>NC_088888.1:81521479-81832388 GCF_037157495.1 Lathamus discolor
TGAGGAGAACAGATTTTTCACTATAAAATACATCTGTTTGGAAAAGACTTAATTCGGCATCTACAATTCCCTGGCCTGCATTAGAAAATCTGGTTCAATCTCACATCAGGTTAAAATCTCCTAGAACAATACATATTATCTAAAGTACTGGAAATACAGCAAACAACCCAACACACTAACCAACAATGTGCAACCAAATTATGATAGATTGAATCAACAATCTCTACTAAGTAACAAAACATGGAAATACTCTGATGAGTAAGACAACAGAACTACACTTGATCCACAGAGCAGCCTTAAAATCTAAATCTAAACAACAGCTTCAGAGTCAGCTGTACAACACCGAGCTGTTGGGGTACTTCTTTTAATTTAGCAAAGTATTTTCAAGGCTCCAAACAATATACTATTATTCAGTTTGTCTCATCTGCTTTCACATATTACCATTGCTCTATTCTTGTTAATGTCATTCAAAACTTCAAATTACTATACTACCAGAATTTTCTGGATCCTGAGCAATGCCTACTATCCCCTTATACTTTTGCTCCTAACAGAATCCTCAGGTTCCAGATAAAATTACAGTTCCCAACTTCATACTTTGAAGCAATAGGACTCTTCCCTTCTTATCCAAATATTTCCTTATAATGCCAAGAGATACTGAGAGAGTCCTAAGAAAGTTCGGGATTAGAGAGACAGGCCATTAGGGTGTGAAGGTAAATACCTGTTACTATTTTATCAAGAAATTTGATCCCTTTAAAAATGTTCGTGCTTTTGCTTCTTTTCCCACAAGCAGAAAAATTTAAAGGTTTTGTATATATTCCACCTTTCCATTTGAAACCTGTCTGTTTTTCCATTGTTCACTTAACTTCAGAGGTCCATCCTCTGTCATCAGGTATGTAAAGTATAACAATATTTTATGTAGGAAAGTTTTTTAAAAGTCACTTAGGGCACTGCTTTTCAAAGAAGAAGGAAAAAAAAATTAGTGAATCACATAGTTTAAGAGATTATATGCTAGATTTTAATTCCAAGGCACTTTTTAAACTTTTTTTTCCCCAATTTTTATGAAAGACACTATTCTTCCTCCAAATATGCATGGCAAGTGTTGATATATATGACAAACGTTTTTATTTTCACCTCCTTTTGCTGAGGGATTTAATTTATGTCAGCAAAACAGTAGCTGGACTGATCAAGTCAACGATGTAACTCCAAAAGGAGTCTAAAACTTTCAATGACAAAGATTTTTCTTCCCAATTCAGTTCAATTGACAAGCATATCTTACTCCAAAGACAGTTTCATGAATATTTGTATTGCAAATTTGTCCTTATTCCATATGGGATATGATCACAGACAGATAGAATCAACTAAGTTGGAAAAGACCTCTAAGATCATCGAGTCCAACCATAACCCAAAGACTGCCACCACTAAACCATGTCACTAAGGGGAAAATGGTCTCCCCTCATGGCTGCCCCTCATGATCTCCACTCAGAGTCCCCCCCATCTACTCCCCATAGTGGCCTACTTTGTATAGCTGCCACCCCTCATCTCCCCACACAGCCCACAGCCGCCCCTGCTCTCCCCTCATGATCTCCCCTCCACCTTCATGGCCACCCCTTCTCTCCTCTCACAACTACCCCTCATGAGCACCCTTCACAAAGTCCACTCATGAGCTCCCCTCATGAACATCCCCCATGACTGCCCCTCACAAACGCCCCTTATGCCTGCCCCTCACGAGCTCCCCTCACACCTGCCTCTCACGAACTCCCCTTATGCCTGCCCCTCTTGACTAACCCTCATGAGCTCCCCTCATGAACATCCCCCATGACTGCCCCTCACAAACTCCCCTCACAAGCTCCCCTCACGCCTGCCTCTCATGAACTCCACTTATGCCTGCCCCTCATGAGCTCCCCTCATGACTGCCCCTCTTGACTAACCCTCATGAGCTTCCCTCACGGACATCCCTCACGACTGCCCTTCACAAACTCCCCTCACGAACTCTCCTTATGCCTGCCCCTCACAAGCTCTCCTCACAAGCTCCCCTCACAACTGTCCCTCTCAACTGCCCCTCATAAGCACCCCTCATGACTGCCCCTCACAACCTCCCCTAACGACTGCCCCTCTAGGCTGCTCCTCACCCCTCATGATCTTCCCTATCCAATAGCCAAAACATTACTTATCTAACTACGTGTAATGAAGGACTGAGTGGCCCACAATTAAGCCACTCCACATGATGCCTAGTCATTCAAACTGAGCAAATGACTAGTTTGCCCTCTCCAAAGTGTGTATGTCAGTGGACTTGATGGAGAATAAACTGTATTTACAGGGATTTCTTTCAGGAAGTGTGTCTGTGAAGCGCCACTTGTTAAAGTGATACAAATGATAGCATTATAAATGCCAAGTGGTTAAAAAAGTCTTAAGGGATAAACCAGAGATACTACTCAAACAAACTCACTGCTCATATTATACAGGCAAATACCTGCTTACGGATGTAATGTGAACATATACCACAGGACTACATTAGCAATATATTATGTTATTTATAACCACTCCTTAAGAGCTGAAAACAATGGCAACCCCATTACTAGTATTTATAGTAAGCATTCATGCTGTCAGATGGATTTTGAATAATGTCGCAGACTGGGACACGGCATTGTAGATCTTGGCACAGATTCCTGGAGTGATAAACTGGGAGATGTGCAGAGCAGTTAAATATATTCACAGTTCCTGCATCCAAACCTGGTTCTCAATGAGATTAACTGGCTCAGTTAGCACTACCAGTGAGGGATAAGGGAATTAAGGTTTTTTGATATCTCTTCATCATTACAGAAAATCTAGTTGCCAAATCAGATCTGGTTTCCCCTCTGCCATGCTACTTCATTTCAGCAAGAACTTTTTGTACAGCTAGGAAAATGCAAGTGGTAACAGCAAGCAAAATTGTTCTATGACACCTACTTTGCTGATTTTGATTAAAATAAATTCCAATCTGTTTCTACCATTTGTGCAAGATAAAACGTTCAGTCATCATTTTCAAGTTCTTCACTTGTGAGTATGGAAGCCCTCACTCCCCCAGGCAGAGACAACAGCTGCCCGCAGCCGGTACCACTAGCTTTAAGTGTTTTCAGGCGTTCTTTGTGCAGCACTTCAGATTACAGCCATGTAAGCAGACTAACTTGATTATTTCAGAAATATCAGATGTTACATTTCTTTATGAGGAATGAGTTTGAGAGACACTGATAGCAACCAAGAGTCAATGACACACAGTCCTTTAAATCTAAACTTAATGACTGGCATCTCCACGCACAGTGATAACTGAATCCGAAGCATTTTATATAAGTGTGGTTGTTAAAATGGAAGTACGTGTGGATTCAAACAATATTACATTGTCTTGCACAATTTTACTTCCAAAATATTTTAATGAGAGTTCCCATGATAATAATCTACCATTTCTTGACACATTACTATAGTTCAGTATTTAAAAAAATAGAGGTCCAATATTTCACTCTTTCACAGTGCCACTATGTAAAATATGTTCTAGAGTTCACCAGATACTTGGTATACCTTACTCTTCCTAAAAGGTTTATGGAACAAGATCCCATGTAGTAAAAGAGATCATGTAAGACCAACACAGAAATGTCCCCAGAGCTATGGAAAGAAACACAGATGTATTTTTTCCATGCTGTCAGCATATATGTATGCGTGACTGAAGTATATGGTTCACCTTTACAGACAGGCAGGCTACAAGAGAATACCTCTCTGAATACCTAAACGTAGTTTCAGCTCAGTACATAGTATATGTTTTCATATGGAGGACATCCGCTATTAGTAAAAAATAGCTCAATAGCATTAAATTATGACAAATTACAATAGGAAAAATATTTCTATGTTTACAGTGCACACTGAAAGCCAGATCAAACAAAAAGTGTCATGATTATATAGTCTGCTTTACAGTATTTTCAGTAGACCCAGCTAGACTATCATAGCATTTTTTGGGTCAAATGTTGACCCTTTTACCCTTTTGGCAAAGTTGCTTAAAAAAGCTTTGCTGCATGTCTTTTTCCAAATCCTGTATCTGGATTCCAGTTCTAATGCCAGTCATTCCCCACACAATTTGGACAGTCAGGTTCAGATCCCTCTGAGATGCTTTCTGCCTTCAACTGTGATGGTTTGCAATAGGAGACCCAACAGTATCCTGAATTAAAACCGTAACCCAGGCTGACCCCCAACTAGGTCAAGGAGAAGGCAGGAAGGGAAGAAGGGGATAAAGAAAACTGCTGCCTTGCTTTACAAATTTATATTTTTTAATCTTGCTATTGATTCAGGCTAGTTGGCCATTTTTGTACTGCACTGAAAATAAAAACCTGCATTTCTGCTTTCTCACCTTGCTTTAATTACAAAAGAAATAATTTAAATTTAAAAATAAATTAGGCAAAAGTAAGGTGTATTACTGGGCATGTCTATAGTGTTAGCTTACGTTCAAGCTAGAATGTGAACTCAATGAGCAGGACTATCCAGTACTTTTAGACACAGATTCATGCTCCACCTCAGGACCAGACTAATTAACTAAGTAGGCAGTGACATTTTAACTCAAAGTCTCTATCATGAGCCATATGGCACAGTGAGTGACTGTCCCAGTTTTGATTGGGATAGAGTTAATTTTCTTCCCAGAAGCCGGTATAGTGCTGTGTTTTTGATTCGGCATGCTAACAATGCTGATAACACACAAATGTTTTAGTTGTTGCTAAGTAGCGCTTTAAATCAAGCACTTTACAGGTTCCCATGTTCTGTAGAAACAAGAGGAGGGGCACAAGAAGTCGGGAGGGAGCACAGCCAGGACAGTTGACCCAAACTAGCAATAGGGATATTTCATACCATAACACATCATGCCCAGCATGATGCCCAGCTGGGGGGAGTTGCCTGAACACTGCTCCAGGATGAGCTGAGTATCAGTCAGTGGTAGCGAGCAATTGTATTGTTATTCACTTGTGTTTCTTTGGGTTTATTTCCCTCTCTCTTTTCACTTTCATTGCAATTACTCTTATAACTCTTATTATATTTTAATTTATTTTAATTACTAAGCTGTTCTTATCTCAACCCACAAGTTTAACCTTTTTCTGATTGTCCCCATCCTACAGTGGTGCAGGGTTGGAGTGAGCAAGTGAGCTGGGGTTAAACTGCAACAATGACCCATAGAGCTCACTCAGGAACAGCTAAGCAGCCTGCATGTTTTGTTTTACAGAAACCAAGGCTCCAGGCCTAGATATACCCTTCCTCCAGAAATACCCTCTTTTCCATCAGATCATCCAACCAGGAATGATTCTCATCTATACTGTGTTGCTTTAATCCCCACACTTGTTTCAGTTTCGCTCATGAGCCCTCAGCCCTCAGCAATATCATGGAATCTACCACATCCCTACCCCCAGCTCCTCTGTCCAACCTGAAGCCCTAAGTACTCCTATCTCACTTGAATGAATCTTTTTCTTGCCCCATCATCTTGTGGATGTTACCTCTCCTGGCACACACATTTTCAAAATCCATCCTGACACAAATTCTAAATTTCATTGCTTAACCATCCCTCCCAAAGGTTTGTAACTTGACTGTTTCATTATCATTCAGGTTACCTCTCTTCCATGAATGCCTTCTGGTCCTGGTTCTCCTTTATCTCCTTTTTCACCCTAAAAAAGAATGAATACATATTTTATTTCATATAGAAGACAAAAAATAACCCATGATGCTTTTTAACAGGAAAAATATTTTAAGATTCTTGTCTGTTCTACACGAAGTGCTACATATACATTGCTGGCTGCACAAGCAGAAGTATTTCTTACATTCCAACAGAAATTCTTTCCAAATAAATGCCTCCGAAAAATGTCTAGCGCTCTGAGAGCTACAGTTCTCTGTACTTCACAGCCCCACTGAACGCCCACAAAGCCACACCACAGAAAAACATTCTTGGGCCTCACAGTGCTACAAGAACATAGTGGGGGAAAAGAAATTTTCACTGGGGAACAGTTTTTTCCTTTTGAAAGTCTTAACATTGACATAAGATTGTTTTCATTCTGAGGCTGTTTTTTAATCATTGATTCTTGTTATATCTTATAACAAAACCGTTCTCAATATGATAATTTGTCTTTGACCCATACTGGTGTATGGTTCACAGATCACATCTGTAAAATGGAAAAAATTTTTGTTCTGAAAATTTTCTCACAAGTATGAATATTAACAAGATGAGCAATCAAAAGAAAAACATGGTGGGAAGTATCCTTCAGAAGCAACTATACAGGCTGGTTCCCGTGTTTGCTCATGAAACACTGACTAGAAGACACAATATTCTTTCTAGGATACATGGGGGGATTCAGTTCTGTGTTATCTCTAGCTACCATGCAATTCTAGTTAACACCTATTTCATCAAAGCAAACAAAATACACTTGCTTAAGAAGCATAATTTAAGGAGAATGCCTTCCAGAACCAACAAGTCCAAAATACTTTATATTTGTATCTCTGTTACTAGACCGAACTTTGTCAAATCACAAAAGTAACATAATTCTGATAGACGCACAAGGACTGACTTTACTAGTAGAATCAAAGCTCATCATATCAACCAAAGAAAGCAAACAGCCCTGCACTGAATTTCCATTCTCTCCAGAGGACTACATTTGTCTGAGCAGAAGTTATTCATTATGTCAGCATCATCTTCATAATTCTGTTAGGTAAATGGTATTGAACTGAGATCATTCAGCTAACTCCATTTGTGACACAGCCCTGATTCAGAGCTATTCCTCCAGGGGCAATGACAGAGGGCATTTCATCTAATAATCAGTTTTGCAAAATGAGTTTGCATGAGCTTTCTCAAACAACTGAAGCCTACTAACAAATTAGCAACAGCAAACTGTGAATTTAATAATCCCAAGCACAAGATGGCTTTGCTAGTTCATTGTTTCCATTTTAATACATCTTGATAAGAAAATGAATGCTACGCATTAGCGCGAATCATACTGTTAAGGTTTTTTCTTACGTATTGCCTGTCTTGCTTGTCCAAAAGAAGCTCAAAACAAACAAAAAATCCCCACACTCAAACCAAACAAAACAGAAATGTATGCGTTTACTGCAAAGTTTAAATGACACCAAATAGCTATAAGAATTTTACACAGTTATTTTAGTGTGATTAAACTATAAAATCCTCTTTGTTTGATGGATTAAGGCATTGGTTGAGACAGTAATTCTCTTTCACCTTTTTTTTCTTTCCAGTTTAAAAAAAGAACACCTGAAGTCCCAAACTTACATTCTTTTTTAAATAGCTTGCTTAAAATTTTAGAAGAAATTGCAAAAATAGCATTTTACTTTTCATCACTGTGACCATCAGACATTTACTACTGCTTTCAGGATCTTTCAACCAGTTTTAGATACACTTCTAGAATCTTGCAACAGCTACAAAGGTACAGTCGAATATTTGAAATACTATCTCCTTATCCAAGTACATTTCTAGAATATTTAAAAATCATTCCAATTTACAGAGCTGTTTTTTCTTCTATGATTTCTTTATCTACTTTCATACTTTAACAGAAAATGATATAAATATGTACAGGTCTACTTCAGAAGTAGCAGCATCCTGAATGTAAAAGTATGTCATAATTTGCTATGCAACATCTACATTTGCATAAAAACCAAAGTAGAGAGCCTAAGCCAAAATACGATCCTCTCCTCACACTTGCTTATCATTTGCCTTAATGTTAGATGGGCAGCATGTATTGGAGACTTGGATTTAAGATGTTTGTCAGTTTCTTAGACAAAATGATAAAAAGCACCCTTTGCTAATGAGCCTCAGACCTCTGCTGAATCCCAAGAACCATGGGCATTTTGCCAGGTATGGGATTTTACTATGAACATATTCTCTTTTAGTGGAGCAAACGATTCGTCCTTGCCAAGCCTGTTGTATGGAATGTCCATGTTCTCTATGAAGCCAGAGTTCAAACAAAACAGAGGTCCAATTTTTACAATTTATTCTCATGAGAACTGAGCCAAGTCACACTCATTTCTGCCTTTATGGAGTACACTATACAGCATAATTAACGGCTTCAAATCTAGCCAATTTGCAGAATTGCTGAAGCCACTTTCCAGTGTAGAGGCTGTTAATAATCAACATTGTGGTGTACTGCAAAGATTAACAAAAAAGAGAGAAAAATGTGTTAATGACGTTTTATATCTAATGTTCCTGCCTGCTTGCACTATATTCAGATGAGACAGTTAAAGACTATTTATTACAAAAACAGGATGACAAAAGTCTGGAACTGCCTTGCCATGCTTATTTGTTAACTAAAACTAATCCAACATAAACTGAATGATTTGTATTTCTTTGGGTGCATTCTGCTTTCAATTGCCCAAGAGGAACAAGCTGATGGGGTTGCCCAGTATAACCACTGGGAGGGATTCAGTCTGCTATGTGTAATAGCAGATACGCTGAATTCAATGATAATTGAATTCCTTAATTAAACTGAATCCTTTATTAGAGCTGGGGCTTCATGCATGGCCTCTGCAAGAGGAGAGAACCAGCCTCCAACTCACTTGTCCACTTTAAAGCTGCCTCATTATCCTTGCATGCTATTTCCTGCTTATTTTAAAAGCTCAGTGTGGATACCTTATAAATTTTAACTCCTGAAATTCCACAATTTTACCCTACATATCTTTAAGATAGCTATGAGACTGTTCTTTTAAAAATACTCTTCTGTGTTTTGCTACAGCTCTGTCTCAGCAGAATGCTCTAAGTGAATTTGCTTTTCTTGCAACTGTTTCTCCATAGCTTCTTTTAAATCGAACCCAGCTCATAGTAATTCTTACTGAGTTTTCCTAAATAAGTTATGAATTTAAAAATCAGCGTCTCCAGTGTAAAAAACTCCTATAGCTCTTCCTGGTTTTGCTTATAGATGTCTGTAGAACTGGGGTTACGAAGGGCTCCATTCTAATAATATTCTTATTGACTGACCTGTAACCCTTTGCAGAATGTGGGATAGTATACTTCAGGAAGGCAGCAACACTCATAGCAAAGTACCTCAGGGCTGCTGGGAAACTATACCATTAAAAATGAGTGGAAATCAAGGCAGACTAACGATTTTGTCTTAGTTCAGACTGGGAGGAAATATGCAAGGAAACAAAGAGTGACACAAAAAGCTTATTTTCCAACAGGCTGTAACCCTGCACGACATAAGACTATCCTAACTAACCTAGACTAACTAACCTAGCCTAACCTACACACGGTCAGAAAGAGACAGCATGAAGCATTGCAGAAATATACTTCTATTTCTAGTAAACTAAAATCAATAGTGATGACGTGGAAGAACATCACCATGAAGCCTGTGTCTTCCCAAACCTGCCTATTTAGGATACTCAGCCACAGCAAGAAAGCGAAGATCACAAAGCCTTGTAGTCACCAGGAATACAGAAAGGTCAGTAGATACATTTAGCAAGAATCTGTGACCAAAAACTTCCGATTCCAAACTGTGCCATCGCCATCTTGTGAAAGAGCCCCACATGACAGGTGTCATGCCTGACCAAGCCAGATAGCATGTCAGCAGAAAGATCTTTCCTTCCTGCTTCACTTACATAGACTGAGCAATTCTGAAGGTGTTCATACCAGCTAACTACCGATTAGTGTCAATGCATCATGTTTCGCAGTTAGGTCCAAGCATTTCTTAGCCAGAGAGACTATATAAAGGCAAACTACTACCTCAAATGAGCCCAAAATTTTAGGCACAGAATGAGAATGATATGAAGCCAGACCAGGCCATGGCTCCAAAACTGCACTGATTAATTGCCTTTTTCTGTCAGCAGGAACGAGGCAGCCATCCATTTTTATTCTTCAGAGAAAAACCTTAAAAAGCAAAATGACTTTGACCAGTCAGAACAGTAATTTAAAAATATAAATAAATCAAGTCCAATAAATGTTACAGTGTAGTGCTCTCCAAATGGAGAAATCAAATGCCAAAACCCCAAATAATCCCTGTAGCACTCTGAAGAAAAGAATCTGAGGATTATCATGGATCACATAGTGAGTAGGAGTCTGTAACGCAAAGCTATTTTTAAAAGGCTAACCTCCAATCTCCATTTGCCAAATGCAAACTGAAGCTCTGTTTCACTTGCCAATGTTAAGAATAGTGAAAAACCACGTCTAGTTCAGAGCATCATAGTTTTCATGGAACTTCGTCAACTTTTAGGTATCTGCTTTTCTCCAAACTGGAATGATAGGGAGTTTGAAAAAAACAGGTAGGAGGAAAGAAGGAACATATCCCACTGATATGGGAAAAAATGCTATGCATGGGACAGTAAGTTTTCCGTAACGAGAATACGAATAATGGTTTTAATTTGTAGCCAAAAAGATTTGGGGGATGGGAGTAGGAGGAGATGGAGAATTGGGGTTAAAAGGGCAGAAAAATAGTGTAACAATCTATTTAAGAATAGAGTGAAATTGCCTTAATTGTAGAATTTGCTGGAGAGTTCTCCAGATAGACTTGATAATACACATGTCTTTATGGGGTGAGGGAGACATAACCCTGTACACTTGTTTAGGATAACATCTCCTGTAGACTAGTCCTTGGTTCTGCTATGATTGCTCTCTCTTGGACAATGTGACAAAGTCAGGTATTAAAACAGTTTTACCTTTTCGTAGAATGACATCCTTGTTGAGTAATAATTACAGTATTTGTAGTAGGCACATAGAATCATAGAACAGTTAGGGTTGGAAAGGGCCTTAAGATCACCAAGTTCGAGCTCCCCTGACATCTCACACTAGACCATGTCACCCAAGGCTCTGTTGAACCTGGCCTTGAACACTGCCAGGGATGGAGCATTTACCACATGTCTTAGGCAGTCAAAATTCTCTCATTTAATACATTCTCTTTTTTTCATGAAGGCACTGAAAGACAAATAAGCATTCAAATGCAAGCAATGTAAAGGATAACAAAATGACTGAGCTGTTTATACTGTCACTGTGCCATTACCACCAAGTACAGTGACTGAATGGTATCAGTTCAGCGATAAAGAATCGCAAAATAAAAATTAAACCAAACAACAAAGAAAAAAACAGAGTGGACAGTTAAATGCATTCTGAAGAGTTGAAAACTCCTTTAGATTGAAGGCCTTTATCCATATTTGATCAAGTCATGTAGCTTAGGTGTACTTTTGCATTCCTCACAAAAGCTAGACTCTTACATTGCAACATCTACAAACACGGATTTCTAAAATAGTCATGCAGCCTGGAGAAAAGAAGTCTCTAGGAAGACCTTCTAATAGTCTTCCAGTACCTAAGGGGGCCTGAAAGAAAGCTGGAGAAGGACTGTTTACAAGGGTAGGTAGTGACAGGACAAAGGGGAACGGCTTTAAGTTGAAAAAGGGTATATTTACATCGGATATTAGCAATAAATTCATCCCTATAAGGATGGTGAGGCACTGGAGCAGGTTGCCCAGAGAAGCTGTGGCTGCCCCATCCCTGGCAGTGTTCAAGGTCAGGTTGGATGGAGCTTTGAGCAACCTGGTCTAGGGGAAGGTGTCCCTCCCTTGTCAGGGGAATCAGAACTAGATGACCTCTTAAGTCCCTTCCAACCCAAACCATTCTGTGATTCTATGAGTTCCATGGCATCCTGACAAGCAACAAAGTGCCCTGAGTTACTGCCTTATTGAAATATTTTCTTTTGTAGCCTACAGAACTATGATCTACCTGACAACTAAGCCTTCAAAAACCTCAAATTCTATTTTTTCACATCTAGAAAAAGCCACAGTAAGGCTACCAGCAATGCCTTATTGAAAACACAAATGAAAAATCCTTTGATCTCTTAATGTGTTCCTTACAGATCTCTGAATCTCACCTTGGTCCTTACTGAACATAACCCTATCTTGTGGAAATCTGCCTAACACTCCCTGATTCTGATCTGAGAGAATAGTTAAGATCATTTATGAAATATTAAGAAACATTAAATTACACTGTGATAAGCAAAGAAAGAGTATATATATGTAGAATAGTACATATCATACATTTTCATCTAATAGACTTGCTAGGGTAAAAAACCATAAAGACACAACCTTGTCCGTTTGAATGGTAGTTGACAGCCAGCACAAGAAGAAAAATTACTCAGATTTTGGATAACTCCTGCTTGCTACAATTTATCAAGTCTAACCATGATCTAACATTTAGCTTTGTTATTCAATAAAAAAATACCACAAAGGAATGTACTCAGGTTTAAGATGCTCACACTGCCTTTGCTTTTTGCCACATGAAATTTTGCTGTTGTGGTCTGCAGACTTCACCCTGTATGCTATCCTGCCATGGCTCACCTGTAATCACCACTTCATCTAATTATTTTTTTTTCTTCAAACCTTTCAATAGCACAGAGGAAATAAACCCAAAAAATCAATATTCAAAATTCTGCTCTTTTTGATAATCATTTGATCATATATTCACAGACTTAAATTGAAAGAAAATTCTTAACCAAAGATTAAACTTTTAATCATACAAATAAGAATAATATACTCCGAAGCATGAACTATCTGAAAGCAGAGTTTCAGTCTTCTAGACAATATGTATTCTTAACATCCACCTGAATATATTAATACTCACTTCAGTGAAAGTACAATCAGTAAGGCAAAATACGTTTATAAGGGGAAGTCACTAAGGTTTTTCATGGTGATCTTCATTTGCAAATGCAACTTGGTATTTACATGCAGATGCTTTAGTGGATGCAAATAGGTTTCTAAAATAATTCAAAGTTTCCCCCCAAAATATTATGTTTATTTTCAGAAATTGCATCTACAGAAAGAAATCATAACATATTTTAAAGACTCTAAGAAAGCCATCATGAATATTAATGGATATTATCTTCTTTACTCAGTTCTACAATATATGTTATACATGGTATATCAAGTCAGCTTAAAAATTGGTGTACTGCACATCATTTATTGTGCTATACTTTTCCTCAAAATCCAAAAGCAAAAGGCTTTCCAAACTATGAACCTTCTTAAATCTTTTATTTCAATTGTAATATCTTTGGGATGAGAGAAATGGTCTGCTTGTCTTTGTACTGTGCCTAAGACAAGAATATCATAACACATTTTGACTTGCACAAATACTTGAGCTTTTACAGAACTTTGCTCTTACATCACTCACAAACAACACTAATAGTTGAATTTGGTGCCAAGTCTCCAGCACCAAACTCCACGATAATGTCTTCCGTACCTATCAATAGGTTAAAATCTAAAAAAGAAAAAAGATGTCTCATTTAATGAGCACATTATTTCTCCCTTTCTTAAGTAAATGCTACAAATGGATTTGACTTTCAGCTACAATTGTTTAAAATTCTATCTGTCTTTCAATGGGGAAGTTTCTGTTTATACTGGCTTTAGTGTTAGTGTTGAATGAAGATTTTTCCGTAGGAGGAATAAACGACTTTCTTTTCAAGGCTGGTCTCCTAAGGCAACCTAAAGCAAATCTGTTCTTGTCAGCAGCTGACAAATAGTATTGCTTTCACAGAACGTACTATTTTTCAGACACCCATGCTTTCATGGTTTTGGCAAGCTAGTGCTATTGTTATTTAGACTCTAAAAGATGTTCTGCAGATGGCTAAAGCAACATCAAGTGTTTGCACAAGCTGATGGACTGCTGTGTCTTTTCTGCAAAGGCCACACCTCTAGCTCCATTTCTGTCACATAACAACCAAAATAATGGCATTTATTATTATGACAACTATTAACTGTGCTCATCAGGCCCACACAGACAGCAGTATCAGTAACCTCTAACTTCTTAGACTACATTAAGTAGTTTATTAAGGTCATAAAAATACATACTTAGACAGGAAACTAGGGTTTTAATAAAGCCCTCATGGAGCCTGGTACAACATAAAGGTGTGATACGTTCAGTCTTCTGATAGATATTTATCAAAGGAGGAGCCTTGATCTGCGTTCAAACTAAACACACCTTGCTCAGTCAGACTTCACTAAGGCCAGTCCAAAACACAGCTAGAAAAGTAGGAAATGGTTGACTTTTGTATAAAACTTAGTAATTATAGATTTCAAGCCAGAAATTTTCTCTTTTTTCAAGATGACCAAAACCTACTTCCCTGACAACTGTCCATACAACCAGCCCATAGTGTACCATGCATGAAAACAATTGTCACATTTTGATTCTAGCTGGACGTCTGTGCAGTGAAGTGTGAAAAAAATCAATAGTTCTAATAAATAAATAATAAAATAAAATACAATAACATAAAATAAATACCTAAATAAAAAAGTGAAGAACATTCTGCAGCCTGCTGAAGGGCTTGCCCATCTTTAGAAAGGGCATCCTGGGAAATATGAGCTGTATGTACTGGTTGGCTATTGATAACATAAGCAACTTTAAGTTCAGTGGCCTTCAGTAAGTACATAAATCTCATAAAAGGGTACAGGACAAAACTTTCTTTATATGTGCACAACATACACTGGCCTCACCCTGCAGGGAAGATGAACAGTACGCTCTCTGTAGACATTTAAGACAGCTCCATTTACTGTCAACACATACTGTGCAGCACAACAGAAGAGGATCTATGGAGCAAATGATGCAGAGTACTAGATGCTCGCAGTATAGTTGTTGGAGTTATTCCAAACCTACCTTGCAGTAATTTTAGTCTGCTTTCATGAGCTCAAGAGCCATTAGCAGTTGCAGCACCTTAGGCTTGTTGCTGGAGTACAAGGTTTGGTTTAAAGGACTCATACTGCTCTTCCGCAGCCCCAAAAGACATCTATATAGGACTGCAGCAACTTCTGGTTATTAAAATGTGCCTATTCTGGAGTATCTTGGTTGCTGAAGAAAAGCCAGACAGCAGTCTGGAGAAACAGAATCTGCTGGGATATAACCTAGTAAACAGAGGCTTTTTTTGCTCAGAACAGTTCCCTGATTTATTTACTTTGCTAGGCATAAAAAAACAGTTGCACAGGGACACTGGGGATAGGAAAAAGCATCTGCAAAGAGCTGTTGAGGGAAGATTCTTTTTATCATTGACAGTATTACCTTTACAAGTATCAACTACTGCTAAGTGGAGGATAAAAAAAGTGCTTTGGAGAATTAAATACAGTTAAACACATATGTTGCTGACTTTTCAGTACTAACATCTACATCTGTCTTTGCTTCCCCCATTCACCACATAGCAAATTTGGTATATTAATGAACAAAGGTGCTGTGTTCACCTGTTTTACAGTGACCAATATAAGTAGCTGCTTCATTGCTTCTTTCAACACACAGTTCATGAATTGTAATCCTTTTCCTAATTGCAAATAACTCTCACTCAAAATTGCAAGAGCCCATTTAGGAAGCCTATTGACTCAAACATGTTTTGTTGGGTTTTTTGAGTTTTGTTGGGGTTTTGGGGTGGTTTTTTTTTTTTGTTTTTTTTTTTTTTGTTTGGTTTGGGTTTTTTTGGGTGGTTTGTTTTTCTTTTAGAAAAAAAAAGAGGCTAGATTTAGGTTAAATATAAGGAAGAAGTTGTTTAATGTGAGGTGGTGAGGCACTGGAATAGGTTGCCCAAGGATGTCGTGGATGCCCCATCCCTGGAAGTGTTCCAGCCAGCTTGGACAGGGCTTTGAGCAACCTGGTCTAGTGGAAGTTGTTCCAGCCTCTAGCAGTGGGGAAAGAATTAGATGATCTAAAATTAAGGCCCCTTCCAATCCAAACTCTTTTATGATTCTACGATTTCATCTGCAAATTTACTTGCTCCTTTTCATGGCTGTTTTAGAAATATCACATGACGGAATTTTTTAAGAAGTCTCACAATATAAGGCTAAAATATAACAACTACAAGGCTGCATAAGTATAGATGCAATTTATGTTAAATGATGTTTTCTATTATTATTTTATTGGATTTTCCTATAGCCTCTTCTCATTAGAAACCTGTCAGTACTCTCCTTTTCATAAAGAATAATCCTCTGCAACAGTGCATACAACATAACCTGATAGCAGCAGCTGCAGTGTGCTGATGGCCTCCTTGCTGTGGAGCCCTTCAGCTCAGCCTTACAGCATATCTTTGCTCAGCAACTCCTAAGAACTACCTCCCATTGAAAGAAAGGAGACTCACATGTCAAGAGCTCTATTCCGTTCGCTATGTTAAAGCTCATACACCGCACCTGCCAGCAAGGATTCAGTCTATTGCTGTAACGCCTGCTTTCTCCAGAGCCTTCTTTCTGGCTTAAAGTTCTTTGTAAAGGAAGTTTTTCTTCAATAACTGCATTACAGTAAATCAAAAGAATTAAGTCAGGATTTACGTAATTAGGAATCTACTACTTGGTATGTTACTAAATATTTTTGTGATTGTATTATATTTCCCTGAAGGAGATAATGTATTCTAGTGCACCCATGAGTATGTATGTAAACATACAAGCATATTAGTATAAATAGAATCATAGTAAATGTGCACTTTCAACTGGAAATTGAGGAAATAATTTGAGGTAAACTTAGAGGTAAACCTGTCACCAGATCTGGGATCAAGAGAAAATATCCCGCCAAGACTACATGGCCACAAAACACTGAGAATTACAGCCAAATGAAACTACTTTAATTTTTAATCCCGACTAACTATAAAACCGTATCAGTGATACTACCTGAAATTATCCAGAACCCATGAGATCTGTAAGGAGCTGAAGTATTCATAATACACTGGACCTACAATGCTTCTCACAGCACTTTCAGTTAAAGGCAACTATTTCCTCAAGGATTATGCAAAGATATTAGTGAAATGTAAGCAGCCATTGAAAAAGTAAAATAGGCGAAGAGAACATAGATGTCTACACAGCAGGAAAGGTAATCTATGAGCCAGAAAAAAGGGAAGAGAGAAGGCACAGATAAACAAGAACAAGTTACAAAAATAGCAAACAGATTAAAACAAACAAAAAAAACCCCAGTCCCCCCACCCCCAACCCCCCCCCCAAAAAAAAAAAAAAAAAAAAGGAAACAGGAATAAAAAACTGAGTTTGTACAGAAATGACTGGATGTTGAACTTCAGTCAGATCTGTTTCTCTGAGACTATCTTGTGGAAACATTCATAAGACGGGCTATTTCCAGGTCTCTCTCTAAACCAATTGAGGTCACATTTAGTTTGCAAATTAATTCTGCTCTGGCATTTCTTATCTTTTGACGTAGCAGCCATCTTTGTAAATTCAGTCTGTTCAGATTAATAAATGGCAAACAACAAAAATCATCTGTCATAATGAATTATAAGACCTTTCAACAAATATAATCTGTGGAGTTAGAAGGGAGAATATTTTAATTCACAGCAATGAGCTTTATCACTTGAGCTGTAAGACAAGGTAGCTGCAGCAGAGAATGAACTAAAAGCAGAGGCTGAGCATGGTACACCTGCCACCTCATCACAAATTACAAACAATTACTTACCAAAGCTGACAAAAGCAATGAAACAAGCAACTTTGCATACTACTTTTGACTGCAAAAAGGAGTAAGATAGATTGCTTACAGACAATATTCAGAACATATACTTTCTGGAAGGCAGTGCAGTCAAACAGAAAAGCTAGGAAACACTAGAAATATTGGTTTTATTCGCACATTAGTACTGCTGTACCCCACAGTGGCTTCTGAATTACTCTCAGTCTCTTCCATCACTCTCAGAAATACGTACACATTCACCACTCATTCTTGTTTTCCCCAAGTAGCCCACTAAAGGTCCATGCCCATCTCTACCCTCTCTCCTGTACACAGGTACCCCAACCCAAGCCCCAGCAGCCACCCCACTGGTGCTACACAACCCTCAGATTGGTTAAATGGAAACTGGGACCTCAACATGTCTATGGATAGAGGGTATGATGCTGTGCTCTCTACACCTGCCAGTGGACATTTCACCACTCCTCCAGAATATTTTCTAAGGTGCTAAATTTGCAGCACTCTTTATAGATAAAAAAATGTTACATTAATTTTAAATTAATTACCATTTATAAAAATTACCATTCAGAATGTTTACAACCTTAGCTGTTTCCAAACTAGTATATCCTTTCTATGCATCCGTAGCAGTAGCAGTACCCAGGCATCCATCTCTGGATATATCTTTACAGAAATCTCCAAAGGGGCAGAGAAGTAACCGTTACTGGAACTGGTACATCCAAACAACCTGGCACTCTGCTCATGCTGTTGAACCTTACATCTCAGAGTGCCCACTAATGAAGCTGCAATGCTGCTGGTACCCCAGATAACTCATTTAGAATGAGGTTGGCTCTTTCTGCAGAGCACCCTGTGTGCTTTCTTGCACAAAGCTCCACATCTGGGCCTACCACGCAACAGGCTTCCTATGTTGTGGGAGGCAATTGGAATTTGGAAATCTTTGTGGACTTAAGGAAATTGTACTTAATACCTGCAAATGCCCATTTTCAGATTACACCAAACGTTGGGGGAGAGGTCAGACTGTAAAAGATACTGTTCTAATGCCAAAAAATAAGCACCTGTCAAATACTGTATTTCTAATCCAAGGCAGAAAGAGTTTGAGAGTTCACACCAGCATTTAGGTAGTGCCAAAGTCACTTCTCTGCTAAACTTGTTCTCAGCAAGACATGAATTGTTTACTCTAACCTCATAAAGAAAATGATTTTCAGGTCCTTAACTAAATCAGGTGATGATACCAAATTATACAGGATAAAACAGATGAGGATGAACTGTGACAAACTCAATATAGCATGATAAGATGAAATGGCATGGAAAAAAGGACAAATGAAGTTCAGTGTAGTTATATTTAAAATGATGGGGGCAATAAAATCCTTATGCTTGAGATGCAGCCATAACATCTGTGAATACAATCACAGTTTCTTAAATGCAATGACTGGTAATGGTTTGAAAGGACCAACAAGTGAGATCTTGAGGCCACACTCAAAGTTAATGAGAGGGGTAAAAAGGAATTTCCATGTGATGAGGTATTAGAAAGGCACAGAGAACAAAGCGAAGAATTTCACTGTGATACAATATTCACTGAATGTTCTCTATTGTGTTTGAACACTACAATAGAAGTCAAAAACATCCAGAGGCAGCTAGTAAGGATGATCAAAGACAGAACAGTTTACATAGTAGGAGATACTAAGTAAGATGGTATTCTTCAATATGGAAGAGACAGCTGAGGAACGCATGCAAGATGCTTATTGATTCTTGACTGATACTGAAAAGTAGAACAGGAATCTTACAACAGAAGAAGTAGGGAACACCAAACTAAACTAAGAGGAAGCAGGTTCCAAGTAAACAAAAGGAAGTGGTTCTTCAAACAGAAAGATAAACGACATAATTCCGCGCCACAGGATATCACAGATGCCTAAAGTTTACATGAATTCAAGGGAAAACTTCACTCGCTAATGGTGGAGAAGTCCACTGAGGGCTACTAAATTAATTGTAAACATCTGGCTAAGATTGCAATCTCATAATTGGAGCCTGGAAGAGCACATGGGGAGAAGCACTGTAGTTGCTCACTTTGTCCTTATGCTTTCCCGTGGGCACCACTTCTGGCTGTCAGAAGCAGGATGCTGAGCGTGATGAACCTTTAATCTGACCAAATGAGTATGTGTAAGTGAATTAAACAATGATAGATGTTGGGACCTGCAAGTTGGTCATCTACATCATTAAATTAATAGACCCCAGCCGTGAAGGTCTCTTGCAGACATTTCAGTGAATCTAATTAGCATTACCCCATATAATAGCCTAGAATAGGCTAGGGACTATTCCAAACATAGCTTACTGAATTTACTCTTCTAACCTTTTGTTCAGACCGAAGCATTTGTAGCAGAATTCACAGCTGTCAAATAGAAGTGCTGTACTAATAGACAGGAGGGTTACCAACTGCTTATCTTGTAATTTTTTAGTAGTTTTAATTATAGACCTTTGAGCTTCATTACTGTCATCTATCCATGAGTAATAGCTTCTATTTTTCTAGTAAATTGCAAGCTTCCCCAGTAACTCGGGCTGTTACGTGGGCCGGTTTCACTACTGAGATTTATGGTACAGACATCAAAATATTAGAATGAGTAAATAATGACTAACTTCGACCAGCAGCTTAGAAAGGAAGGGTGATTCCTTTTCCTTTACTTCTGCTCATTTAAGAAAAAAACATATTGAAGACTGTGAAATAAAAGACTACACCTGGGGACACACTGGATGTTTATAGTCTTGTGTGTTCTGAATGGATGGAAGATAGACAGCGGAGTATTTTATCAGGTGTGATAGGATGAAGTACAAAATGCTGAACCTCCAGGAAATCTTCTTGACACTAAGATCTATTAAGAAATTTCTTCTCAAGGAAATAGAGGAAGCCCTGTTTCCTGGAATAATTCAAATTGTACTTCACAAAATAGTAAATATATACAAAGAACATCCTGCGTTTAGAAGAAAATGAAGCAGATGACAATTTTTTCTACATTTATGCTGGACAGGCCCCAGACTCCTCCTCTCTTCTCACATGTATACACAGGCAAAAACACAATCAAAACATACAAAAAGGAAAGGTAAAAGGATGAAACTGGAAATAATGAATGACTATCACTACGGTTTTACTCTCAAAGTTTCCCTTAGTCTAATACATCCAACTTTTTTATTTATATCATTTTACTGAGAAATATAAATCAAAGAATTACAGTGAAATAATAACTTTAGCAAAGATCAAGCATTTACAAGTGCAGTACATGTACTGCTACATAGCTCAACTTCAATGACATCCTGTTCAAAATCCTCTATTTCAAGTGTGAGATGGGAGGTAAATATGCTTTATAAAGGAAAGCACCTAGTCAAGGAAAACTGCAATTGAAGAGTTCCTCTACAGAGCACAGCCATCCTTGTACTCTACCACTCACAACTTTTGAGTCTTCAAAGACATCAATTAGTACTGAGATTTAGTCTACATAACAGCATACTTTACTTGCCTCTAAGTTAAAACAGAAACAGAGATTCAGCTAGGGGAATTGCCACAGTTCACATGAATGGAGCTGTGATCAGACAACCCAACAGCTGCATGGCAATTTTAATAGTAATAAAATTTTTAGATTCTCCTTTTTTGGTACTTAAATTTTGAAGACACCCTTAGATTTCATTAATGTTGGACATTTTATTTTGTAACTACCTGTATGGTAGGGTTTCAGTAATCCTAAAGTAAAACCAGTGAATGCATAACACACCCATCATCCAAACAACCACGTACAATGTAACCCAAACAAGTGTTCTACAAGAGTTTCTATAAGGAAGGCTGCATCAGCTGATAGATGACTGGATATTTAAGGAAGGGCACTGGTCACCCCTAGATATGATGTTCCAAAACTAGATTGTGTGAACATATATACACATCTTAAAAAAAGAAATCTGTCTATAACATATTCTGGTGAACAATATTGGTCCATACTGTAAATTAAATGTACATTCAAATCCCACCCCAACAACATTTAAACAAAACCTCAACCAAACAAAAATAGACTAGACTATTATAGTTTTTCGTTATTCTCCAAATTCTAAATCCACATAAACCCACAGAAATCAGAAAAATATCACGTGCATGTTCACTGTTCCTAAAATTAAAGGATAACTAAGACTGGATATGACCTCAAAAGGGGTCTCTCTAGTCCAACCTCATGCTCCAAGCAGCGTTCAGCTATGAGGTCAGGGCCAGAGCGCTTAGGGCTGGTCTTGAAAACTGCAAGGAAAAGAGGCTGCACAAACACATTGGGCAATATATTCCAGAGCTTCACTGTACTGCATCAGAAAAGTATTAACTAGGCATTGAAAAGAAACAAGGATATATGCTGAAAAAGAAACTGGCTTGCTGTTCTCTGTGCTTATCCAATTAGACAACAATGTGATACCTTGCATAATTTTGATGCTGTTAACTGAAAATGGTAAAATCATATAAAACAAATCTGACCATCTGCATTTGCACGAAGCAAGCCTTTCTTTAGGTTTTTCCCTTTTCTGTAACTTGGATAAAAACTGCAGACCGCTGGAAAGGAAAATTACTTGTACAACAATCAACAGTGTTAAAATTAAAAACCTTTTCCCAATGGCTACACAGCCTTTTCCTTCACTTTCAGCTCATTGCTTTGTACTCACTATAGACACAGCAAATATACCACTTGCTTCCTCTTTACAGCAGTGTCATGTATTTGAGGACTGTTTACTGAGTAGATACTATTTGATTTGGGTTATTTTGCGGCTCATTTTTTCTCCCCCACAGGTAGCTCCTTGCACTTGTTACTTCTGCATTGGATTCTTTATTATTTTTTTCAGGCTACATTTCTGATTTGCCAAGAACATTCTGAGTTTTAAAGCTTTCTTCTAGTTATCATCAGTCCCTCCTGACTGCCTATAATTATAAAGTATGATACTCATCCTTTCTATCCTATACCATAAAATTACAATTCTGAACAGATTACAATTAACTACAATTAGGTTGAGGATAGATCCATACGATAAAGTCTGACTTCCTGGCAGCAAATCAATGAAAACTGCTCTCAGCATATACTTTTTCAGTCATGCTATTGAAGGGTAGACCAATGTTTTTGTTGCAGCTATTAGACTATCACATAAGACAATGTCATTACATAAGTAACAAAAAAAACCAAACAAGCCAACCCACAGAATACAAACGAGAATTTAAATAATATTTACAGCAAGAGTATATTTCCCATAGAGGGAAAACTTGCATAACACCTCCACACACAGTCTGCAGCTTCTGTTACCACTACTGGATTCTGTAAGAGCAAACCAAGTTCAACCAAGACCAAAAAAAAAAGGAGGAAGGCAAAACAAGACTTCTGGATTCCTCATGGAGAACCAAGCATGACAAAGAAACCTTTAAACCGCCTAAAGAATCTCCCTTTCAGTTGCCTACATCTCTCTGGTGGCCCCAGAGTTTGCTCTGCCAAAGTAGCATGTGGTATAATAAAAGCCATGGTCAACTTGTTTGGTTTGATGAACCAAGAAGTATAAGACTGAACTGGTTTCAAGCATTCAATCCCATGGAATAATATGATCACCAAAACAAAAATATAGGATTGTTCATTTTAATGTACGTCTGCAGAGTTTGGAATGGCAAATATCCCATGTTTAGCCAGCTGTGTCTCATGCTAGGTGATATGCAAAACAGCACATGCAAATACTATCTTGTTCCTTAATATGCAATATGAGGCAGTTTTTTGTATTTGGAAAAAAATCAAATTTAGGTTCCAAGCTTTTTAATCATGTTTCTTATGCAAAAATTATTACAACTATTTTATTTTGTGACACTACATTAAAATGCAAAGGTGTTGAAACATTTTTATGCTGGAGTTTGGTAACTGGAAACTCGGCATTGTTGTTCTTTAGTAATTATTTGAATTAAGGCTAAATTGTGTAACTGCTAAAGCCCAGGCTGAGACTCCTATAGCCTAAACCACACTCCTTCCTCACAAGTCATGATGTGTAGCTTCTCATAGACTGCCCTAAATTATTCTTGAGTAATCACTGGCAAATAAAGATCCTTCCACTTGTTTATTTTCTTTTTATTTTAAGGATCGCTGAATACATTATTAATAGTTACACTGGAAATACTTTTAAATTGGTACAACTCTGCTGACTCAGCTTCCACATAACAAAAATGTGACTAGCAGTGGTTGGGTCATTTTATCTCTGTCTTAAAATAAAGGAAATCAAGCAAAGAGAGTGGCAGCAACAGCTGGAACCACGTGTCTGTGTCCAAACACAGTTTACTCATAAAACCTGGGGAAAGCACAGCACAGCTGCACAGCAATTATGACCAAAAAAAAAAAAAAAAGGGAAGAAAAAAATCTGCAAGCCCTTCAGAACTGATGAATAATGATACCACCAAGGAAATAAGATCTGTTGGTGGAGTTACAAACACTTAAGCTTAACAAGTGGGTTTTTTCAGAGGCTGAATCTTCACATTATAAATGCTTGTTGCTATGGATTCTGGTTTTTACTTCTGACACTTCTTCCTTCCTGGTTACTAGAACACTTTCTTCTAAAAAATCCCTCATAAATCTTAAAACTGCTTAAATTCTGTTAATCCGTAGCATGCTTTCTTTAAAAATACGAACACTGTAAAGCTGGCTGACACTTTTGAAGAGTGGGTGAGTGAATATATCCATATCCAAAACAGCCCTACTCACAGATATAGTGCACATTTTAAATTCAGCCACCTATTCTCCATTTTCTTCACTCAAAATATCACCAGAATAGCAGTATGTGTTGTTCTTCATCTTTATAGCACACAAAAGCAGAAATGCTTGTCTGCACCTTTTTGAGACAGTCAGCTGAAGCACAGAGAAACTTTCTCTAAACTGAGAGTCTTAATTCAGGTTGCCTAATCCAAATCAACCAAAACTAGCGAAAAAGCAGTAACCAGGCAGCAACATGGTTAGGAGCTGGAGTTTCAACATAAACTACCACCATCATTACTTTAATTCCTATTAGGTAATCAAAGAACAGGTGTTTTCCTTCCACTTGTCCCTCAACACATACTTGCCTTTGATGACCTGTGAAGACCTACTTGTCTGGAGCCACAAAAGATTAGGTTGCATTATCTAGAGCAACCCATTATTCTGTCAGCCAAGACAGCCTTCCATGGGGCCAGTTTAGTTCCCATTTTAATATACAATCTCTTGAACTATTCCTGGCCCCTTGAAAGCACCTACAATTAGGACAAGCTGCCTCAAGCTCCATTTCCTATACCCACTGGTAAAGAACAAGGAAAGGTTTTTCCTAGAATTTACATTTTATGGCTCCTGGAAGACTAAGAATATCCTTAGGGCAACACACAAGTCCATTAGGCAAAGAGACTAAACTTCAAGTCTCAGAAAGAGGTAAATGCACCTGCATTCAGCTTGGGCACTGGCAGTCAAGTCAAGTCACTGAGTCACATGCATGCAAGAAACAAACCTCATGTTAAATACTGTGTAGGCATACAGAAGTATACAAATGGAAATTAACCTTTCTAAATTAAGCCAGTTATGCTGTAGCAAATGTAAAATTTTGATATTGCAGTGAACTTATGTTCTTAGAAAAAAATGTGTAAAGCATTTACTACTTACAATCAACACAGGAAATTGTAAAAAAGTACGTTTGTAATGTACAAAAGCAGTAATTAAATACTATAAATGCCTACACATCATCTTATGATACATTTCATACTATATATATATATATATATATATATATAAACAAACATTTACTAGTTACCATAGTCCAGTGGCTATGGTTCTGTTAGGCTTCATTATTCAATCTTTTCTTAAAAAACTCAAGTATTTCTAAAAGAAGCACAGAACTCACTGAACAGCATGCATAAAAAGTCTTTGTTCTTAAGCATTTGCATAGCAAAATAAGAAGAATTTTATTCATGAAAGAGTCAAGGAACACCTTCAGAAAAAAGCTCTGCTTGCTTGGCCTTATATCAAATTGTTAAGCTGAAAAAATTGTGACATGGACAAAAGAATTTACCTTTTCTCCTTCTTCACCTTTACCACCAGGAAAGCCACGTTCACCCTGGAACAAAAAACAGTAAACTAAAAATCTCAAACCTAAACATTCTTCAAATAATTTAATTCTTTAAAATAGTTTTATTGCACTGGGTTTTTATTATGGGATTAAAACAGAAGAAATTATTTAGATACTGATTGTCGCTCATTCAAAAAGGTGTGAAACCTCTGTGAGAAACCTCTATGAAAAATAGACATGGTTTTCCACTGTTTTGTTGATTAACAGTCAAACATTTTTCCATTCAGCTTAAGTAATCTTCTTGGATTCTTCTCCTGACACTGACATTAAACTCGCTCATTACAGTCCTTCTGCTCTTCTGCAGAACCAGTTTTAATACATTTTTTTGCTATTAATAACTTCATTTTAATTTTGGAATATGACTACTCAGCTCTGAAGGTCTATAAAACCCAGAACAATTCAGAAAAAGTTACAGATACAATTTACAGAAAGCGCATTCCTTTCACTTTAAAACCCATATCTAACTACTAAAAAACCCACCCTAACAAACAAACAGACAAACAAAAAGCTAAAACCAAACAACACACAACAAAAAAACCACAGGAGTGAATTTTGAAATATTAACTCAAGCTCATCAGATTAAACTATTTGTTTGATAATTTTTCAATAAAAAGACCTGTTATAATGTTCTTTCAGCTCCAATTTGATAATTTAGCTCAGAAGAAGATCCTAATGCACAACCTTACTATGTTAACGTCTTAGTCAAATAGTCTGCAACCTGGCTATATTATAACTAGAATAACTGCTCTTCCTGATGTACCGGCCATGTTCTTGCTAAGGCAGACCAAGATGTTGTTGGCCTTCTCAACCACAAGGATACCCAGCAGGACTCCAACTCGTTTTCTGTAGAGCTGCTTTCTAGAAATGTAGAACCTAGACTGCACTGTTGCATGAGGCTATTTCCTTCAGAAATGCAGGACCTTATGTTTGCCTCTGCTTAACTTCATGAGTTCTGCCATTAGTTCATTTCTCCAGCATGTAGAGGTCCCACTGAATATCATTCTTGTCCTACCTCCCAGTGCACTGACTACTTTCCTGTATTTGCTAACATCCATGAACTTGCTGAGAATCCATCATCTAGGTAATTAATAAGACACTAAATAATACTGGCCTCAGTGTCACTCCACGAGGGATAACACTACTTACTACATAGCAGCTGGACTGTATAGCAGTTATTCCACCCTTGAGCCCAACAATCCAACTAATCTTCCACCACCTTACTGTCAATTTATCCAGTCTGTATTTTACAGATTTGACAACAATGATATGACTGGAGACTGTGTCAAAAGCCTGGCTGAAGTCAAGGTATACAATGTCCACTGATGTCCCCTAATGCACAGTCACCAGAGCAGGCAACGACATTGGTCAGGCATGATTTATTCTTGGCGATAAAAACAGAGGTGAGGCTGACTGGCCTGCAGTTCCATAGATGCTTCTTGAAGATGAATGTGATGTTTATTTGTTTCCAGTCATCCAAAACCTCCCCTAGTCATCATGATCTTTTGATAATGACAGATGGCAGACTTGCTCCCTCTGCACCCTCCAGATGCATACTGTTCGGTATCTTGCAAACGTCCAAGTAGCTTAAGTGCTCCTTAACACTCTCTACCCCTTCAGTGGGCAATGGTTCATTCTCATACACTCTGCTAGGAGATTTAAGTAACCTGGGAGGCCTGAAGGCAAATTTTGTTAGTGAAAACCAAAGCAAAAAAAGCATCAGGTACACTCAGTCTTTTCCACATCCCCCACCCTATTAAGGAGTGAGTCAACATTTTCTTCAGCCTCGTTTTTTATCTGCAGATGCAGTTAACAGAAGCCCTTAATGCTGAACTTCAAATCCCTTATTATTTGCAATTCCAGATGAATTTTTGGCTTCCTAACTCCTCTGCCACGTGCTCTGGCAATGTTTCTGTACTCCTGTTGGGCAGCTCAACCCTGCTCCCACTGTTTACTTCCTCTTTGTGTGTGATCTCAGTCAGGAGCTCCTTGTTCACCCATGCTGACCTTCTGCCATGGTCGCTCAACCCCCTTTACATCATTGTGGACTGTTCTTGGGATTTTAGGAATCTGTCCTTGAAGACCAGCCAGCTGGGTTTCTTATGCCTGCAGGACAGCCTTGATCACTCCTTGGCCTCCTCTTTGCCAGATTCAACAAACTAAGTACTTTGAAACTCTCCTCAAAGGTCTTGGTTTCTAAGCCCCTAGCTCCCTGTTGACCCTCTCTGGTTTCTCGACACCTCTCAAAGTACCAAGGGTGAAAGTCCCGTCCTGTCGTCGTCGTCGTTGTCCCCCCCGCCAAATATGACACAGCATTCCAGATGCAGCACCACCAAGCAAAGGGGGGAAGATATCTTCCCCTGACCTGCCAGCTTCAGTTTTTACTATCATTGTCCAATATGTGGTTCACTTTCTCTCCTATTGGGAAGAAAGTGAACCACTGTTAGCTCATACTTAAGCCTCATGCCCACCTCCAGGTCATTTTCAGAAATGCTGCTGCTCAACCAGTATGTTCACCGCCTGTACCTAAGTATGGGGTGATAAAGTAACTTCTCCATTTTCAGAAAGTGTCCAGATTTTTTTGCACAGATTTGAATTGAAAATAAATATTACAAATTAGAGGGAATAAGAAATACAGTCAACAGAAAGCATAGAGAAAGTAGTTTAGCTAATTTCCACTTGACAGCATTAAAATACAACAATATTAGCCACTGGTAAATTCAGAGAATCTGAATGTTGCAGAAATAAAAACGTGGATGTTGCAAAATAACACATTTACGACTGACTTTAATTCTCTGTGGCAGAATTCTCATAATAAGTTAGGAAAAACATTCCACACAAGCTTTTTCATGGACAATCACTGGTTACTCATCCTGATATTGCAGGATTGTTGATCTAATTTTCAATGTTTTAAATATGCCTGCAGTACAAGTCAATGAAATCCTGGCTTTAAACTTGTAAATTGATAGATTGTGGTAAGCATGTTGCAGAACTCAATGCTGGCTACCTCATATGCAGAAAATAAGTTCCTTCCTTCCCTCCATGCTGTATTACAGGAAGTATCTGCCCTAAATATACACAAATCAGGCCTTCGCATCAAGGTCATGCTGCAAAACACTTTCTTGAAATTTTAGTATGAACAAAATAATGTGGAGTTTTATGTGTAGTCCCTTAATTTGTGGAAGCAGCAAAACTATTTCCCCTCCAATTTTCTAAAAGGAATTAGCTGGGCAGACATATGTGACATTGAGGCTTCGTTCCAAATACTTATGGTTAAACACAGCTGCAACCAACAGAAAACAAAATCTGGCCATGAAAAGACTAAGGCAACTTGAACAAATATTACCAGTAAGGTTTATAATACAGATATCACTTTTTGCAAGTTCTGTCCTTCCTACAATATTCCACCTCTGGAAAGGAGCAAAAGATTCAAATGCAAGAGCGGAAGCAGCAGCGCCATCCCTCATCTCATTTTGCTGAGCTCACAAGACTCTCGAATTTCAAATTCTTGAATCTGCTACCTTGTGGCTGGAAAGACCTGCACAGTTCTGAGGCTTAGGCAACTGCTCTTAATGCAAAATGATGCCGATAGGCAGGTTTGTGCCACCTCAGCACACACACTTTAGAAACTGATAGTAAAGTTCCTCTGTCACATTATACAACTCACAAATTGGATATGTAATTCAAGTGCAATTTATGTAGATACTGGACAGCTGGCAAAAAGGATGTTGAGAGTGAAAATGCAGAAAATGAGACTGTTTTTGCTGTAGGTGGTGGTTTATTTATTTTTTTTACCTTGGAACCAGTAAGACCAGGTATGCCAGGAGCACCTACTAAGCCAGCTTCCCCCTGAAACAAAATGTACATAGCCATCACATTACACACCTAACTCATGAGTGAGCTAAATTAAGAGAAAAAGACATCTGGACATGCACTGTTTCTCGTTCCTTTCCTACAGAAGAGTTGTATTATCTCTAGGTTTGTTTATGTCTGTTGACTTGTATTTGGTTAAAATACATTTCACTTTCAAAATATTATGTAATTAACAATTACAGATTATTTAATTACGCAGCAGCTGTAGATTGCTTCAGTTTGGATCCCATGAGAATCTTTCTTAAGTTTTATTTCAGGCCCTGATTCAGAAAAAAATATTTCAGAGGACTCTTACATACTACTTGAGTACCTAAAATCCCAACAAGGGTGCCACATCTTCCAGTCTCTCCCTAAATGTTATTAGGTACTTGAGACCACAAGGATCCATGCTTAAATTGCCAGGTCCCACAGGGAATTGTACATACTAAGCTGATTGCTGATTTTTAGGCTCTGCTCGAAGCAGAGTTTTGTATCTTTCCCCAGCCTCTTGGGCAGGAGGAAATGCAAATCTTGATCCTAAGCAGTAAGGCAGACAAAAATTTGTTTGTCCTATTTCCTAAGTGCATGTTCTGTGTATGTTGTTAAATTACCACCTCCTCTACCCCAAGAGCAAAATAAGTCAGCTATACAATTGACTTAGTCATTCCCTGACCCACAAATTACTTTCTCCTTGCATTGCCCATGAAAATTAATCTGATTTGGGTTTGTAAATTCCATTCAAGAAACCAGATACTTAAAAGTTTTTCTCAACAACTAAGCATAAGTGAAAACAAGCCCTTGTTAATAAAAAAAGTTTTTAAAGGTAATTATCCAAGCTGAGTAACATGGTAAACTTCACGTTCAATATCTGAATAAGGACAAGTTGAGCAAAAGAGAAAAATACAAACCAATAGATAAAAAGATATAGTTAATAGAGAACAGATATAGTTAAAAACCTAGTATTATCTTGTTTAAATTAAAATATAAAATATTGCAGCAGTTTCCTTTTCCATTCCTTCTTAGCAAAGCATGTTAAACAGTTACAGACCTAGAGAGAACTAGGCTGTGCCACTGAAAACTAAGAAGAACCACCCTCTATCTACATGAAATATGCCACAGTGAAGTACATTAATTTTGTTCTCAATAAATCTAAAGTTACTGAGCTAAGTTCTAATAGAATTCACCCTTGTTCACATTACTTCAAGTGGGAGCTTAGAAGACTTATTAAAATCAAATGCTTTCTCCATTCAATTCATGGGTGTTAATTCCTAGACAGAAGTTTGCCCTCGTAACTCACACACTATCCAATTCAGTTATCTAGCCAAGCCGGGATTCAGGCATAAAAGAAAGTTCTGAAAGTTCACTTGTTTGATTCCAAGCCAAGCAGAAGACGAATGCCTCCCAGACACAAAAAATGAACAAAGGAAAAACTCCAATCTCTCTTAACAAGAGAAAGAGACAATAAAAGAACAATTACTCATCAAAATGATACAAGTAATTAAGCAAATAAATACAAAGCACTGATGATCTACAACAATTAAAATACAGCTTAAAATAGCTTGTTAAAATGGAATTTTTCTAACTCCACTCATGATAGAGTTTCCAACATCTTCATTCCAGCTCCCCTCTGTAAAAATAGATGCTAGCATGCTGGGGAAAAAATCTAATTAATCATTACAAAGAATCCTTAGCCCTTCATTTTCTCTGGATTTACAGCATGAATTCAGAAAAATTTTTCATCATTAATATTTACCCAATAATATTTCATCTTCCCTGCTATATTGGAGTACCCTAAACTAGAAAAAAAACCCCACATTCACTGTTGTGGTTTAGTTGTTGGGGTTTTTTTTTGTGTAGACAAGCCATAGGTATTTTGCCACGCACTGTTTAATCAGTGATATACAAATGCTTATCCCTTCAACACAATGCAAAAATAACCTCCTAGATCAATACCGATTCTTATAAAATCTAAATTGATTGATATTGTGGTTGCTTTAACTATTCTGGAAATTAGCCGTGTATTTATAATCACACTTTTTAATATATTTATCATTTATTGATTATGCAGTTTGTAATTACAATGCAACACTATAAAATTAGAGATTTGGTTTATACCTAAGGGTTTTTAAGTTAGAGTAAGACACTGTGTATCTGTGTACTTAGAAACTTTCTTTGAATGCATTTACATTCATTTTTAACACCCTGATTTCCACATTTAGGTATTTTTAGCCCCCTAAACAAGAGACTTCCAGATGTAAAAAAAAGAGGCTATGTTGACATACAAATATGTGACCTTTATTAGGTGCCCTGGGCACTTGCACTGCCAAACAGTAGGGTGCCAAAAATTAATTAGGCAGCACATTATCTAATCCCAAAAAGAAAAAAAAGAGAAATTTGTTATCAATAACTGGGAACGTGCTTTGGTATTTGGAACATTTTAGGCACTAATATGATTTATATTGGCCAACATGCCAGAACTTCATGATATTCTCTTCAAGGCTGGGAAAGAGAAATCATTTCTGTAAAATACTTTATGCATTTTGCAGACACGATTTTGCAAAAGTAAACCAAAACAAATAAAATAAACAAACAAAAAAAACCCACCCGAAAACCAGCAAGAAACAGTCAGATGCTTCTGCAACCTCAAGATGAAGATCAGACATTTTCCTCTTTATTTTTAAATTTACTAGAGCACGCCCAGGAGCTTGATTTACAGAATAGTCTTGGTACTCCAGCGTTACTAGGAAGGAAACTTGTCTCAGTGGAAGTAAAATCAGCATGGTCAAACATTGCTTACTGTTTTGATAATTTATGGATATGTGCCTTCCATTAGCCTGAGTATGCCAGACCCTTGGAATAATCTAATAGGCCGGTATTTTAAAACGAGGGCAACTATTTTTAGCATTGCAGAAATGGAGTGTAATGTTCAAGAATGTACTGTCAGAGGGCTCGAGCAGCATCCCCCCTGTGAAGCACATACCAAGCCAGTCCAGAGCCACCAGCAAGGGCACAGCTTTGTTGTTAACAAATAAAACTCCCACACCAATTACACTCCATTATGTGACACCTTCCTTAGCCTACTGGAATATTTCCTTATTTCTTTAATCAGGCTCCTGTAAAAGGTTAGGATCACCTGATAGAATATTAATGACATAAAAATATATTCAGCTGATATTTGCCAAGACTTGCCCCATGAATCTCCTGGATTAGTCATGAGTTTCTGCTAACATGACATTTTGGGTCCTAATTACCCTTTCAATCCTACTTGGTTACTGCTGAATTACCAGTACACTTGCTGAGTACTTGCTTAGTGCTATCCTTGATCCACGTGAGGAAGCATAAAATCCTCTCTTTAAATAACCTGATGAAGGGCTTGTGACAGGTATATTGTTTCCTTTGCTCTGTCCTGCTTCAAAAGGACAAGCAGCCCCAGCAGAGCAGGTACATCATGGTTTGGCCAAAGGGCTGAGAGATGGTCAGAGGACCCTTGTGTCCTTGTGATCAGGGCCCCTGTGGCTTTTTTTGCACAGTTGCTCGAGAGAAAGGCCAATAAGAAAGCCCTACAGTACTCAATTGCACCTCATAATATAATCTGAGGTCAGGAGGTATCAATTTTTCCTCATTCCCAAACCTTCTTGATACCCACCTTCAGGACAAGGCTGACCAGCCTATCTGTTCAGGCAATAGATGTTAATGCATTCCGAATTAAACACTTGAAAATGTAGGTTTTGGTGCTTTGCTTGCAAACTAATGAATCAGCAGCCAGACACACCTCAGAGCTTCAAAGAACATGGCCACAGGGCTCCTTACTCCAGACTGCACACTCTTTAGTTGGCATTGTTTCCTTTTGTACATGTATTAGCATGTCTTAAAAAGCAGGCAATTTGCACAATTTCTATACTCAAATACATAGAGCACACATTTCACAAATGAAGCACATAAGACAAAATTTTGTGTCTATTTTTTGCTCTCACAAATTATTTAGACATGAATGAGAACTCAGAGAAGTTGTTCTGAAAAAACTAGGATGAAAAGATCACTCCATTTGTTTTCATGCATAACTACAGGCTGTAGGCTGGCATACTGCCTTTTTTTATTTTTGTTTTGAAATCTGACAATGAACTGACTGAAGCCTTTAAGATAGATGCTGAGGAGCTGTTTTTATACCCTCAAGAAAAATATGAGCAGAAGAGCCTCTACTGTCAGTAGGTGTACTTTCTGCATTTGGCAAAACACAAGTGGAATTCACTGCTATCACATGTCTTTGAAGAAGTGACAACTGCTGCCTTCTTGACCACCTTCATCAAGAATCATTAAATTGTTTAGGTTGAAAAAGACCTTTAAGATCATCAAGTCCAACCATTAACATAGCACTGCCAAGTCAGCCACTAAACCATGTCCTTAAGTGCTATGTCTACATGTCTTAAATACCTCTAGGGATGGTGACTCAATGACTTCCCTGGGCAGCCTGTTCCAACGTTCGACAACCCTTTCTATGAAGTACTTTTTCCTTCCCTGGAAAAATTTAAACCTCCTTTGGCACAATTTGAGACTGTTTCCTCTTGACCTATTACTTCTTACTTGGGAGAAGAGACTGCCACCCACTTCTCTACAACCTTTCAGGTAGCTGTAGAGAGTGAAAGGTCTCCCCTAAGCCTCCTTTCTTCAGCCTGAACAAACCCACTCCCCCCAGCTCTAAACTTGTGCTCTCAAACCTTCACCAGCTTTGTTGCTTTTCTTTGGACACACTCCAGTACTTCAATGTCTCTCTTGTAGTGAGGGAGGAAAAACTGAACACAGGATTAGAGGTACAGCCTCACCAGTGCTGAGTAAGGGAATGATCACTTCCCTAGTTGTGTCACCTGAAGCAACACAGTAGAAAAAGTTTTGAAGTGAGGCTATACTCATGGACAGCTAATTGATTTTTGTAACTGTCTTTTCTCCCTTACAGTAGGTCAGTCAAAAGAAATTGCCTGACACACCATCTATTGATTTATTGTTAACCCAGCCATAACATGGCATTAAAGCAAATCTAAACTTATTAAAGTTTCAGCAGAAGTGGAAATTAATCTAATTTGCCTTGCTAAAATAATATTTGAAATGCAATAATGTTAAATATAAATTAAAGCACATTATCCAATATTAATGAAATGCCAAGGTCTTTTCAAAATAACAAAATTTGTTATGACTACTATATTCACCACAATAATTGGAGCACCAAGCCTATATTAGGAAGGTAAACAGCATTGACCTCTTAGATGTCAGCGGCTATTCCTTAATGCGGCAATTATCATCATCATGCCTTTCTAGAACCTGAAAATTCAGGAGGCAGATTCTCAGGTAGAACAAATGCTGTTTTACACTAACAAAGATCTGTCCCACAGACCATTAAATACAAAAAAAAAAAACAACCCCAAACAAAATCAAAGAAAGAAAGAAAAAACACTAGCAAAAGCAAGGATTTAATGTGAATCAAAAATAAACAGAACCCATATTGACTGGAATTTCTAATCTAGGAACTCACAGGAGTACTGTTTCTGAAATACCATGTTGTTGGTGTGCTTCTCTAACTGCAAACCTCCTATCAACTACTGATAAATAAAGCAGTTCACAATACAATTTCCACCTGGAAGTTTAAGACTTTCCCAAGAAATGTATCTCCTCACTTAAAAAACAATGCCTTTTGACATTTGACACATTTTGAAGGCGGGCTAGTATTTGGATGAAGTGGATATATACCAGCTATGTTACTAGGACTCCAACAGACAGCGCCTGACCTGTGAGTCTGGGGTCAGTGGGTCCACTGTTAGCACAGCAGGCCTAGGATCTGACCCCTAAAGGTAAATCTCCAGGTGTACACCATTACTATAAATTCTGAGCAGCTTTTTGAAGAACAGTGAGTTGTAGAGTTGTAACTTTTCCTTTCAGGCCCTTTTCTTAACCTCTTTGAGGGTCATTAGCCTATTCCATATACCACATCTGGGATGTCTGACCCGGAAAGCAAGCTAGTCCACTATTCAAGGGACACAGAATCACTGTGTGAGTTTCTAATCATCCTTTCACTAAAACTCAGTTTATTTAGAGAATCAACACTACTCTTGACAGCCTTTTCTCTGGCTTCATTCCTTCCTCATTCTTCTGATGTTCAGCAGCAGAAGTACTGCCGGTACACCATATTCTAGGGGCTGGTATTCTGGCTGTTTCACAGCACTGGCATTATCACCCTGCCACTGCAAAGAGCCACACATTTTTGTTAACAGTTCCTGTAGTCTCACCTTCTTCCACCTCAGGGATTTTTACCAGGAAGGAAAAATGCTCAGGTAAAAGAATGAAGAAACGGGACGGGAAGGTGAAGAGTTAGCAAACTGGACATAGTCACTGTTACGTTAAACATCCCACTAGCTAAAGCTCTCAGAATTCACATTAATCAAGGATGATTTATAAGAGTATCCTGATACTCTATTTCCACAGCTGGTTTTGCCAGCAGTTGCTTTCATGGCACTAACAAATGCCACAAAGATTATTAATTTCTTCCACTCCCAGTTATTAAACAAAAACAACTCCCCCCAACTGTAATTAAATAAATAGGCCACAGTTGAGACAGTCTCTCTCCAATTATGCAGTGTGCTGTTATGTAGTTTACAGAAAAACCAATAAGGAATAGCATTGTACATTACTTATTCTCATCTGTTTAGTAGTTCCCCACCTTCACTCTTCCCTCACGGCCTTGGGTGCATTTTAGTCAATACTGTATGACCTCTGGGTAGTGAATCTCTTTTACTCCAGGCTTGTGTGCGCTATACTGTACAAGAAAGTCCTTCTCACATTATGGGAAGAACAGAGAGTGTAACAGCTATATGCCAGAAATCTGTCATTAACCTTCCATGCATGCTCTTTAAGGGAATTTTCATTCTTATGAGTGGACAGCTAAATAAATATTTCTTGAGATCTTACTGTCAACAGCTATAAATAAAAATGTTTTGCCTCTTCCATTTGTAAAGGTAGCAGATTACAACTATTAAATAATTCAACTATGGATTAATTTCTCCTATTTTATATCTTTCTTATTACAAACTAAAATTTTCCCCTTCATTTACAGGGGAAAATCAGAACTGCCATTCACAATGTAAGGGAAGCACAGTGAAAGGGGTGTTAATTCTGCAGAAAAAGCATCAGCTGACTGGCTTCCTAGTATCTGTAACAGAGAAATCTGGCTGGCGTGAGGTACTTGTTAAATACAAATCAAACACCTGTCAACCAGCTGGGCCCCGTGTGTCACTGCTGAGCCATCTGCAGAAACACACCCCGCGCCAGTTGCTTTACTTAGCGTGGCCTGGGAACAAGAATCCATTAGACAGAAAGTCAACAGTGGAATTAACAGCACTTTTTCTTTTAGTGCCCTTCCACTTACTTGTTTGACTTCTTGCGTTTCTATTTTTGGGAGACTCATGCCAGAGTAACAGTGCTGACTGCTGGTTAGACAAGACTTGGCCCAGCCTCAGCGTGTCACACTGATTTAATCGATTCAGACTTGAAACATACAGTACGGACCTTAGGTGTTGATAAATACTGGATAGCAGAGGGAATCGGAAAAAAAAAAAACCAAACAAGAAACCAAACACAATATTCTGTCTTGCAATACCTACGAAAAATCCCACGATGTGAACAAAAAGCAGTTTTTATGTCCAACAACTTGGTATCTATGAGTTAAAAAAAAAAACTATTTGCATGGAATTCAGAGTATAAACCCTACCTTATAATTTTAAAAGTCTTTCTGGGAAGCATATTCATTGACATCAAAAACACCCATCTGAGTTGGAGTTATTTAAATAATTGTATGCATAATACATCTCATGTACCAACAAAAAGGCAAAGGACAGTTAAAAGTTAATAGGTCTTGAGCCACAGCAGCCAACAGCATAATCTATAACCTCTGTATAATTTGTACTACATATAATTTTCTACCGCATGAAACCGATTCTTTTTTAACTCTCATGCACTACTTGTAATAAAAGCTGTTAGTCAAGGAGAAAATACTGTTATATATAAACTAAATGAAGTACAGTAACAAAGGTATCCAAAATTATCCTAATATAGATTAATGATTAATCAGATCCAAAATCTAGTATTTGAAGTCTAATATCTTAATTCTTCAAAAGATGACAAGCAAAACTAAGCAAAACTAAGCAAAACATGTCAGACAAGCTGTACAGTGCTACAGTACAGCAAGAAAGTTCCTTCCTCCCCAGTTAGCCATCTCCTGCAACACACCCCTATCAACTTTTACAACACTAAGTCTTGCTATAACGGATATTTTTCTTAAAGCCATACTTTCTGATGAGATGTGAAAAGCTCAGAATATTATTTTAAACCAAACAGTCTCTAGCCCTCACTTTCTAGCCCTGAAGGAGGGAAAAATAAAATCTATATGCCACAGAAATCTCACAGAAAGAACCCAGTAAATATAATTTACGAACAATTGAAGAAGAATCCTCCAGCCTGCCCCCGCCCTTTCAAAATTGTAAGGTCCTGACTGAGGCTTCTGAAACGCAGTTAAGAATCCCAGAGCCAGGCAGGCTCACAGCTAGAGTATTCATGAATCTCTGATTAAGGAACAAAGAGCTGCATTTAACGACACCATTATTTAACAACTGCATTATTTCTCACTTCCACGTTACATAACATGCTAACAAAAGCCTGTCCTGCATGGCACCGTGCCACCCTCGGTTTTGCTCCCAGCAGCCCAGACCCCTAATAAAATGGATGGTGACCTCTGGTTTCTTTGGCCACACCTCACATCACAATAGCGGCTGCTGCATGCTGGGGCCCCGTGACCGGCCAAGTTCTGGTGGTTATTGCAATTTCGTTGCAAATACCAAAGGGTATAACCTTCCACCCCCACCCTTATCTCACCAGTGTCACTTGCCTGAAGTAGCCCATGGCTTTGATGCCGAGCAATACAAGCATTAGCATCTGCTTCCTAAAACACATTTGCACTTCTGTTCTACTGAGATGTACTAATCTGATTTTGAGCAAACCACAAGAGGACAGAAGACAATGCCACGGCTTTCCTCAAATGGGCTAGCTGACTGAAGCATAATTTCGCCCTCCCCTCAAAAAGCAACAAATCTTTAACTAAAAATGAGGTCTCTGCTCACCAACAGCACCCAGTCTACAGTAGTCACTAATACACCATTCCTTCCAGAATGGAAATAACACCCATGCAGGGTCACTGCATACAAGGTAATTTGATGCCATGGAGCTTTCTATCGAGAACCAAACTGTACTGCTGTCGTTTAGCTTTAGGAATTGAAAAACTAGGGAGCTCAACAGTTCCTGGAGTTATGAACTGCAAAAATCACCTAATAAGGCAAAAATAAGTCAGCACAGCAGACAGCTCTCTGGAATCAAATTTATGATCAAAGGCTATTCAAAACACTTCCTTCTAACGCTAAGGAGAGAGCAAGAGCAAGCAAGAACTATACATGCTAAAGCTATGAAACAAGTTTTGGAAAACGTAATGCTCTAAAGTGTATTTGCCCAGTAAGATTTTTAGAAAATACATATATTTATCAGACAGCTATTGAGAGCTACTGCTTTCATATTCATCCATCTCTTAAAATCAGGTATGTCTTAATTGTACACAAAGATATCACTGAAAACACAGAATACAAAACTCATACCAAATCTGTTGCAGTACAGACGGTGTCCAACTGCCTGATTTCCAACAGCCAGCAATTCTTAAACTCAAGGCTTTAAACTTATTGGTAATAAAATTTCTAATTGGAAAAGCAGTCTTTATTTTTTGAGGCTAATCTATGTACTTTTTACCCACAAAACCCTAGTTTTTAGATATCTGCACCAAATTTCCTATTAAAATGCTCTTTTGGCTTTACAACTCACAAGTCTACTTTGAAAAGCTGTTAAATAACTTTTCCTGTGTTAGTGATTATACTCTTTTTATCTCTTTTGGAGACTCCAGAGTAAAGCAGTACAAGGATTTTTCAAAAGCTGCATAACTTCTAAAATTTACGTCCATACTTGACCTAAAAATACTGAAATACAACTGATTAGCAATGACAGGAGCTCAGAAATTGGGTGGCACTGAACAAAAGAGAGACAAACTGAGTAAGATGGCTTAAAGCAGTACCTATCCAGTGCTCCACATGCATTTTTGGAAGCTTTCTCAGAGATACCGATGAGCTACTTCAGAAATATCCTGACCTCTGTCAAGGATCTGTACAGCACATGAAATATGAAGGCACTGTGTCCAGAGATTTTTCAAGACAGCTGCAAGGAAAAGACTGCATTACTATAACCTCACCACCGATGGCTCCTCAGATTTGTATATTTGCATGAGTGATTGGTGCTCCAGGAGTTCATGTTGAACTGGCATAAAAGGCCATATATCATTTCTTCTTCTGAAAAGTCAGATATGCTTTGGAAAACTCTAGACAGAGTTTCCATGGTCTAGCTGGAGCTATGGGGAAAGCAGGTCAATGGTCACAAGGATCTTCATGATGACACAATTTGATTTGGATTTACATTTTGCAAGTTTCCAGTTGTGGATTTTATGACATAGCTGGCCCTGAAGACCTGACCCCACAGTATGGAGGTGGGTTTTGAAAGCATCTCTGAAAGGAATTTGAAGTCACACGCTATATTAGCATGCTATTTTTTTCCCCCCAACTTTTAACTTAATGTATATATATTTAAATCATATTGGAAATCAAATGGACATTTCTAAGCCATGCTTCATACTAAGCTTCTGAATTCAACTTCTTCTCTAAAAAAAAACAAAAAACCCAAGCAAACCCAAAACCTTACAATGTAGCAGTTTTCAAACTCATGTTCTCAGGTACCACTAAGGGAAAGGGGAGCACTTCCCACCAGGCAGCGCAAAGTAGGCTGTTTAGGAAGCGTTAACATGCCTCTTTGGTGTGGCACACATACCACAAATGGTATTTATATCTTGTTTTGGAAACCCTTTCACTAATTATTTTTTTACCTGTACCAGGTACAAAGAGAACCCTCCTAATTACAAAAGGGTAACAGAATTTAACAAGAATAAAAGTATCAGTGCTGGGTTTCAGAGTCACTTAAAATTGAACACAGAACACTGATAGTGGATTTGAGAAAACTGAACTTACAGATAACTATCTCACAAAGTTAAATGAGAAAAACACCATCATAAGCAACACAATATATTCTAGTCCTGCTACCTTCTGGCTTACAAAATGTATGAGTTTATGCACACTTTGTTGGGTCCTTGCCACAAACCCTAGAATGGTTTGGTTTGGAAGGGACCTTAAAGTTCACCTAACTCCAAACCACCTGCTCCAGGCAGAAACACCTTCCACTAGACCAGGTTGCTCAAAGCCCTGTCCAGCTTGGCCTTGAACATTTCCAGGGATGGGGCAGCCACAACTTCTCTGAGCCAGCTGGTTCAGTGCCTCACCACGCCCACAGGAAAGAATTTCTTCTCAGTATCTGAACTAAATCTAGCCTCTTCTAGTTTAAAACCTTCAAACCTTGTCCTGTCAGTACATGCTCTTGCAAAAGTCCCTCTCCAAATTTCTTGTAGGGTCCTTTTAGGTACTGGAAGGCTGCTATAAGGTCTCCCCAGGGCCTTCTCCAGGCTGAATAACCCCAAAGTACATGCAAGCGAACAAAAGGAACAATCCTTTTATAGATATAATCCTTTACAGATACCTCCTGTATCTTCATGTAAACTCAATTCATGACTCCCAAAGTACAAATTACACTCATACAGTTGATAGAGCTCCTGAAAATGTACACTCAGGGCTTTTTTCTCCCTCTAGTCTGACTTTGAATATAAACCTAAGTTTGCAGTGATGAACATTGTTTTTATTCATATAAGCATTTCTTTCTCCTTTCAGTCTGTCTAAACTGTTTATTTTATTAATACACTGCAGGAGCACCCATACAGTGCAGTAGCAAATGCACAGCATACTGAATATTTCCCTGCCTCTTCAGGCCTACTGTGCAAAACCAGCTATTTTAAAAAGCTTACTTGATATATTTACTACTTTAGGCTGTCTGATCATAACCTAGATTGTGAAAAATTAGGCAAGAAGCTACAACAGTAAAGCTAAGTTATTTGAAAGTCACATATTAAAAGTTAATGGCGTCACAAGTATTTCACAAAATGTCATTTAAGAAACATAGACGCATTATTTCTGTCACTATGAACTGTATACAACGAACCATCAGAAAGCAATCACTGTGGAGGTCTGGATAAAGGGGAACGCACAAAACCAGTTTAGTTTGGTAAGTCTTCTGAATTTTCTGAATTACATTTCTGGCTAAATTGGTTTTATTTTTCAGAATGTAGTGACCGAAGAAGAAGTATTTTCATAATAGGAAAATATAGCCAAATATGGGCTGACCAAGAACAGAGCCAATTACTCACCTTCAGCAGCTTGAGTCCTTTGAAACTTGCTGCCGTCCACACATTCTCAGAAGCTTAAGAGCTTTTCAGCTAGCAGGACCCATATAACACCCATGAGCCATAACTCAGCAAGAGGCTTAGTACTTTGTATTAAAATACATGCCATGGTGGCACCCTGTCTCTCAGAACCAGGAACTCTCCCACTAAACTTTTTAAGTACACAGAGTTCATCCACCGCCTAAAATGGGATATGTCAAAACAATTGAGTGGTGCATCTTGACTGCCAAGGCATCACAGACCAGCAAAAAAAACACCTCACCCAACCCCAAAGAGGACTACAACACCTAGCATCCATGGCATAAACAAACTTTTAATTTGGAGCTTCATTGCCATGGCATTATAGACCCAGGAACAAAGTGAAGGAAAGGATTTGAGATATTCAAGTGTCAGCTGAGTGACACAAGAAGTGCAGGTAACAGAACTAATCAAGTCTACAGAAACAGGCCTTCTAATAACCAAGCTGATCTCATTCTAAGGTAAACTTCTAAAATAGGTCAAATGAACTGATATTGTTGCTTACTCATAACAACCTAAGTAAGATCTGCCATGTATTTATTCTCCCAGCCTTTCCCCAAGGAAATAAGTGTCAACAATGAAATATTGCAGTGGACAGGTTTTGGGTGGATCAGAAAGAATGCCTCTGCTCTCTGAAGCCTCAAACTGCATCTACATAACAAATAATTGTATTGTTTGTTTTTTCTTTTTCCTGTTTCTAACTAGTGACTCAGGGGCAGATCTGCACAAAGCTCAGAGAAATACAGTGCAGAAAAAACATAAAAATAGCCATATCAGTCAAATATAACATCTCCAACAAACGATAATGCATACTGAAGGGTTTAAGAGGATAAACAAACATCAGTGGCTCCGGAGAATGCTCTCCCAACATAGCACAGTCTGTACCTCAACTTCCTGAAAAGTAGGCTACGCCTGTGTATATAACAGTGCTTGAAGCATTTTTACTCTTTTGCTTTATTCAGTTGTCACAGAATCTATGTACATCGTTAGCATCCACAACCTCCCAGAAAAAGGAGCACAAAAATAACAGACGCACAAAAGTTTACACACCTCTTGATGCATCAACTGAGAGGCAGAACATGTTAACACCATTCACAACACAAGGAAAACAAAGCGACTCTACCTCCAGAAAGGAGCTAGTAATTCCACACAACACTGTACTAGTCTGCACAGACATGACAACTCTGGCTAGCAGAAGCTGGGTGGCTGGATCTCAGTTTCTTCTTCTAGCTATGCTTATCCAAAATATTTTGCCTATTTTTCTTTTTTTTTTTTCTTCTTCTAAGCAGCTTTTGGGTTTGCCAGTTTCAGATTCCACAGTAGTTTATTTTAAATTTGCAACAATGGCATGGCTTTTATGTAGTCTGAATTAAAAGAATTACGATCTTCAGGAAAAGTACAGTGCCTTGATATTAAATATGATCTGATTGTTGAGCCTTACATAAACTAACAGAAGCTTTGGGATTTGGTCTGACAGTGAATCTGCAAGGCGCTAAGCGAAAAACCCCAAACAGTATTAACCATGGAAACTGTAATAATAACTTGCACTGGAAAAGCAATTTAGCTTAGTAACTTTAAAGAATGGTAACATCAGAGAAGGAGCTACAGAAAGAGCCAAGGAAAACCAAAGCTTCATTTTAGATCAATGTCATTCAATTTACAATGTTTTACAATAACTCCTTCCACTAATTCACATCTGGGAGCACAATAAAGTAAAAGCTGTCTGGCTGGATCAAGTCAACGGTTTCTCTAGTCAAGTATATGACTACAGTTGTAGCAACAACAGATGCCTACAGAAAAGTATAACCACAGGGTAACCATAAAGACTTCTCCAGTGGGTTTCCCAGACTTCAGTGTCTTGGAGCTCAAGAACTTTCGGACTAGCAGCAGTGTCTGTCTGACACATTCCACGGGTTTTTCTTCTATCAACTTTCTAAAAAATTTTCAGACTGATCAAACCCTCTGGCAGAGTGTTCAAACTGTAGTCATATAATACGAAGAACGAACCCTTTCTAACCTTTATGAACTTGCTAACAGACAGGTTTGATGCCCCAGTTCGCACACTGAAAAGGAGAGTAAAATAAATAAATAGATTCCTATTAGTCTTTTCTGTTCCGTTCATGATTGTACAGAGCACAGAACAGGACATATTTCATGTCAGTTGTGCCTTTCCCAAGTCAAAGTCCACCTTAACTGGAAGATGCCCAATGCTCTTTGTCACACTTGGCACCTCCTCTGGATCTTTTCTAGCAGCATTGATCCCCTAGAGGTGTGGGAACCAGAACTCTATACATCATTCAAGATGCAGCCCAATATGGTTTCATTATATGGCATTAAGATGCTTTTGCTTTGTTCCCTGTTCTCTTTCTAGTCATTCCTAAATTCCATTTATTTGACTAGCACTTAACAGTGAACATAGATTTTCATTGATCTGTAATTCCAAGTAATAGCTAGTCCCATCTGACATGAAATATGTAAAGTTTGCTTTGTTTTTCTTCTTCATCTGCTCTTTAGTATTACTTTCTCCGAGTTTTACATACTACTCTATGATTCAGTCCCTCTACATTGTGGAGTCCTTTGGACATCTTTGCAGCCTGCTCTCAACTTTTATTTTAACTCAACTCTCTGGTAATATTATACATCTAACTCCTATTTTAACAAAACACAATTTGAGAAGGAAATACTGAGTAAAAGTTTCATATCTTGTTAATTACAGATTTTAAATGTGACAGTTGAAGTGAAACTCTACTTCTTTCAGTATTTAGAAATCTGGGTAACTACAAAATAAACTAAACCCTCACACCGTTACTAAAATGTTGCATATACATGAAAGCAGCATGTCAACCAATAAAGTGCAATACTGAAATGCAGAGCCTCTCACAGCAACAGCTGTTTTTAAAAGGCATACTTGTTTATGGCACTGAAAGAGCAGAAACTTGAAGTACACAGTGAAAAAGAACCAGAACTGAGGGTTGAGGACTAAAATCCTGACAGTAAAAAACCTGAATAAATAAATGAATAAATAAATAAATTAGTGATGAGCACTAACACAGGCATCTGGAGAGTTTCCATTTATGTATCAACTGACTTCCACGTCTAAACAGAAAATCTAATATTATTTCAACTGTTACTATGGAACAGAAGAAAAGTCACAAGAGGTCAAATGATTAGAAACTCTAGCAACACAGTTTCCTCAATGTCATGAGGGCTGTCCATTATACGGAAAATGGCTGGTATCAGGCTAGTAGACCTCCTCTATTACAGGCAACTAACTCTGAACTCAATAAGCAGGCACAACTGCCTTAATTTAAACACTGTATTGCAAAAGGAAGTGAAATTTATCATCTTGAATACACATGCTTTCATAGCCATGGCTATTATCATGTCTTTGCTTAGCATCCAATGGTGTTTACCTTCAAGCTCTACCAAGTAGACTGTTAAGAGCATAAAAAGCCTTTTCTATGCTTACAGACCACAAACTGCAGAGTGGAACAAGTAGCTTCCTTTGGTTCTGTATATCCATCATCCCCCCCCCCCCCCAATTCCTTCCTGAAAGCAAACAAACAAACAAACAAACAAAACCCAACATAAAGCAAGGACATGTGTAGACAATATTACTGGTTTGAGCAGCTTTTTCAATGTGTTACAAAACCATGGCAGTGCAGGTAACAGAAATCCATTTTCTAACAGAAGGGCTCTATCTTCCCATTTCTGTTCACAATTACAGATAAGCCACTGACATAATGAACACTTCCCATGGCTCAATTTACATACCAATACATGTGAACTTACCTTTTCACCAGGAAGACCAGCAACACCATCCTGTCCTTTTGCTCCCATTTCACCCTACAAAACAAATCATTCAGTCAGAAGTTCTAAAGACTTCTGAGATTAACAACTACTCAGGTCATGTCTGATTCAACAGAAAAGCATCCTCTACTCTGCTACCCTGCTTTTGTCATGTTTAGTAATAAAACCACTGTCGAGGAGGATGCCTCACATGTAACAATGAAATCAGACAAAATAAATACATTTTAAAACACCTGTAATGTCAGTTAAGATCCTTGTGTGACACATACTTACACATGCACATTTCCACAGAAACCAGGTCTGCTGATTTTAACAGAATTCACTGTGACAGCAGAGGGAAGCCAAGTGGGTCCATTTCCACCTTGAGTGTGTTTTATACTGAGAAAGCTCAACATATAATACAGGTTTGTTTTGTATAAATGGAATTTTTAAAAGACACTCTATAAACTCAGCTTCTCTCTCCCTCCCTTTATCCCCTCAGAGAAACCAAACATAAGCAATCTATATGAAAATTTCAGTTTTAAGAGACATGACCCACTGATCTGGAGAGGTATGGAAGAACACCAGCAGCTGCAAATGGACCATGAGTCTTAGAAATTGCTGAAGAGAAGATCAAACATAGAATTTTTGCTTAATAATGTCAAGTATGAATTTTAAATTTATACTTTTTTATATTTAAAATTGATTTTATAGATCTAAAATTAATAAATTTTATATTTTAAAATCAAGATCATGTGGACATTAGAGTTATATAATGAAAGCACTGAAACCATATTATAGTCTTCCTTTAAAAGCAAAACATCAGGTTTGTCTACTTGCGCCAAGAAGACAACATTCTCTAGCAAACAGAGCAATAACACATGAGCTAAGTAAATCAATCAAAATTAACTCCTTGGTGTAGAGTATTATTCCAGCCATAAGTCTAAACCACTCAGACACAACAATGTTCTAGAGGAGTGTATGAGCCATCTCCTATGTCCTTTTTATTCAAACACTGGAATGGTCCTTAACTGTATCACAAAAGTAGAATGAAATCCTGTGTGTGCACGAACAGCCTGAACCCACTGGCATTACGAGAGATAAAGCAGCAGGACTGGCCCCTGGTTACCTTATCTAATCACCTACCGAGTGACTCTCTTATCTCTGCACGCTCTGTTCCCTTATGCCACTTGCCAGTATTTTAATAGACCAGAACCACTTTGTTACATTCAACAGTGGTTTTTTTGTATACTGCGTAGTCTAAAATTACACAGCCTGCTACATGCCAGGAAGCCCATAGCATATATGACTTACTACCCAATTAACCAAGGTATGTTTACACTTCTCTTCCACTAACTGCAGACAGACTCCCCACCTTGAAGACAATTATTTTCCACTGCAAATTAGATCATAAAATTATGTTTCTATCTTGTAATTGTGACTTTAATAGCGACAGTCTGAAAGGTTTTAGTTTTTCATGCTTTTATTTCATCTCAGCCTGGAGAAGAGAAGGCTGCTTGGAGACCTCATAGCAGCCTTTCAGTACCTGAAGGGGGGCTATAGGAATGCTGGGGAGGGACTCTTCGTCAGGGACTGTAGTGACAGAACAAGGGGTAATGGGTTAAAACTTAAACTAATAGCAGCCTTCCAGTACCTGAAGGGGGCCTATAGGGATGCTGGGGAGGGACACTTTGTCAGGGACTGTAGTGACAGGACAAGGGGTAATGGGTTAAAACTTAAACAGGGGAAGTTTAAATTGGATATAAGGAGGAAATTCTTTCCTGTTAGGGTGGTGAGGCACTGGAATTGGTTGCCTAGGGAGGTTGTGAGTGCTCCATCCCCGGCGGTGTTCAAGGCCAGGTTGGATGAAGCCTTGTGTGGGATGGTTTAGTGTGAGGTGTCCCTGTCCATGGCAGGGGGGTTGGAACTAGATGATCTTGAGGTCCTTTCCAACCCTAACTATTCTATGATTCTATTCAGTGAGTTTAGAGATCATATGCTGTATGTTGTACAACCTATAACAGTACTCACATTTGCATTTTTAAGGGGTTTTTTTTTGCCTCCCCCCCTTTTGTTTTGTTTCATAACATTTCCTCTGCTTCTGCAGATCTCAAAGCCCTTCACAAAAGTGAAAAAGTATCCCTTTCTCTATCTTACATAGTAGATGTCATAAGTATAGGAATGAGATGGAAAAAACAAGATTCCTGACCATTCAGCCTCTATCTTCCCCTGAATAAATCTCTTTTACGCCTGAACAAGAGTATTCTAACTCCCAACACACACTGCAGTTGAGCTTTATAAATTTATGTAAATAAATTAGCAAGAAGGGGAATACAGGATCACATTAGCTTAGAACTACCAAAGCAAACAGAAATATATGCTGTCAGACAAACAAACTCATAAGCTGGTGAACACTAGCAGTTCAGTGCTGGCATTTATAGGTTATGAAGCACACTCAGTGTAACCACATACAAAGGTAATATCATGAGCTATAAGCCTACTGTTCAGATTTACTACCAAGAGTACCAATGAAAATACTTTTCAACCGAGTACAAGATACTTATAGAATAAAATATTTAAGACATAGCACATTTTCCAGGAGGTGATTTCTTGCAAGCAATAGGATGGCTCCTATATTTTTAACAATGTTTATCTTGGTAAGCTCATAAGCAGTCTGGATGGAAATTCTACAGGCTGAAAAAAAAAAATAAAAAAAAATAATTGCTTCTATCAATTTTCCATAAAGCCAAACTAAATTCTTAAAAAAGAGATTGGAGACAGCAAACATGCTTCCTTCCAGTGATTCCAATCATCCTTTTCTCTGAAGTGGAAATAATTTTGCACATCTGAGACCACCTGCACTAGTACACTTGTGATCACTTTTTTTCATTAATGATTCAGGGAGTTTCAAAAGCACTTGATCTTTACTTCTTTGAACCCTCTAGCCTTTACTCAACACACCTGTCCCAGAACTAGAAATTATATGCTAGCAGCAGACAAAATGCACAGTACATTGATTCCTATACCACACATTGCTATTAGTCATGCTCAGCAGAGATAGCCTAAAGCCAAATGTGGTGATAGAGAGAAGGCCAAAGTGATAATTATCTAAGAAATTACAGACCTTTCTCATATAACACCCCCCAAAATTAAGGAAGTATTTTATTTAAAGTATTCTTTTGTCTCTTAAATTGCAAATCTGTTTAAAATATATGTACTTTGTGATATGGAGTGGGATTAACTTGATACAATATTTTATCTAGAAAACAGTCCACAGGGAATTTTGGGAGTAGGAAAATATTCTCAGCAGGGTTCTGTACTAACCAGGTACAGATGATGATTTTAATACTAAGATAAAAGCAAATGCACTTACTAAACAGAAAGAATCACATTAACATGGCCTAGAGCAGACACTGCTAGAGTATTGCATTACAACATTGCTCTTGCCTACAATGGGAATGTATTAGATCAGATGAGTGACCTACATCAGTTGTCAAAACACCTTTTAACCAAAATCAGTTTGGGGTTTGTAAGATTTGATTAAGTAAGTTAGCTTTCCCAGTTTTCATCTCTGCATAGTTATGTGTGCCATAACTAGCATCCACAATGTGCAGGTAAAAGAAACGTGTCGTGTATCAAGAAAGAAGCAACAATGCAGTCTGAAGAGATTTGTTCCCAGCAGACAGTGTACTGGCAAGGTTTCTGTAAGCGATAAAGTGGAATATGAAAGAGGTGATGTAGAGAATTCACCCTTTATATGAGATCTGTCATCTGAATGATTAATGTCAGAGGCAGTCCCTGTAAGAAATTATGTCAGCTAAAATAGATATACAGACAGGCAAACAGATCTCATGGTTATAAAATGGTGATTGAAGTATTCAGACATGGGGCAAAAAAATCATTAGGAACCTTTAGTTGATGAATACAAAAAATTCAATTCAGAGAGCTTGCCTCTTCTTAGTGAGAAAGAAAACTCATCCCAAAGGTGGCACTACTCCACAGTTTCCCAGGCACTGGGGGAGAAGCAGGGAGTATATAGCCCAGGAAGTATCATCCAGTAGAAGCACCTGGCTGGCACAGCCTTGATGTGGCCTGAGTTGGGTATCACTGGTTTTATTTCTCCTCTCTAAGTTTAAAAGTCAGATCACTCTCTTTTCACATTTAAGAAAGTTTCAGTTAAGAGTCGTATCAAAGAATATACAGTGCTGAGGTCATATGAGTGAATTCAAATCCTCCTATTAACGACTGCAAAGGTAAATCCATCACACAGGATTCTGTCTAGCAGCAGTGACATCCACACATAACATGGGAAAATCCTTATCACAGATGACATACACGACTTTTCTGGCTTTGATAAGGGGGAAAACCAGGACATGCTAACAGGGTTGGGTAGATGTGCGCTTCCCAGGCAGGTATACTGTGTCCCATGGAGTCGATGAGGGGACCCCAAAGTGAGAATAGCTGTAGGCTGCCCAGCAGGAAGCCCATATGCAAAACCAGAGACTGACTGATACCGAATTTAACCTGTGTACAGGGATATACTTTTACAGAATTACAAAATCCATAGTTTCTATTTAAGAAGGATAAGCCAAAGATAAAGACTTGAAAGAGAGACTTCAACTGATATTTTACCTTTTCACCTTTATCTCCTTTGTTGCCTGGCAAACCAGGTACTCCTGGCAATCCTGCTTCTCCCTGATTTGAAAAGAAATAAGAAATTAACAAAGCAGCAGGTCCAAAATTTGGTTTGGTTTCCTTGTCTTTATCACAAAAGCCTAACAAAGCAAATGACTCGGAATAAATATAGCTCAGGAGAAGGATCTTAAAAAAAAAAAATATGTAGAAAATAATTTATTCTCAAGTAAAAACATTTACACTAAATATAGTGCCTGAATATAATTCTAATTTTTACCATGGATCTTTTGTTTGGGTGTGTGTTTGTACAAGTAAACCTTACAGACATTAACTAAATCTACAATGTACTGTTTCTTATCTGGGAAATACAGCGTAAGTACATTATAACCCTACAAACCAGTAAAGTATTTCTCATAGCTACAAAATCAAAACAAACATTTTTTTTTAATACCTATCAGGATTAAACAGCATGATGAACTAAAAAGCAACAGGAAAACTTTATCTGGAAATAAACATTTCCTCTTACTTTATTTGGAAAGCAGTGGCATCTCTCTCTCGATTCCTGCTGTATTCCTGGAAGCATGTATATTTTGCTGGCATGAACAGTCACTGGTGATGAAGTCGTAGCAAGAAGTCTCTCCTCATGTGAGCACTAAAATAAAAAGAAGATTTTTCTGATTTTTTTGTGCACTTTGGTTAATACAGAAATACCACCTGAGCTCTATTTTTAAGTTACTTTTTGGTTTAATACTCCTGTACACACCATATTACAGAGAAGCCACACCCATTGCCAAACAGAGGAAGAAGCTGTAGTAAAATAAAGTCTAGACATGGTGATCCTTCTGTACTAAAATCAATGCCAGATAAAATTAACCTGACTATGATACTTCTTTCTTCCAAAAGAGCCTGTACAGTCTCTGGGAAAATGAAGTCTCCCCAAATTAGAAGGAAGTAGTGAAGCAGAATATCCCCATGGAGAAAAAAACCAGACCATACATATCAGTCTCATCCCGTCCTCCACCTCCTATCCCAAAATGTAAAATGGCAGAGTGACGGTGAGGGAAAATTCTAATTTTTTCATAATGAGATACTTCAGGCATGAACAGTTTGGAAACAAACAAACAGCCCTGACGCCAATATGCACCTGTCTCTAACTCGTAAGAGCTGAGCCAAGCTGATGATATACTACATGACAAGTAGACAACAGAGCCTGTTAAACTTCAGAAGCTCTCAAGATGTAATGAGGTCTGCTGTGAGCCTTCTGCCAAAGAAATTCCAACAGGATTTACATCTTAATTTAGAAATTTGCATTCAAGGATAAATTTTTCCTTTAAATTACTGAAAATGTAGCCCTTACAACTGGTAAGGAAGTAATGAAAAAATAAATCAGAAAATGTAATGGTGGTTTCAATATGAAAGTCATTAACAATTAGCCCACCTTTTTTTACATCTTCAACAGAAGACTTACAAATGAAGCCAATGGTGCTCTTAGCGACATAGCTGAATAAATATCTAAATGCTATTAACAAAACTTATCAACCTTTTTGTGTTCATATATAATAAGGGCTTGCTTTGGGTTTAGTTTCTGATATTTTGTCATAACTGCTAAATAAATTGTATTTTGACACATAAAGCAGGACCTACAGAACAAAATCCATCATTTCACCTATCCATGAGGTTATACACACAAGAGAAACCTCTTACTTAGAATAACGAATATATTTTTAAATATATTTGAAAAATATTCTTTCAAGCCAAATTTGATAAATTAGATCCAGCCTCCTCCATGCTTCTGAGCACTTATCAGCTGCCAGTTCCCACAAAGCCTTCTGCTCCTCCGTTCTTGGGCAGCTTTCTAACTCCATTGCTGGTGCCCTTTTTCTCCCATCCTTTTGTAGATGGGATCAATTAGTCCTTCTGCATGCTTTGTTTGTGTTTTTTTGCTGACTGCAGGATTGGTGGTGATGGTACTGCTTAATATCTCAGAGGAGCCTGCTCTTACAGGCTATTCATAATGAGCAGACCAATATTTAAACATATTTTCTTTTGGAAGTTGTGTTTGTTAGTTTGTTTGGGTTTTTTTCCTCTAAATAGACTTGATTCAGCAGAACGATTGATTACATCTGCAACTTCAAGCATTTCTGTAGTTCTAGTGCCTCCCAATTTACACTGATTCTGCCTATCAAAACAAAGGGAAAAGTGAACCCTTCAAAATAAATCAATGTTTTTCTCTATGTTAAAAATATATATACACCTCAGCATGTGTGTTATAGAGAAGAAAGTATCTGCCAATTACAAACCACTCATTTATCCACATTAGAGTACTGAAATAAGGGACACACCCTCAAAACCTTCATATTTTAGTTCCTTTCCACAGTCATAGAGACTCTTTTATGAGTTTTGTTTACCATCTGTAATGCTTCACTAGATCCAACTGTTACTGAAATGGCCTCTGTTATTTGAAGCCATCCTCAGGTCATCACAGTGATTTGTTTCCTATTCTCTGAGACTTCCTCAGTTACTAATTACGTATCAACCAATGTTAAGAAATTCAATTAAGAAGCACTTGCAGCACCTACTGCCTTTTACTGAAGTGCCACCATGACATTTAGTTAGGCAGCAAGAAACAATGTACTCCAGATACAGGATTAATTTCTAAAAGGTAATTAATCTAATACTTCTATGGATATTTCTTTACAACTCGTTAGTAAGGAACAACAAAGTAATTCCTTTGTATAAATATTTGCATTTAACTTACCAGGTCTGCAGATATTTCACAACACGTATCTTCTGTTGCAAATTTTGGATTACAATAGACTGTTAAGTGGTGAAGTTCAATCTATTAAGAGATACAAAGCAGATTAATATGAGATGTAAAAATCACGAGTTACAGTACGCATTTTCTTATCTTGGCATAGTAAACCTTCTCTCTGAAACACTGCAGATTTCTGAAATTAAGTAAAAGAGACAAATCCATAAAAAGTACACACCTCCTCAATTAAGGACAAATTATGCAGTCCATTACTTTGATGTAAATCACATTTTAGATTCATCTTCATTAAGTTGCATCCCTTTGTACTGCTCTTGCTATGCTACACAGGCATTTGAGCCCTCTAGACATCCTCCACAAGCCTTCTCAGGAAGGTAATTTTCTCCTTTAGTGAACTAGAGTAAAGGTTCTATAAGCTCTATCTCACGTCCATCTTCTGTCACTTTGGACAAGACCTTTGCCTGGTCTTATCATTAAATCACCTGACAAGCGAAAATCACAAATTCTGTACATAAAGCTTCTGTTTCAGAGATTTGGGGTGGACTGGGGAGATGAATGGCATCTAATTTTAACTAGATAATCTTGGCCTCCTATGCCTCTTTCTGCATCTGGTTTGCGTCCCTTGTTTCTCTCCATTGCACTTGGGTTTGGAAGAGTGACTTAGTACAGGAGCCTTCATCAGCTTTGTACCCGTAATGTGTTCCTGAAAACATGGAAATCCTAATGGACAACTTCCACTCAGAATCATCCAGCCTTTGCCATGCAACCACCGCAAGATAAAAAAAATCTGCTCCTCCTCCTGCATGCTACTTGGAAAGGAGGAGATGGTACATGCATTTCAAATAAAGTTGAACTCGATCTTAGAAAACAAAATAAAGCATAAGCTTGGATCCATTAAATAAGAGCTCTGAGTCCAGGGCAAAATGTTCTATGCCTCACAGAACTGATTTCTCCCATAATGCTAGCTTGCAGTTACAATGTGCCATTTTCATCTGGAACTCTACAGTGTACATAATACAGCTGAAACTTTCAGATGGTCACTATAAACTCTGAGCCAGATGCTTTCAACATGGTAGCTGGATGTTAGCATACTTAAAACAAGCTGACATTTCCTGGAGCTTTCAAATTAATTGCTGTGAGTCCTCTGCAGAAGGAAACAGAGGAGAGCATCTCTGGGACACACCACCACCCACAATATTATGGGGTTGCCTTACGTAATTTTTGTAACAATGGCTGCAAGAAACACATCTCCAGCCACTTCCTAAATCCCTCCCATTATGAGGAGGGACTGACAACTATAAACAATATGCCCCTCTTCCTGCATAGCTGAATTCCTCTGGAATGTGTTACAATCTTGATAGAGAGGTAATCCTTAATATTTTTGTGTCTCCTCTTTACCAAAGAGAAAGCAAGTCTAACAGATGACTGACACAGACTTCTAAATAATCTCATAAAAATTGAAAGAAAAAAAAATTACCACTGAAAGTTATCTCTAAATGTAGTAATACTATGTCTACAGTAACTACGTGGCTCTTACTCCAAAGCAAATACAGAAACACAGACTCCTGAAAACAGGACTGAGTTTTTTAGTTACTTTGGTAACAGAAGGTTTGCCTTAGCAAATGCTAAAACACTGAATATTGTTTAAAGAATAAGACTCCAGGACTTGAATAATACATACTCAAAAATTAATAGCGAATTTTGAATCTTTTATCTACATAATTCTTTACAATTGTGTTAACAGAAGCATGGCTAAAACATGGTATCAAGTTATCCTGTTTTCCTTTCACTACTCACATCTACAGGCTTATCATCTGCAGCACGAGAAGCAATCAGAGTCCTTCCCTGCAAGTCAATGGTGAATTTTTCATCAGTCTGCTTTCTCTCAATTAAATTACAATCCAAATAGAGGGAAATGATCCCTGACTGCACGCCAATACCAAGTTTATGCCACTGCCGATCAAACAATGGATAAATTTCTCGACTCTTAAAAGTGTAGTGCAGTATATTTCCCTGAGCAGATTTGGTCATATACTCCACAACCTTTTTTGTACCATCCAGAAGGACGGAGATCTGAAAATGAAAGAAAAGAAATGGTCGTTTAAAAGTTACGAGTATAAGATTCAAACACATATATAAACTGTGTATAATAAAAATACTTCCAACTATATAGACTGGGCAAGAACTATGTTTTGAAGCATTCTGCTATTTAACTTTGTAAATACATATCAGCTACAAATCATAGCACGCCTATTATCCTTAGTTTGCAGTCTTGATGCATTTTGTTACGTATTTGTCATTCCTATGATAAATGACCAATTATTTCAGAGCAGTCTGTCTATTCTATACAAACTGTAGCTAAACCCAATGATGAAACATCCAAGTTTCTATTTGCCATTTTACATGGAAACAAAAAAGAAACTTAATGAAAAAAATATATCAAAGATGACTCTAACCTCAGGTGTGTCATACTGATTTAAAACTTGCCATATATACCAACGCTCCTTCTTGGTATTTCGCCGTACACGGAACGTAGCAACTAGAGAGTATTCTTCAGGAAGCCCATTTGGAAATACTTGCCTACAAGAGGAGGGAGGGAAAAAAAGATTTGTTATTCTTCTACACAAAAACACTGCTTAAAATGAATGTGCAGAAATAATACCTGGTGAAAACAAGGAGTCAAATGCTCATTCACATTCATACAAATTGAGGGGCTTCAGCATTCAGAAACACCTCTTCTCAGAAGTACAATTCAGTCTGTCTATAAGAATAAATGGCTGAAGATTTTGCTGATAAATTTTTTGTTCTAACTTTTTTAACATCTGTGATTACTATAAATAGGCATCTTAACTGCTGCAATGTGAATGCCACACACAAAGATATTTTAAAATACTGCTTTTCCCAATTTATTTCTTGGGATACTGGAAGAAGTTTCCCAGAGGATTTATGGAATAATCCTCATCCGTGGAGACTTTCAAAACACAGCTGGAGCAGGCTACTAATAGCCTGATCTAACTTTCAAGTTGGTCCTGCTTTGAGCAGGAGGTTTGATCCAGTGACCTCCACTCCGACATCCTGAGTATCACGACAGCTGGACTTGAGCAGACTTGACCAAATATAAGGAATGCATTTCTGAATGAATTACTTGTTCTTGTTGGATTCTATTATTCCTTTCTTACCTAAAATATGTCAATGCCTCTAAAACAAGTCTGACTTGCTACCTGTGTCACAGAATGCAGTACAGCACCACTTCTAAAAAATGTTTGAAAAGTTTGTATTTCAGAAGTGAAATTAATCTGTAACTCAAATCTATCGACTTTGGAAATCATTAAATATACATTAATTCTGTACTAAACAAATTATGATGGTGCAAGCAACTTTTTTCTTTTGAAGCTCCTGCACATTATTTCTTTTCTAAGACAGAGGAGAGATAAATGAAAACCACAGATGCAAATGCTACACAACACACGAGCAGTTAAAGCATTAACATTGCTGTTTACTCAAAACTGTCAGGACTGCCCAACTAGCCACATTGCAAAAGGCATTCCCTGGATCAGAGCAGAGGAAATCTGAGGGCCTCATGCAGAAGAAAAACACCTTCCATTTTTCTCCCCATGATCATCTGAAGTAAATGGTTTGGTTCTAAAAAGCTACAATGGGATTATAATTACACAGTAATGTGCTATAAAGCCTTTATTAAAAAGAAAAAAAAAAGAGAGAAAAAAAAAAAAAGAAAATAGAAAAGAGAGAAAAAAAGAAAAGAAGAAAAAGAGGGAACCACCAGCTGACAAGAGAATAACCTCACAACCCTCCTGGAAATAGGTGCACTTTTATTAAAGGAGGATCTCAGGAAAAATGCCTTCTCTGTAGAGAAGACTGTTCTAAATCCTGCCAAAGAGCTTCTTTGTAGACTAACACCTATTTAAGTCCCTCATGTGGGAATCACACTTCTTTGGCTCATTTCCCACAGTTGATTCCTGTTATATCCCAGGACCAAATTGGCTGCTCTCCCACATTGTTAGTGGACCAATATGCTCTGTGTACAGCTATATATGTTTCAATGTCAAAAGACAAGACAAAAGTGAGTAGGCTTTGCAGGACTTCGATCTAGATTTCATATTACTCTGTATTTTTAATTACAGCATGAAGAATATGTTTTATGATCTATAAAGAAAATACTTTCGTTAGGCATCAGTAATATATGAGTGCATTTCTGCAGAAAAGTAAACTATCTGGACATGGGATCAGCCCTGTGGTTTACAGCATCTCAGACAAGTTAAAGAAAGGGTATCTCATGTTTACAGCTGTAACCTAGACAGTGTATCTCTCCCCTGGCTTTGGGAGCATCTGAGTAGCTCTTCAAAATCAATTAACTTTCCCAGCTACATCCCGTATTTGGAGACACGGGGTACTTTACACTAATGGGCAAAGGGCAAAAAACTGATCTTAAGGTCCTTTCCAATCCTAACTATTCTATGATTCTATGATTCTAATTACCGTATACTAAAGACATAACAGAAACATTATCTTTATTCTAAGAGGAGTTCTCACTGTGTAACTATATGAACATTCCTTGGTGATCAAAAAGTCATTAAAGGATACTTTAAAGTATACACTTAACATTCAACCCTTCCAGTCAAATGGCGAGTGCTAAAAGGAAAAAAGTGAAAGGATGAGACGGTCTGAAAACTATCATACCATCTATTATTATACACAATTTCTTCTATGCTCTTGCTTTCTGAATGGCTTCAAGTGAATGTTACAGAATAAAAAGCATCCATCTAGCACTGAATTGTACAGATGGTCAGTAAGATACCATAGTAAAATTTCAGTATTACCTACCACGGTATCTCCTACTCCACAAACTTCAATTAAAAGCTCCTCAGAAGCAGGCAAAGTATGTATGTATGTTAATAAATATATAATGACATTTGGGGGCAGGGGAAAGGGGAAGCCAGAACAGAATGTGAACATTAAAGCTCATACTGGAACACGAGAAAAGCCAAAACAAAATTTTGCAGAATACTGAATCTGAAGTTCAGAAGTTCTTCAAATACTTAATATACTGTTTCTACTGATCACATCTACCAACATTTAAAGATAAGTGAGAAAACTAGTAAGATAACATATGCAGGGTAAAAACAGTAAAGAAGTTGCATTAAATGGTAATGAGAAGTACAAAAGTAAGCTGTTCTACATGCCCACAGCTCAACAGATACTTCCTCACAAGCTCAACAAACTTTCACACAGAATATTTACCCTGTCCTTGGCACGGGGAAAAGAAAAAACAATACAAAAAGGAGAGAGAATAAGGATGAAGGAAACTTGTACCAAGTTAACCTCAAAATCTACAGACATAAAGCACAAATATAGAGAACATTAACTCAGGGCAGTACATCATGGTACCAGCCAGAAAGCCATAACAGAGATGAGAGGTCTCAAGAAAGCCCTAACATTACAGAAATATGGATAGCAATTAGTAAGGGTGAAAATTAATCTATAGAGATGACAAGAAAGAACTTACAAGTTAGAACAGACAAGAAAATCAAGGGTATCCTTGGCATCTGATCTTTGAACCAGTGCATGCTTGTGATTTTGGACAGAAGTGCTTGAACCAAAAGACGTAATTAGACTTGGGAGTAAAAACATCAGTCTGAGATTCTCCTCTTCCTGGAAATACCCTCAGCAGTGGGACATCAGTCAAGTTCTCCCATTCGTGTTGAGCTTCCTTAGCTTAGGACAATCCAAACCAGACATTTTCTCTGGATGACTGGTCTAACCTTTTCAGGGCTACTGAAAAGGTCCCTTCTCCCTCTTCCACACTGGAAATGCTCATGACTGCTGTGTTTGCGTTGAATTCAATGCTGTCCAAGCTTACTAAATGTGATTTAAGCACAGTCAATGGCTTAGGCACCTCTGGGAACATAGGCAGCTTCAGGCACACCTCTAGATCTTTGAGTTACAGTGAAACTTGGGTGGGAGTTACATGTCTGGCTGCTTAAGCCATGGTGCTTCTGAGCTTCCCTGGAACTAATGCCCAGATGCCAGAGGAAATCTGTTGTCCAAAATCATTCATTTCAGGTGCCATAAGGAATTAGGTGGTGCTTGAGAGTGACTCATACCCTGAGAATCAGGTGCACAAAGTCTGACTAAATTATACTTTAGGTGGAATTTAGTTTGATTTTCTCCCTCTGTTTCCAATAGTATATAACAAGAAATCAAAGCGGATGAACGGAGAGCAGTATTCACACTGAAGTGCACAGAAGTGAATCACACCCTTGGTGGAAACTGCTGAAAACAATAGCAGGAATTGAAGCACATGACTGAACACACAGGCTTGAATTTACATCACCCTAGCCTGCTGGACTGAGGTGTATAGTAAATTACAGAGGGACTGTAAAATAAATAAATTACAGATTGTGGAGACCAAAGATAACAAGCAGGAAAATCCTTAACAATACAAGGTTTTAGATCATACATATATGTGTTACAAATCCAGACATTCAGGTATCTCTTAATGTTACACACCATCAGGCAGATAAATCCAGAATGTCGATACACACTTATATTCCTGCTACAACTATGTGGCACTCCATCAAATCATAAGTATGCTCAGAGTTGCAAAGGCTTTATTGTATTTTCCTCTTTTTCTTTTACTTCATTAAACACAGACATAATTTTTCCCAAGAACAGGTTCTGTGGCCCAGACACACTATAGGCTCTATATTACGAGGTTACTAGATGAGCAGTTACAGGAAATTTGCATGAACTTCACGACTGGCTCCCTGCATATCTGCTACTTTTTGTAATGATCAAGTACAGACTGATTTTTGGCAAAATATTTGCTTATTCATTTGTTTCCTCAAAAGTTCTGAAAATTTCTGAAATGCAGATACTAGCTGGTTCTCCTAGTGCTAAATGAAGTGATTATGAATGAATTGACTGTATTCAGTGTGCTATAAACAGGTTTAGTTCTATCTTTGTAAAGCAGCATCAAGTTACCCATATCAAATTTAGTAAGGCAATCCTTTATTTACCTTTTGGTTTTATTTTTAAAAGAAGCACTAATGGAAAAGCAGCAGCTATTTTTAAATCTTATGAACTCTAATTGTTCCATATCAAATGAGAATACACTACAGCATACGATAAACTTCCGTATTTACAAGTATCAGTGAAGCCTCCAGCTTGCTGAATACCTTCCAAGAAGAGAAAGATGATCCAACTTACATTTCCTGAGAGCGAAGTGACAGATGTTTAGAGTTTATGGCAAGACATATCTTTTCCAGCTGACATATACCATTACCTGGTATATGTCACTTGTAACATGACAATGTTACAATAATTTGGTGACCAGAGCTCAAGAAGTTAGTTTAAATAACTTTCCTATGGTTGGTATTTAAGGACTACGTTGACACAAAAAGGTTAAGATTACAGTGTCTGTGTTTGCTAGGGGATTTAAACGGAGATCCATTATGAAAAAAAAAGGTAAAGCTCCGGTCAGCAAATAAAAAAAAGATCTCCACATTATTCTCAGAATTTCTACATTAAATAGTGATACTTTTTATGCTTCATGGTTTTGGTTTTTTGTTTTTTTTTTTTTTTTGCCTAACTTGACTAGTACAGTGGGAGAAGAGGAAACAACTATAACAACTTACCAATCTTTGCCTAGAATGGGCATTTTAAATTCTTTTCAAATAAAATAACAGCTGTTTGTTGCTCAAAATAAGAAATAATTTCCTTCCCATCCATCTTCCTCAAATCACATTAAGATGCACTATACAGTTTCATGTTACATTAGGCCTCGAGTTGTTTTCATATGACACATTATATGATGCAACTCGAGGGAAACTATTCAGACAGCTTAAGAGTTATTAATTACTTAGGGAGAGCTTAACCCACTCAGAAAATGTACCACTGACAGCAAAGCTGCAAATTATTTCAACACTGAGAAAAGGGATTTACCCAATATTTCATATACCTCAGCACGTCTCTGCTTTCATTTGTTGAACAGGTACAAATTAGCCGTCATTTGTAATATACAGGTGGCTTAGAATTATTTTGTTTTGTGTGAAAGGTAATGTTATTGCTATCAAAATTATAAAGGGCATTTTTAAATAGATTGGTTTGAAAGAGAAACAGAAATACCAAAACTGTTATGCTTGTACACAGTATTTTTCCCCTAGGGGTTCTAGGAGTATTGTATATCCCCATTTACACAAATTATTGGCAAACTCCTGGCCTAATGAACTCTTCCATTAATTTTAAAGCGTTTAAGCTAGCAAAACTATGTCCTTTCCATGTCTGGCTGATTTCTGTGCATTTTAACTTTCCTGGGAAAAAAAAATCAGCCAGCAGCAATAAGGACAACAGACTTAAAAGTAATAACATTATAGTAATAGACATTGGAAAAGCAACAACTTTTATCCTCATTTTCCTAAGAAGAATTCTTCAGTCTGACAAAGATTTGAGACAATTCAGGTCAACATTCAGGCTTTTGGAGTCTTATCATGTGGAAGGCAGCTTTGAGCACTTCTGATACAGTTATACTTGCCTTACTAGCTTGGCTATTTTTTTTTCAATGAATCAAATAGGTCTCAGAGTGATCAGTGAACTTTCCTTGTATCTGGAAAAGAAAAATAAACCTAGCCTAGACCAAAGACCAACGGCTACCAAAAGCAAGAACGTGTGATTTGCACACAGCCACTCATGCTCTCTCCCCTTTTATATAATAAATATATTTTAAAATAAAAATAAAACCTTAAAAAATTTACAAAAAGGGTTCAGAAACTATCAAGAGTATCACATTATAAAATACTACATTCAAACATCACGTTCCCTTTCCAAAATATCACACCTTACCCTGAATGCTGCGCAGTAAATTAAGCGGCTCTAATCAGCAGTAAGCATCTTTCCATGTACAGGCACACAGGGTGGAAAAGAATAACAGTCATACCATCAAAGAACAATGTGAAGGAATATGGGTCAGGAAAGAGGAGAAAGCCAGAGTGTGACTGCTTCGGCAAGCTAAAATTTTACTCAAAGTAATCTCATACTCCAGAGGATCCTCCAGCACCTGCACTGGCACATACTCAAGAAAATACAATGCAACAGAGCGGATGCGGGCAATGGGTATACTACATTAAGCTGGTTTTCTTATGTGCTAAGCAAATAAAGGACATGTATAGCGTACTAGAAAAATTTGGGTGGCTTTTGCAATATACAGGCACTTTTGAGCTCAACATCTAATGCATGGTTACCTGTGACTCAGAAAGACTAAAGTCAACCTATTTGATTCACTCAGGTCTCACACTAAATACAGCTCTTGCATTCAGACTGTTTCTTTTCCTTATGAGATGTCCAGAGCAAAAGCAAACGTACTGAGCTCTGTGTCTGAGAGACAGGGAACACAAGAGAACACAGGTAAGGAAAATTTGGAACTCTAGTTCTTTCCCAAAAGGGGAAAAACATTTTCTCTGCATCTGCTTCGGCCTAATCATGCAATGGCATGACACTTTCTGGTGTCTCTCTGCCTCATGCTGCACGCACCAGATTGGTTTTGCATGTGTTGGCATCACTAACTGACAAACATGCCGAGATTTTCTACCACTACTGGCAGGAAGTGACCAAACCCAGCCTTTGTTGCTCAAGTGCTTTTGTTGTTTTTTTTTTTTAACCCGATTCTCCTCATATATATTTTCAGTAGCTTCCCACGTATATTTTCAGGTAACCCCTCTGTGGCAGATACTGACACATCAGGAACTGACACCTGCAGTTCCATCTCCCTGTCCTCACATAGATGTTACAATAAGAAGTCCCATTCAGACTACTGGTTTAAGAGTCTTGTGAGTACAGTGATGTTTCTCATGCCAAGCGCCCTTTCACTGAGCATTTCTCCACATAACCTGGATGCTAGATCTGCTTATGTATCAAAACTTGAAAAATGCCAGGAAGAGTTCTTCCCAGTATAAGCATCATAACTACACTGAAAATATAAAAATAAAAGAAAAACATCTCTTCTGAACTCTCATCACTTCCTGCCACAAAGCTTGCTCTTCCTAGATGTCTACCTCTCTCCTTTTCTTTCCAAAGCTAAATGTAGAACATCACACACATGCACATTCCTCATCCCCATTTTTCTAACAGGTTTCTACTCCTGTGATTCACTGTAGGGAATGCAACACTCCTGCACAGGTGCAAAGATGGTCTTGTTCTCCAGCATGAACATCCCAGAAATCTTCAGTGCTTTTCCTTACTCAGAGCCACATTAGTAAATTGATTGCCTCCACAAAGAAACTTCTTCAGGGTCTGACACATTTCTCACAAGGTATTTACAAAAATCCAACAGAACTTTATTTATGGAGATCAATTGCAGAATAAGGAGAAGTGTGATGATCTGCCCATTTTTTCAGTGGGTTTGTGATTGTCTCCTAAGAAATGGTTTTTGTTCAAAATGTCAAGCTAAGCTGTGCTTAAAAGAATGGCAGAGATTTAAGTTTTCTTCAAGTCATTCAAGAATTTTGATGTTTTTACATAATATCTCAAGGCCATTTTGCTGTGCTAAATGTCCTAAAATCCAACTCTTTTTGTGGTACTCTTTTTTCAAGCACAGCAACCATCAAAGAAAGAGGATGTGAACTTAAATACTTTTAAAAGAATTTTACATACTTCTTTTAACGTCTAACTGTGCCTTTATTTAGACATTTTATGAGCAGCTCTATAACTCATGCAGTCCCTCTAGTTTGCTGCCAGAAATGGAAAAAAGACAACAGGTCTAGTTAGTCTGCTATTTGGCAGTCTCTGAAGTCATTGAGATATTAAATTCTTACTTGATTATCTGCAGTGGAATAGAGTCATTCAGCTGATCAAGGAACCCTCTGAAGATGTTAGAGAAAAAAATAATTACCATAACCCCTGAAAGTCAACTGGCAGCAAAAATTGCTCTGCATGCATTTTTACAGGCTTCCTACCCTGAAGCGAGATCTACGGTACAGAATTAACTATTTGTAGAATTCAGTGGCTGCTGTTGTCTGGAAAAAAAAAAAAAAAAAAGAAAAGAAAAGCAGACTACAACAGAGGAGTTGTCTATTGGAGACCATTCGGTCTGAAGACAGGCAATGCACTCCATACTTTGGAACGGAGGGAGACAATCGGGAATGACATTTCTTTTCTCTTGGCCTGTACTTAGAAAAAACCTAAGTATCCATCTGTTCTTGAAGGTTTTCACAGCCAGCTTACCAGCAACGTACAGACATTTGCAGAGGTACCTACAGACACTAACCAATTAAAGAAACAGAACAGTCTTTTTAGTTTGGTACACAGGAGGGCTAGTCAGCTCCAGCGGAGCTGCATACTGAAATACTTGCACCAAACATAATACGTTTTTATTTTTGGACCCTCAGTTTCTTCCTGTTTAGTCCTCCCTCACCCCCATCACAAACTTCTGGTAGCTTTTTATAATGAATCTATAGAACAAGCACAAGGAAAGAGAACTGTGATTATACTTGGAATAGGCTCCCTCCTTCCTTCCCTGGTTTGTTCTGCCAGATCCCAGACAACCTGGGCTGATGATACAAGTCAAACAATCTTGAGGCCAGTGTCCTTCATGAAAATGCTGAGTGCTCAAATTGAACACAATAGCACGGCTGGCCGTGGAAAGTGAGAGCTAGACGAAATGCTGTATGGAGTGCAGCTGAACCAAAATAAGGGATGCTTTTTTCCCAGCTTCCTCAAATAACTGCCTGGATAACTAGCCTCCTCTTCAGTATGCGGGACTGCCTATAAATAAATTAATTCCAGGCTAAAGTAACAGGAAGACCATGCTAAGAAATGCTTGACAAAAAAGGCACAGGCAACACTAAAGGTACTACAGCCTACAACACTGTTATAGATGGATACATCTACCCATCTTGGTTCCAGCTGATCTCCCCCCCAAAAAAAGGTGTAAGTGGTGACGATTAAATTACCAACTGAAGAGACTGGAGTAGGAAAGAAGGTTAAGGATACCAGATACCAGGGTCTGACCTGAAACAAGTAGCTCTGTCAGCTGCAAGACCAAAACTACAGAAAGAGAACATGCTTTTGCTTTAACACGCACTACATGCAGAATGACTAGTCTATGAATATTTAAGCCTGGTGCTCTGCTTCTAATTTGAAAGATAATTAGGTAAATAATGCACTCTTTACATTTTGTAAAAAATGTTAACATTCGTGGATTCTAAGTGAATAAGTATGGAAAATAAATTATAAAAAAAAATCATTTGCATCACATTGGAAGACTTAATAGCACTTTCAGAAACAGGAAATTATCACTTCTGAAATCTCAGGACTTATTTCTGAGTTATCTAATTAAAGTCAAGTTAAAAAAAAAAAAAAGTACATACAGTTTAGCCTGCATCTCTCACACTTTCTGTAATGATGAGATTTTTGTATAAGTTAGAGATTAAATAGGGTAAAAATGTATCAAGCTTAAAAATATCAACATTGCATTACTATCTGCTGAGTCATAACTATGTTTAAAAAGATGGGCCAAGAACCTGTGACTTGCTAACCCTGTCACTATCAGACACTGCTGGGTAATGGCCAGGTATTCCCTTTAAAGGGATAGGACAGAAACCAAAAGAAGCTGTAAAGAGATGTCATCCTACATCAGGCCCAAAACAGAGGTGCTGAAAGGAGATTTCAAGCAGTGGTACCTTTGTATAAGTCAATGAACATTTTATTCAGATTTTCCCTAAGCTTCACATCAAAAGAACCCATCAAACACCACTTGAAAGAACACTGGATATTACCGGGAGATGTTCTCAGGCTGGGGAAGCAGGCCAGATGCCTTATATCCAAAAAAGGGAACTTGATGTACTGGGAATTTACAAACTTTTCTCAAAACAGCAAAGGCTCCATGGTACAAAAACTTTGCATTAAAACAATGCTTTGATTATAACTTGATGTTGAATAATTTGTGCAATTTTATGTGTAAGTAACAGAACTAGAATGAACAATGATCTTATTTTTCAAGAATAAGGCCAAGACTGAAATCTCTACTGCTGATGAAAACTCCAAGAACAGCATATTACCTACTGCAAATCTCAGGCTAGTTGACAAATGTGGAAGAGTTACGACAGTAAAGAAAATATCACTAATATCACAAATATTTTGTAAAATTGTAATCTTTAAGGATGCAATGAGATGCAAGGAATATTTTGGAAGTTTCAAAAAGGAAACGCTTTGTCCCCTCACTGTCCTATGACAAAACCAACATTTTGAGAAATTTGCTTTTATCTTATAAATTACTTGGTTGACAACGTAACTAAATACCTAGACTATGGGAATCCGTATTTTTAAGGAAGAAAATATGTTAACAGGATATTCTACAATAGAATCCCAGAACCTTACAATGGTTGAGGTTGGAAAGGACCTCTGGAGGTCATCTGGTCTAACTCCCCCTTCTCAGGCAATGCCACCTAGAGTCAGCTAGATAGAAGTACATGTTCACTTGTGTATGAGAGCAAAATAAATTCAACGCAAGCTGTTTAAAGAGATGACATTTAATAGTGATAAAAAAAAGCGAGCATACTGTAAACAATTTAATCTTAGCCATAATATGGGTTCATATTAGCTGTGCTAACTGATCCTTCAGGAGAGCAAGGAAGCAAGGCTGTGTTATAACTCTTCAGTCTTTCAAGAACTCTAATCAGTTAATGAATCATGACTTTCCTTTCCATGAAATCATATTAGCTACCTTGAATCACAAAGAGCTTTTTTAGTGCTCCTAACACTTTCACAACAAACAAATCTTAAGCTTATGTAATTTCCTGGTAGCATAGCGTATCTGTCTCCACACAGTAACAATAATACAATCATGTAACACTTTCTAAATTTAAAGAAAGTCTTGTGGAAAGAAAAGTAACTTTCCTATAAAAAATAGGAAATAATTTCAAAGTCTGTGCTCCTTTTTGAGTAAACACAGATATCCAGTGGCATTTTTTTCATCTAACAGTTTCAAACGTTCAAGCCATCATACAGAGTCTCTTTCCTCAACTACAGCTAGCACTTATCTTCTATGTTGGGCTGTGTTGTGGTACATTTTCTTCCACTGTCTCTGTCTCCATGATTTTTCTTCTGAGTTCACATCAGTTCACATAAGAATGAAGCATCCTACGTTAAGCTTTCTCAACTCTTGGCGACTTGAAAAAAAAACCACAAAAAAAAACCCAAAACCCTACCAAACAAACAAAAAACCCCTAAACCCAAACAAACCAGCCTTCCTCCCACCCCCCCCCCCAAAAAAAAAAAACCAGTAAACAAACAAACCAAACAACAAAAAACAAATCAAAACCAAAAAAAAACAACCTCTTGGCCTGGAATAATCCTCTCCCAAAACTTGTTTCCAAATAGTACCTTTACGTATAAAATGAGTGAGCATTATCTAATAACTCTGTACAAGTCAGCTGCTAAATGTCAATCCTGAGCAACAGTAATAATTTAATGCTGCAATTGTATGTGCTGTACTCCAAAGTAAGCATAACCAGCATGGAGGGTACTGAGTGCAAGAATTGGACCTGGAAGTCCACTTCTTCCTCCCAAGTCTTGGCAGACCATTCCTGTTATTGTATGTGCTCCTGGTGAATATTATCATCTTTGTTGTTTAGTTTCATAGATGAATTTAAACCGGCAGTCATCTAGCATTCTGAACCACTCACTTAAGAGCAGCTAGAAAAATAAGGTCAGAGCACCTTGATGATGCTATCTGTGGTTACTCCTCAAGAGTGGTCCAAAGCAAAACTCACTTTCTTTAGCCATAAGACAGCCATTGCTATTTTATGGGATATGCATTCAACAGTATTTGAGTAACCAACACTGCTCAGCATACATTATGAACATACCATTCCTCACTAAACTCTCATCAGAGTTTAAAGAGAAAACTGAGTAAAAGACATAAATCAAAGTTTACCAAGGTCTTCAACATTATCATTGCCAACATGGGTGTATCAATAAACAACAGTCAAATCCCCAAAAAAAGAAATACATGCATTTTCATGACACTTAAAACCCTAATGCCATATTAGGAACTATCAACGAGTTAACCAATGCCTGTATTGTCATGCTCAATCCCAGGGTATTTTTAGGATTAATTTCTTTTTAACAGAATTCTGAGATTCTGCAACTAATCACATAGACTAAATAAAAAAATAACATGATCTCTTGCACATGGTTCTGTTAAAACATCAATATATGTACATCAGGACGCAGTTTCTATAGATTACATAGTTTCTATAGATTACACAGTTGAAGCTTATTAAATAATTCCAAGTTTTGAAAAGAGTTGGTGACATGACAAATATTCACTTGAGACAAGGTTGCAGTCAGCAAACCCTGTACACTTATGACTGAAATCAAGTTGATACCCAGACCTTCAAGTGAAAAACCCAGGGCATGGACTGTACTGTCTATGCAAAATTAAAAAAGTATTTTTTCAGATTTGGCAATTTATCTCCATAAATATAAAACATTTCATGGCACGATGATAAAAACTGCAAAGAGCTAACCACAGAGAAATGCTAGAGGCCAAAAATTTTTTACCACCAACTGAAAGTAAATGAAAATCAGTGTCTTGAAAAAAGCACCAGGCAGTTACACTGTGAGAGAGTCCATGAACTATTTTTAGATAGAAAAACTAAAAACTAAGAGGCAAGGTGGGGGAAGGGAGTATCTTTAAACAACAAAGCCTCTGCGTAGATGCAGATGTATCGGCACAAACATCTGTTTGTAGGTACAACTTCAGTTAATAGGACGAACGCCTGACAGCACCGCTAATGAAAACTGCATTTCACAAAGTGTTAAATCACAAAAGTCAGGGGAAAAAAAAATAAAATCTGATTTATTACAGGTTGTTGGGTTTTTTTCCAGTCTGCTGATAAATGACTTCTGAAGCACACGGCACCACGGCTTCAGCTGGAGAAATCATATGCATTTTACAAGGACACTTGAATCCTCTCAGCCCAATCAGCAAAACTGATAAATGATCTTTCAATATCTAATTTTATACTACAACATATGGGGGCTACAGTCTATCCTCAGCTGCAGCATTATATACATTTCAATGAATTCAGTGTGGTCGCATATAGCACTGCTGTATATACACATCTATTCCAGATTTCTAAGAAAATTCCACTGCAATAATTTTGCAACTGTATTTTTGTTCTAAGACTATCAAACAAACACAAGTCTTGTTACAGACTTAGATCTGCATCCTCACTGACTTCAAGCACTATCTTGCACTTGCTTTTTGGTGACTTTTTTCTTAAAAAGGATGGCCAAGAAAAAGCCAAGACAAGATTACAAAGACTTAAAAAGTCAGCATACTTGCCACGGAGTAGATGATGTGTAAACTCTTGTGAAAGTTCCCCATAGTCCGGCATCCCTGAAGGCTCTCTTCAGCTAACATACCAGTAAACTGAATGGCCCATGGCAGAATCTGTGTTCAGTTTTTTGAACAAGGACCATGGGGAAGTGTCCAGGTAAATTGCTTGTGCTGAACCTAGGAATCTAATAGCACAATAGCTTTGTATATCTATTGTGGTATCTACAACAGTAAGTTTATGAAGTTTTGCTATCTTATCCACAAAGAAAAATGGAAAAGAGTTTTGGCATCAATATCATATTAAAAAAATTAATTAATTTCATATAGCAATATACAGCAAAATTTAAATTGCTTAGATATTGCAGATGCCATTGTTTTGATCAGACCAACAGAATTGTTTTCGACAGGGCAGGTTAAAACATTACATGGAAGGTGCAATTTCAGGGTTGGCTTAAGTTAACAGCAGGCTACGCCCCCCCACCGCCCCTCCCAGCAGCACATTCTTGTTCTTTTCTTGCTGTGATTGCTGGAGATCACACAGCCACAGGGACCAACCGCCAGCCTTGCTCATCAGACAGGCTGATGCTGATGTGGCGGAAGTGAGATGAGGCTGAGAGCTGGAGAGGAGTGCTGGGAAGGTGAACTCCTAACTTTTTAGGTTTGGTTGTTTTTTGTTTTTTTTTTTTTTTTTTAATAATCATCTTGGCTGGACAGATTTCTCTTTTAAAAGAAAGGCAGCAGGAAAAAATAACACTAATCTGAACTGAAATACATGTCTTTCAAATTAAGGAAAGCTTTTTATGTAAGGAGAGTAAACTGCCTTTACTATTTGTTCTTCCAGTGCTTCTGTGGTTTGCTTATTGCCTACCTCAAGTTTAATCCTGAACTGTGAGGTACGCAGGGGATCCACACAAACACTGATGGTCTGCTGCACACTTTTCTTGTGGACCAGTGCCCTTAACGTACACATCCCCCAAGAGCTCATTCCCTTTATCTGCAAGTGCCTTATGGCAAGATCAACACTGCTGAAGAAAAAAGGAAAAGAAACAATGTGCTTTATCCAGCACTGTCTTACAAATTCAACTGGTATGAAGCTGCCACACTAAGTGCTCTACTGTCAGGGGAGCACTCTACAGATCAAAGAATTCAGATTTGCCACAGTCAGTGGCATAACTAAAACAGTTTTACTGCTCTCTGTTCCCTCACACCCTACTTTCAATTGTAAGTATTATATATTTCTACATACTCTTCACCTCTGCCACCTCTCTCTCATTACTTTTTCTTCCCCAATTCTTTCCATATGTAAATTGCATGTTAAATTATAGTGTGATTCAAGCCTAATATAGCTATTAAAATCCATTAATGCCGCTATTTAAAATTTTATAAAAAGGTCATGGCATATTTCTCATAAATTATCATGTAGAAATAAGCCCATACATGCAGAAAAAGACATTAATGTATGTTAATTCTTTTAAAGAAGCATTGGCCTATCACTTTTCATGGTAAGAGGGCACAGTTTTCTCCTTAGTTATGAAACGATTGGTGTTTACATGGTATGTACAGCTCCAATTTGTTGCTTCAACAGTACTCCCTGTATTATCCTTCTTTTTAATTTACAAAATGCAGTAGGTTTTCAAGTTCCTGGAAATAAACAAAGTGCATAATTTCAGTCTTTCAACCACAATCATTAAAAGAAAGAATCTCTCACTGCAGTTTCTGATCCACTACTTTGGAAGACCTGAAGAAAGCATCAGGATTTGTACTAAATTTAGGCTCCCACACTCGGAAGCAAATTCCAGAGACAAGGCCCTTTTCTTGAAAATACCCTGCAACCAAAATACCAGACATTTCAGTCTTGGCATTGCTGGCCCTAACAGCTCAAATGACCTCAAATAAATACGTGATATAGGAAGGGAGAGGTGGCTTCTTACATAATGATCTAATATTTTAATAGACCAAAGACTAGCAGGACTTCATGTAAGCACAGATAAAAGCTGGTTAGCATAACTAACTCCTGCCTCTGGACAGGGGTGCCACCTCATTCCCATTTTCAGAAGGTGCTTTAAAGGTTTCTGATTAAATCTTTTGGAAATGGATATTTTCACATCCATCCACTCTATACTGTATTTAAGAAATAGGTATGTTACTTCTTAACATATATATATATATCTTTTATATCTAATATTTTTCAAGAAGACAGTGAACCCGAGTCTGCTGCCCAAAACACATGCCATGTGCAAAAATAATCAAAACTCACGCCCATGTGGACATTCACTGACAGCTGAAGTCATATGCAAGATACAATCATAGACCAACGAGAGGAAAGTAAATGGCTGCAAAGCCTACCACAGATAGGTACCTTTGGGAAGCAATGTTATAAGTATGAAAAGGGTTTTAACGGTGAGCACAGAAACGCTTGATGCCAACTGTGCTCTATGAAATGCAACTCCCTAAGCATTTTTTGTGATTAAAAAGATTAGTATTAAAAGCAAACAGAAAACCCCACATGAATATTCTTTCATCATTAATTTCTGTTCTTAGCAGAAAGAATCTTCCAGCCCGCAATATACTGACAGAAGTGGGAATAGTATTTCTGCATCCAGTAACTAGACATCACAAGGTGGTGAAACAATTTCTATAAAATATGGTCCAAGCCACATCCATTCTGGCACCAGAGAGTGACAACATGGCTGATGGAGCTCAGTAGTCCAAATACAGTCAAAATCCAAGCTCTTTTGCAGTATCTTACACCAAAAGGGGAAGAATTCTTAAAAAAGTTTGTGGGAGTAATCCCAACTCTGAGATCATTTAACAGACAGCTATGATAATCTCCTCAGTAAATTAATATGGTTTGTCAAGCCAAACAGACTACAAAATAAGAAAGCCATGACTGTGCCATCAAGATTTGCTAATTATAAACATCCATTTCAAAAACATTCTGAAACTCAGCTGAAACCAACTCACTATCTCCTTTATTGACACTTTCAGGGAAGGAAAAAAAAAGTGGCCCACCAGCAACCCAGAAAAGAGAGAATGAGGAACAACTGACATCTGATGTGTCTTTAGAGAGACAGTGAAATTATTTCATCATAGTGCTATTCACTTTAACATAACTAAAGAACAAACATTAGTTTAGAAGGCTTCATGTCCAGGGTACTGAATACTGCTTGCAGATGTAAAGGAGTTCCTGTCAGCACTGAGCCCTGTGCTGCTTTTTTTTTCCAGCAAGCTCTGTGCCAAACTTGAGTATACTGCATAGGTTGTATGTGTTAAACTCTAGAGAACAAAATATGACTCCATAATGTTTTTATTGAAATAAAAAGAAAACATTATACAATTACTATTATTATGACTACATAATTAGATTGTCTGCATAACAGTATTTTACTGTTGATTTCTTTAGGATTCAAAGGCTGTTACACCACTTTACTCAGGAATAACTTCTATTAATATCCATGTAATAACTGCAGTAAGTAACAGTATTTTAATTTAAAAATCACTCTCTGTTCCTGAAAAAAAAAAGAAAATTTTTAGAAATTTTTAGAAATTTTCAAACTTTTAGAAAAATTATAAAATCCTGAAAAATATTATTAGAACTAAATATTTAATAGTCATTTACATGGAGCATAAGAAAAGCTATCCATCTCCTATTACAAGACAAAATAAGTACAGAATTCCTTCACAAAAAGAGATAAAGACATATAACCAAAATCCAATATAGACATAATAAATTTCCCAAGCTGACATTGCATTATAAATTATTTATAACATATAAATAGGTGCAACACTATTCCATGTCCATTGAAAAAAACCAAAATGGCATCACACAAGAAAAATGGCACAGCATAGCTTTCTATTACCCACACTACAACTGAATGAATGAAATGCAAGAGGAGATGTGCCAAGTTACTTGATACTTGCTAGTCAGCTTAATCAGATACTCTCAGTTTCCTGCAGGATGGATAACAAACACTGTTCTGCTGCTTACTGCACACCACGTCTGCTAAAATATTTTCTGAGGCAGACTGCTCCTAAAAACCTCCGAGCATTTAACAACATGGTTATGTGGAACCACACAGTCTGACACAAGTGAAGAAAATTCAAATAAAATAATAAGTTACAAGATGTTGTACATGGATAACTGAGATGAAGTAAATTATAAGGTCAAGAAGACAGATATCAGAGTTCCTGAGTATCCTTCACTGTAACCCTATCATGTCAAAACCTCACTTTGTGCTCCTGACTGCTCTCTGCCCTTATGTTTAAAAAACAACTCAGAAGTTCAGAAGAGTATCAAAAATGCTTGAACTAAGTAATTTTTAAAAATCTTGTCTGAAGTGTTATCTCAACAACAGAAAGTAACCCTTTTTTATTCAGAAAGATATATGTAAGAGGTACCATTTATTTCCACAGCAAGCTGACTGAAAAGCTTATTTTGTACCTTAACATCAGTAATGGTATTAATTTTCAGCCTAACTACATTCATACATTAGTACTGTTATGCATTTTATTAATAACTATCTCACTTGCTTCATTCAACTAAAGTTTTCATCCATTAGATATGCACATTTTTAGGGGAAACTGGAAAGATTTATCTTCAGTTTTTCTTTAATGAGGATACACAGACGAAAACAACAGCGTGGGAGAGGAACGTGAGAAGCAAGAGACCGTTAAAGCCCAACAACTTGCCTTCCAGGTTTATCCTTTATTGAAATTCCTTATCCCTTGCCCAGTTTACACTTAAAACGAAAAAAAAAAAAAAACCAAAACTGACCATGTTTGTCTCTAACAATCATCCTCACTCCAAAAAGCTGAACCGATAAAATATAGAAAAAAAGTTAGATTTCTCTCTCACTTCATGATGAAAGTTAAAAGCATTGTCTTTCTCAAGTGTTTTCCTTGCAGCCACTAGGACATAAGGCTTTGCTAAGCCACTAGTAGCCATGATGTATATTCCCCACTTTCACTGCCTCCTCTAATAAATTGTTCTTATAAGAATAATATAAACCACAGACAGTAGTATTCAGACCTACTAATAAAAGCTAGGGAAAAGGCTTTATATTTTCAACCTCAACGTCGCCTGTCAGAACCATGAATTTTTATAAATCAATCTTTTTGAATCATGAATTTTCCCTGAAAACAACATGAAATCTAAATAATTCACCCTTTTGTGATTTCTAGCTACTTACACTCCATTTTTTGCCACTTTCAGAATAAAGGCAGCTTACACTGCACACAAAGAACTACTTAGCATTTATTCCTAAAAAAATTGCCCCACATTTTTTGTTATTGCCTTGATTTTCTACTCCTCTAGTCTCACGTTTCCCTCAAATTCCCATCCACTGAAAAAACCCAAACCCCAACTATAAAAATCTGAAAAATTAATAATAGATTTAACAAAAAAGTTTTCTTACTGACAAGCTTTCAAATATTTTTAGTGAAGATATGTATGAGTGGTACTACTTAATTTTACCTGTTCTTTTCCCAAAGAGAATCCTTATAATACTGGGAAGGCCCTAATAAAAATAGAGCACTCTCTGTGTCAAGCAATTTTATTTAGTCATTTTTCCTTCAACAGATAACATCCAAGGTATTTAACAAAAGACAGTTATTATTTGTTTAACTCTGCAGGATTAGACAAGCATTAAAATTTATGTTATCTAATAACCTCAGAAGAACTTAGAAACTATCCAGTAATCTCAAATATTTAAGTTCTATTTATTTCAGAATTTTTCTCTCCTAAAGATCATTTTGCTTTCTGCCTGGGTGCCTCCAAATCCTCTTCTGCCTCTCCCCTGGCCTCAAACTCTCCACCGCCTCTCTTTGCTCTGCCCAGGACCCAAACAAAGGCAAAGTCTGAGGGCCAGGTGTATTTTTCCCTAGGCAAGCTAGAGCCAGACCTCTTGCAACAGAGAACACCCAATACAGTTGCTTCCCTCATCATCCCAGGAACATGCTGTTACAGAAACCACAGTCCCATGACTCAGAGCACATCTGAACCAAGAAGGTCTGAGATGATCCTCTGTCTCCAGTGAGCATTGGGAACTTGAAACTACATTCCTAACTGCTTCTTGCCATTTCCTTGTCCCCATGCAAACTTAAATCCATCCAATTCCACTGTGCCTTTCTCTCTTTCACCACCCTTTACATTTTTCACGCAGTTTCTGCCTTTCATCCCACCCTGTGTCAGAGTAGGATGCTGTGTAGTTTCACCTTTACACTGAGCACTCACCATTCTATTACAGCACAAAGATACCAATTCCACTGAAAAAAAAACCCAAACAAAAAAAACCCAATAATCCAACAACCAAACCCCAAAACATTAAAATATAGTGTTTAAGGTAATGTTTATTTTCCCTCTCTTTTTAATCCTGTCAACACTAATCAGAGAGAGGACAACCAATTCCACTGTGGGAAGATTAGTGTAACACGTCTTGTTATACCATGAAAGTTGTTCCCTTTGTTTCATTAATATCTATGTATAAACAGTAGATTTTTCAGTATCAGAATCCGAATTTAAGAAAGAAATATTCACAATTTACTTTCTACCTACATATTTCCAGATTCCAGAAAAAAAAAAAAAAAAAAAAAAACACACCTCCACCAAAATACTTCCCCAAAAACCTGTTACAGATAAAAATGCCTAAACCCAGACATATTTGTTTTTCTGTGGTATTCTCTGGATACACTGCTCAGTGTTTCAATGCACTAACAGCATCTGGTCTGAGCTCTGTCTTTTAAAGACTTCAGATGAAACTATATCTACTTACTTTGTGTCTTTGACGAGAGGCGCGCTTCCCAGTTTAAAACAGTTTTTTTCACCTCCACAAGACGTTTGCCTCAAAGAAAAACTTTCTGCCAGATCAAACCCTGCAAAATATGACACAATGATTTAGTTTATTTAGTGGAATTTTTTTAAAAAAGGTAAATACTGACTTTTAGCATGCTTTCTAACTTTCCAAAACACGGACTGACAAGCTATTTTGAAACCCAGTACTTTTAAGTCAGAGAAACTTCCAATATTCATTTCACCGACACAGAAACTATCAGCACAAAATTCTCTCACTAGATGACTTTGTAACCTGAGAAATGCATTCTTTATTTCCTTTTATCGTCTGAACTGATAAGAACAAAGGACATTTGATAAAAACAACGGAAGTGAGTATGGTTGAAGAACTTGAACCGATACTTTGTAAGATCACCATGGTCTGATTTTAACCCCTTTCCTAACAACAACAGCTTTTGGAGCATGGGGGTGGCATTCTATACGGTCCTTTCAGTTTTAAAGCCAGCTTCAGTCAAACTATGATTACATCCACTACTAGACAACTAATTTAGATACTGATATGAGCACAGTCAGTTACCTGTAACACCAAGACCGCCTGTGTTGACTTGTTTGAGATGATGGACAACAGTTTTCAGTAAAGGACATGTAGCACCTTCAAGAAAATACAGTTCAGCATATTTTATAAATTTCTTTCAAAGAAAAATAATCAGAACAACCTACCATGACAGTGATAGTAATATTAACAAGAATATTTTTGTTCATGTTCTCTCTTTACAATATGCTAACCAGCAATAAACGAATTACAAAATCAAAATAAGAGAAATGATATTTCAGACTGCATACAACACTTTTAATAATATAAGCAGATACAAATTTTATCATGCTTTAATTCAGCTGTTTACAATTAAAGCTCATAGGAACAATATAACCAGAGAAAAACCACTAAATTCTTACCAGCCTCTCCCCATGTACAATACTCTATAAAGCAATAACCTCTGTCCTAAGGGGTTTAGCAGTTTTGTTTGGTTGCTGTTGATGTTGTGTTTTGTTTTAGTTTTTATTTCTGGCTATATTCTTAGAAATCCTTTTTCCCTTACTAAGGAACAGGAAACAATAAAACATAAATGCTTGATTACCATGACAATAATCTATTGTTACTTCAGTGAAAAACAATTCCAAAATGTGGATTAAAAAGGATATAATTATATAATATAATAAACAATTTAAGCAATAGTTTTTTATTTTAATGGCTTACAATTAAGCAGCTTTTGGGGGGATTAAGTCTGTATTTAGATAAACAAGCAGCATGTTCTAGGATGTGGAACATGGCAAATTCTAAGGTTAAATCAAATTGAACACTTAAACACTGCATTATTAATATTAAATATCTTACTTGCATAAAGTCATTTTTTCCTCTTATTTCTATGCATACACAGGAATAGATACTTTTAAGAAGCAAGTGCAGAGAAATATGACTTTTGTGCATGGGTCGGAAATGAGGCTCTTTGTTAAACAAACTTTGTAAATAGCCCTGCAAAACTCTAATAAAACTATCAAAGGTGACAGGCAGGATTTGACCCATGCACTTACAAAGCACAGAGCTCCGTATTGAGCTGATGCAACTAAAAAGATAGCCAATGTATAGCTGAAGCTGATGCATGGGGTGGAGAGGGATGGGGGGGGACTTTCTGAAGTGTCAGTTCAATTAAAAATAAAAGGAAGAATGTCCTACCACTAACCTGGAAATCATCTATATCTAAAGATTTCCAAGGAGCATTCAGACTGAAGGCTGGCATTCAAAATAACTGTATTTGTAATCTTAAAGCATGTGAAATTTGTCATTTGTTCTATAGCAATGTAGAAAGCATATTATCCTTCAAAAGTCTTAAGTTCTATTAAACGTGTTACTGTACCTGATTTGGAATAAAAATGGATAATTGGAAACAACCAGTAAAAGTGAAACTAAATCATTTAATTCAAAGATACCTCCTGACAATATGGTTAATGAGAGGTATGTCAATTGTTTAAAGGACAGACCAGGTTAAAGGCATTTTTTCATACGATTCACTAAGTTCCATGTCCTTTACATCTAAATTGTGATCTACAATTACAAGTAACATCACTCATAATTTATTTCTAAGGCTCTAAGAAAATGTATTCCTTCCTTCATTTATGCACAAATAAATGTCTGTATATACATGCATTCACATATAGATAAAGTTTTATGACAAATGAGATGAAACATGCATTAAAAACTCTGAAAATTCCCCTTCTGCAGAAAAATGCAGAACTGTAAAGAATATTCATGTTGAAACCGAAATCTTTTATCATTCTTGGTTTGCAGGGAGTTTTATGAGTGTGAAAAGCATTCACTGGAATTACACACTACCATAGCAATTTCAATACACCATTTGATATACGCACATATGCACTGTGCATATATGGAACAGAAAGCAGCTCACCTCAGATACCCTTTAATTTACAAACCTTAGTCTTCATCACTTATACAGATTATTAAACTACAGACTTTCATCTGTAGCCACTCCAAAACAACAAATGCAATTATAGAAGATTTACACATGTATACCTACAAGAAATATATTCTTGTAAAGGAAGCCTGTTATGGCTGAAAGCCACAATACCATGTCACACATACACTGACAAAAGCTTTTCTTAAATTTAAGTGTTTTCTAACCAAGTTTTTTTTTTTAATATATATAAGACGATGGGGCTGATTTCCTTTTAGGTTAAATTATTTTACACTACTTACAGCAAAAGCATTTATTACTGAGTTTACACTGAACTGTAGTAAGCTCTAGAGAATCAGGGACACAACTGTATGGGGTTTTCTTCAACATTGTCTTACATGAGAGCTGAATGGGAAAAGAATGGGGAGTTTTATCTTATTCCCCCCAGCCACTTTCTTCCAAGTCCAAATAAAGACTCAAGCCTCAATTTCTGTGTTATCCAGATGATAGCAATGATTCCACACATGCCACAGACTGGACTGTGGACCTATTTTTATCAGTGGTCTAACAGTCACAGCATAGGCCATTTAAGTGTTACTTATTTGGTTGTATTCCATATCCCCAGAAGAACTGAAAGGGTTACTATTAATCTTCTTCTATCTCATGCTGCTGATGCACTCTTTTAGACCAGTGTTATTATTTTTACCAGAGAGCTAAAGCAAAACTCTAAAATATTAAACCCAAAACTTCTCCATACCAAGACTGACAATTTTCATTACTGTAGACTGATGAAAATTCTTTCTACAGTTACAGTTTGTACAAAATAAGTTAGCCTCTTCCAAGATTTTTAGTACTGCTGGCAGATGTTTAAATTTTCTTTGGCCTGAGACAAAACAGACAGTTTACCCATTCATCGTGTGCATAGCTGAATTAGAAGATACATGAAGACTTTCAGGAAGAAAAAGAACAAAGACAAACCCTTACCGCTAATCCAGGCGCAGAAACCATGCTCCTTCCTGCTCTGTTAGAATATATACTGTAAAACTAATGATGCAGTGAAAAGAACAAGATTATGCTTGTGACTATATTGCTCTGCATGTGATAAAGCTGGGTCTGTGTGGACTGAAGTCAATGATTCATGTTAAAATGGTGATGTCAAAGCTCAGGTTAACATACCTATAAATTAATGAGATGACTTAGCCATAGGACAAAACTACACACCTCAGCTTTTAGAAATCAATGTGCTCTACATAGGAGCTTATTATTATGAAATCAACCTAAAAATTTTTAAAAACACGTATTTATGCAGGTCAAGCAGATGTCACAGACCACTGATGATCTGTCTCTCCAATAAGATGCTAGTAATTTTTTTGTTGTTGTGTTCTAATAGCATTAAGGAAAAAAATAAAGGCATTTCATGTAGATGTTTCTGCTGCAACATGCAATGGCGTGTTCTCAATTCCTGCCGTAATCAGGACACCTGCTGGAGCACACTGCAGCTTCTATCTAGGCCCCATGCCCAGTTTTCCTTCCCGTGCAAATGAGGACAGAGGAGCTTCTCGTGCATGCTTCAGTCTCACTCTTACAGACATCTCTTGTCTGCACTTCCTGACTGAGAACTGTAGCTTCCAATAGGCACTCTTGGCTCCTCCAGAGTGTAACCTGTAATCGACAGATTCACTTTACAACTACCTATCTGCTACTTTATAATTAAACTTTATGTTCAGGTGAAATTTCCAGCCGCTATTTAACACCACTGACATGCACACTGCAAAGGTACCAAAGTTTCCATCAGTAAGCATGACTGGCCAAACAGCAAAGCCCTGCTTAGCATATGCCCACATTATTTGTCAGACTCATGCTTCAAGCAGAAATCTGTATTAGCTAGGATTTGTCTCACACTCTTTAGGATCAGGCTTCCTAAATATATACAGATAAGGAATCACTTCAGAGTGTGTGACATATCTGCAAGTGTCAGCAACAACATCCAAAGAGTCCACCTCAAAGATAGCCAAGCAGACTCAGATGGCCCGCTTTCAAATAAGGTCAAGAATTCCGATCTCCTACATGCCTTTAAGCTCATGTGTAGAGGTACCAGAAAATAAGATGTGATTTTTTTGTTTTCCTTTTTTACTCCATAAGCCAAATCATATTACATTACAATATACATGTTAACTAGACAAGAGTGGGAAGGGGAATGAAGGAGACTGAATCTACAACTTTGTTGCCATAAGAAACAAGTCAACTCCAAGCCTTGTGATTATTTAGATGGTTATGCAAATAACACAACAGCTTCGGCAGGCAGGATTAAGAAATCCACACCGATAGAGTTGAGATACTGCGATGCTCACGCTAAACCCTGGAGATTCCTGGATTTCTCCAGGATTCTCACATGAAGAAGAATAGGTAGTTAAAAACAGGACTTCATGTTACTCAAGACAGCCAGCACAGCTTCAAGAAGGGCAAGTCTTGCCTGACTAACCTAGTGGGTTTCTATGATGGAGTAACTACATCAATGTAAAAGGGAAGAGCTACAGATGTCATCTATCTGGTCTTCTGCAAAGCCTCTGACACAGCTCTTACAACATCTTTCTCTCTTAACTTGGAGAGATAAAGGTTTGATGAATGGACTGTTTGGTGGATGAGGAATTGTTTGGATGGTCACAACCAGAGAGTAGTAGGCAACAGCTGAAATGTCCAGATGGAGAGCAGTGATGAGTGGCGCTCCTTAGAGGTCTGTACTGGGAACAATACTGTTTAACATCTTCATCAGTGACAAAGGCAATGGGATCAACTGCACCCCCAGCAAGTCTGCAGAAAACACCAAGCTGTGTGGTGTGGCCGGCGTGCCTGAGGGACAGCATGTCATGCAGATGGACCTGGACAAAGCTCAAGAAGTGGGCCTATGTGAACCCCATGAGGTCCAACAAGGCCAAGTGCAGGGTGCTGCATCTGGAACAGGGCAACCCCCAGTATCAATACAGCCCCTGCTGAGGGCTTGGACATACTAGTGTATGAAAAACTGAATATGACCCTGCAATGTGCTCTCACAGACTAGAAAGCCTCTGGGCTTTCTATGCTGGGCTGCATCAAAAGAAGTGTGGACAGCGGGTTGAGGGAGGAGATGCTGTCCCTCTACTGTGCTCTTGTGAGCCCTCACCTGGAGCCTCAGCACAAGAAAGACACGGACCTGTTGGAGCAGGTCCAGAGGAGGGCCACAAAAATGATCAGAGGGATGGAGCACCTGTCCTATGAGGAAAGATTAAGAGTGTTGTCTGGAAAAGAAAAGGCTCCAGGGAAACCTTATTGCAGCTTTTAAATACTTAAAAGGGGGCTTATAAGAAAGATGGGGAGAAACTTTTTGGCAGGTCCTGCATAGGACAAGGGGTAATGGTTTTAAAATAAAAGAGGGCAGATTTAGGCTAGATATAAGGATATTTTACCGTGAGGATATTGAGACACTGGAACAGGTTGTCCACAATGCTGGTAGATGCCCTATCCCTGAAAACAATCGAGGTTAGGTTAGAGGCGGCTTTGAGCAACCTGATCTAGTGGAAGATGTCCCTACTTATTGCAGTAGGGTTGGACTAGATTACCTTTGGAGGTCCCTTCCGACCCAAACTATTCCATGGTATCATGGGTGAATATCCTGGCTGTAAGAGATACTACTGATGTAATACCATATATAACTGTACTGATGTATAGTTCTTTCTCTGCCTTTCCATAAAAAAGAACCAAACAACAGGCTGATCTGGTTTACAGGCTTCACACTGGGAGGATGTGTGTAGCTGAGAAAGATCCCAGACCACAAAGGGGAACACTTCCATGCTACTTAGTCACTAGCTGATGTGGCTTTCCTTAGCGTGTAAGCTTTCATGAACCACATTCTTATAAATACCTAAAGATCCTTATTCACTGCCACAGAGGACTTACCATTTAACTACAAGGAATCCAAGGGAGGCAGGGTCACTTAACTACTGCAATGCTAGCAATAGTTTGTGGATCCAACCTTAAGAATTCAGATTAACAATATGACTATATTGTATATGACAGTCACTGCAGAGCCATTAACTGGATTTTGAGAAGTATCAAGCCACACTAAAACATGAAAACCAAAAAGCTGAACTGATTTGCGTACTTGAAACAACTCACTGTATTTAGGTTAAAGTGCCTATCTAAATTATGATCTAGAGCCAATACTTTTCACAACACATTCCATGTCAAAAGGCAATGGAAATTCACCATGCCTGTCAGTCCCAGAACTTTGTTTATGCTACATTTTTCATGGGTTAGCAAGTCATTTTGAAAAACAGCAACTGTAAAACAAAGCTGAAAAATCAGCAATGATCTGGGAGTGAGACAAAGTATTAATATTCTTAATATGAAACATTCAGGAATGATCAAGTTAGAACTTCATCACTACAGAAAGAGGTCATATCCACACTCCAAATCCAAATGTTCCCAAAAATTAAAAGATGTACGTTGACATCATGAAGAAAATATTCTTGATGTCAAATTAAAAACGACAATTGTGGAGAACTCCTGAACCCTCTCCCTCAGATTTGCTATATTCTGTCATTAGAATCAAGTGCTTCAAAGCAAGTGAACAATTAGTATATCAAAACTTCCAGGCAGGTGAGAACTGAAAGAAATCCTTGATATGAATCTAATGGTCACTGACACACATGTAAAGCCTAAGGAAGACTACTCTGAGAAGATCCAGCATACTCAATCTCTGTTGTTTTTGGTTTCCAGTACTGGTATTTATTTATTACAATACTGACCCAATGAGTAAGTCCCCAAGTATATTCAGAATGCCAGCTCAGAAAGCTTTACATATGCATATAAATACTTTCTCTTGCCTAAGAAGTTTCCTTAGCCTAAAACACTTCTCCCTGTTATCCCCCTTCAGATTAACTTTACACTTTTCACTGCATTTGAAGGCCATTTATTTAGACTTAAGTAGATCAGGTGAAAAATTTCCTGATGTAAATGTAAAGATCTGGTCTGGACGGGCTTTGCTGGAAAAACAAATGCTAACATATGCTGTTTAAAGAAGAAAACCAAAAGGACTGGCTATGCACATTCTGCAGAATAGATGCTGATCCAAACAAAAGCTCAAGAGAGAGCCGGTTAATGAAAGAAAGAACTAAAAAAAAAAAAAAAAAAAAAAAAAAAAAAAAGTCCTTACTAGATATTCCTCTCTTCTCAAAGTGAGCACATTTCCAGTTTTTAACAGATCCATCTGCATAATCTGCATACAAATCATCAAACTAGGATGAGACACCTCTGCAACAGAGAGTACTCTGTTCAGCTGAATGGTGCAGATTAACAGAAGACTTGCAGACACAGCTGTACTGCTTACTGCTGCACCATCGCAGGGTCCGTTCTTTGTCAGCTCCTGCTTTCTGGTCTGTAACTCATGTTTTTAATTCTGACAGTAACCATCCCTTCAGTCTGTAGAAGAGTCTCTTTCCTATTATCAATTTACGGCTTCACTGAACCTATCCTCTGCTGTCAGCAGAGCTGCTCAAGCTGGCAGCTATCTACTTGCTGTTCCTCACCATCGACTTATATCACCTCTAACTACAGAAGCCTCTCCTAACTGCATACCATCAGTTATACTCAGAGAGGTTCAGTCTCTCCTCTTCTGCCCAGCAGTTCAATTTGACCTATATTTGATCCATCTGTGGCAATCAGGTTAAGGAAAACAGCAACTTCTCCACTTGCGGCTGCCTAGCCACAAACTTCTAACAGAACGTAATGCACAGTTCAGCTACACCATTCCTTAGCCGTTCAGTGGAGCTGTCAAATCTCCTGTGACAGGTCCACCTTTTACTAAGAAAGCTTTTCATTAAGAAAAAAAAAAAATAATAATAAAAAAAGACAATGCTTCCTGGCATTTTATTTAAAAAATATTTCAAGTTTCCATTTATTCATTTATATTACTAGGAAACCTTCTGCACTCGCACCCTTTTGGCACTTTCAAAACTCCCCTTCTACAAACTACCATCTAGCAGTGACACAGAAGACAACCTCTGGCACTGCTTTCAGACAGCTGAAGAGAATATTTGCACAGGGTTAAGAATAATTCATCAGTACAGCACTTAGCCTTGCTGCCCTAAAAACGCAAGGTAAAAAAGTCTTCTCGCAGCACATTATTTTTGCCTTAGAGCCCACACATTTTAGCTTATTAAATATTACTATTTATTGTTTCCAGGACTAGTAGAAGGATTATTACCATAGTTATTAACTCTTTAAATTTCTTGGACCCAAGTTTCAAATATGTTACAAAGATACAAAGTTGTTGTGTATGTATAGCTTCTATCATCCTCCATCACGCTTCTGGAAAAACAGCGTTACTAAAAATAAATAGCAACAAGCATGGTCTCCTTGCTAATAATTGTAGGAAAATTCTACAAAGCTGAAGTACATGGATACTTTCTGAGGCTGAGCAACTACAGAAAACTGACAATTCCTTACTCCTTATACACAGGTGACATGCCTTTAAGACAGAGTTGACCATCCTCTGGAGAGTCAATGCAGAGTTTAAGTGAGAGAACTAGATAACATGTGGACAGTAAGAAAACAGAGATGTATGAAAAATTTGAAGAAGATGGGTAACAGCTTTTAAGTTAAACAATAGCACTATATTCCTTTCCCCTTTCTTAGGCACAAGAATTTGTCTAACTACATCTGTGAAACATATAGTTAAATTTAGATGAGGTTAACATGAGCATTCACTAGTTTAGGTCAGCGTGATCACTGATCTGCTCTAACAAAGCTGCATGATTTTGTTCACAAAAGTTTTACAAGCTCCGATTTAGAATATTGTTTTGTATAGCAAGTTGAAAAAATACAAAACAGAACTCCAAGGAACTACAACTGCTTCCAAACCTGAAACTTCCAATCACAGGAAACAGAAGGACTGCTTTGGAACTGCTTCAAACTTACACTTTTTTAAAAGACAGATTAAAACAAGTCTTGTATTAACATTATCTGTCCATATTGCTTATTTTCCATGTACTGCCATTATTTGTTAAATCTGTTCCGTACTGAGATTTAAGCCTTAGGTCTGTGATGGGCAAGAAAATTGGAAGTACCTGTGTGGTCACTGACAGCCACAGAAGTAGAAACAGGAAGGAAGAGGAAGACTGCCATACAAAGCCAAACTATGCAGGATCCAACGTACTTCATCTCCCCCTGGACACATGTGAACAATCAGCTACAAATCTGAAACAGAAAATAAGAATATTCAGAACCATCTTTTTCCCTCACCCCATCAGAAAACTACGAACAAGAATTTCTGAGCTGTAAAGAGGAAGCCACTAATCACACACAAAGTGTTTATCAGTTGTAAGTAGCTACACAAAAAAAAAAAAAAAAAAAACAAACAAAAAAAAAAACCCAAAACCACCAAAAATCCCCAAAACCAAAAACCTCCCAGTTTATGTAAATTTAGAAACAACTGACAAGTAAACTTGTTTGGTTCTTTACTAAACTCAGAAGTAATACCTTAGAAATACCAACTCAGAGACATTAGTTATAAAGGCACTAAATTTTTGTTTCATTAGTAATGACTAGTTTTCTTGTACTTTTCTCACAGGTTTTCAATTTTAAATACATTAGCTAAACTGTTTGCAGTCAAAACAGTGCCAGTGACTGGTGAAGTAGTCTTCAGACCGAACAACGACAACATGCAATTGTCCTTTAAGTGCAAAAGAATCAAAATAATGCTATTTCTCTGCCTCGGCAAAATATGCACGTGCCTAGAGCAGCCTGTGCTGAGCTTCATTTGAATCTCACAAAATACAATCTTGGTTTCAACAAGATACCTTTGTCCTCTAAAGGCAGTTATCAGATTCCTTTTTAAGCTGGCTGCAACGTACAGACAGATGTGAATTTAATGAAACACAGTAAACAAAAAGTACTTTCCTAATAATATTTTCTGAAAGAAAACCAAATCACATAGCTGAGATGCGATTTTTATAATTATTTTTGCAAGGCACCTTATTCAGCATCAGAGCTGTACTGTCAGTCACTTACAATGACAAGTACACCATCATTAACTTTTCCAGCCTCCCCAACAGCAGCAAAGTGAATGCACGTTCAAGTAACATTATCATTTAATTTCCTGCACCTGCTTTACAAGCAGGCATTAGTGACTCACTAGAGCTGCTGCTCCAGAGGTCTCATTTTCTGAAGGGCTCTTGTCCGCTATCTCGCTAGTACCACCACCACCCCCTCGCTGCCACCCCACCTCCAGGCTGGGCTCCTCTCCCACCGCCGCTCCAGGAGGCTCTGCTCCCTCCCACAACCGGCGCACCTGAGCCTGCGGGGGGTGAGCCACCCGAGCCGTCTGTAGCTCCGTCCGTAACACGGCAGTACCAGCAGTTTAATTGATCTCGGACTGAGTTGGGTTTGCTAAAGGGAGGGTTTAGAGCACCAGGCGGGTGAGCAGGCTGGCAGGCGGGCGGGCGGGGCTAGGCGGGGAGCAGAGAGGCGCCGGCCCGGGCAGCTCCCATAGCCGGCTCTCCCGGCCCCCACTCCCGGGCTTCTTCTAACCCACCGCCGCTCGCTCCGTGCTGGCCAGCCCCGCCTGTCCGGAGCTTGCCTGAGAGCCGGACCCGGCCGGCCCAGGGGAGCAGAGCGGGGTCAGGCACCCTCCGGAGCTTCCTCCTCGGCCCGGGGCGGAGCGGGGCCGGAACGGGCACGGGCGAGGGAGCCCCCTGCCGCCCGGCCGCGCCGCCACCTGCGCGGCGGCCAGGTGAAGGGCGCAGGCGGAGACGCTGCGGGCCCGGGGCCGGGTGAGGAGCAGGAGCGACGCGGGGCTGCGGCTGCCTCCGGCTCGGCGGCCCCGCGAGCTGCCCCAGAGCTGCCGCACCGGGGGGACTCCCCGCCCTGGAGGGCATTGACGGTGCTTCCCTGCCGTGCCGCTGCGCGCAAGCATGCTTCCACTCGCTGGATGTAGGCCACTCGATACGTGTGCTAATTATAATGATATACACCAATAGGTAGATTTTTAAATGTAAATATATGCATATAATTAACGAGCATGCTCACCACTGTGGCAATTTGCAACAGTTTAATCGGGTTTGTAAATTACTGCTGATTTAGTAGGGCTGTTTTTATTAGCATATTTTAGCACATACCTATAGCTATCCACAAACATATGCAATGCATTTGCCCTAAAACACAATCACGAGCAGAATCCTGTAGTATATGTTGATTATGGTACATTAAAAGCTTACTGTATACATTATGTTTATATAGGACACCGACTGGCAAAATTGGTGCTAAACTTAATGGCAATTTTGAAAACCAAAACCCCACAAACATAAAAGCCCTGAATCAGCCCACCACAAAACAAACTAGGAATAGTATAGTGTGTGTGTGTGTGTCAGATCTTTAGACAACTAACTATAAATAATGAGTTGCTTACCTTTGATTTCTATGTCAGTGTGTCCCCTAGAAGCACTGGAAATGCCTGTACAGAGCTGCCGTAGTGCCGAGGAGTTGCTGGAGTGAGTCTCCAAGGAGTGGTAGAGGGGGATGCAGCTCTGTCCTTATTAGTCTCACACAGTGTGACCCTCCCACTCAGCAAGCACAGAATACTCTGTAAGAAAGGACAAGCAGCCACCCTGATGGAGATTTTACATAATCATATATACCAAGTCGAGTAACAATGTAAGAAATGTTGGTTAATTTTTTCTCCTTCCCCCTACAGCCTCCCCCTCCACCACCACCCCCCACACCCCTCCCCTGAAATAAAAAACAGTCCCATTAATTAAACTGCTAGAGTATGAATGCATGAAACTCTTTCAGAGTATCTTGTTTCTAGTTGTAAAGGACCAGCTGTGTACATTAGCGCAAGCAGAAACTAGCTTTTATCACTTCTGTGTAAGCACACATTGTTAATTTTATATACTTTCTCATAAATCTAAAGTGAGCCATCCAAGTAATCAAAAGAGTGCATCTATTTATGGCACTGATGCTGCAAAGCACAGCAGATTACTGATATTTGTTTTACCTTTTAAAACCCATCATTTACAAACGTGAATGTTCTTGCATTGTAATATCATCTGCGTGTGATGAAATGGTGAGATTGAGCACTGTCACTGGCTCTCATCTGAATGTGCGAAACTGTGCTTTTCTCGGGTTCTCCAAGTGTGCTTGTGGCAGTTCTCCGTATTGCATTTTAAAGACGTACACCAGACAGAAGGATGGAGAAAAGTAAAATGACTAGAAATAGATACACAGAAGACAGAGAAAGCAGGGTTTTAATTGAGCACATCTCATTTACATATATCCAAGACACATTTTATCTTTTTCTAGTAGAATCATTCTGATGGGGGGAGGGGAAGGAAAGAAGGTGGCGAGTATCATATCAATGTTTATTAGCTTAACATCAGTTTAGTCCAACTGATCTTCAGGTCACAAAATTCACAGAGTTAGCTTTCTGCTTCTCCCCTCACACTTCCAACAGGATTTGAAAAGTATTTCCTCATTTCCACCAAGATAACTAGCCAGGATACCCAACAAATCACACGGAAAGGTATGAGTATCTTTCTGGTTTAAATTTCAAAACAGTTGTTGTTCTTCCCAACTTAGAATCATGAGAGAAAGATGAAATTGCAGCTTACATATGTCTGCTAAGGTGTTTTATTGCACAGGCTTGTGGTGTAACTTTAGGCAAGTCACACTCCTCTCTTGCTCATTCTGTAAACCATAGAAAGTAAAGCTGCCTTAACCTCGTGGGGCGAGGAGCAAGAGCCCAGTCCTACAGCTGACAAGTCATTGGAGCACTCCCTTCCCTTTCAAACTGTTTGTTTGATAAAGGCTTCAGTGTTGAGTCCAAAGTCACTGTTTCAAGCAGAGCTGCAAGATCCTCAGTTGAAAGACCCTTTGTAAAAGCTCTGCTCCCAGTGAAAGGCATTATAATTTTTATTTGAAAAGAAATGCATTTCTTATTGCTTTTTCAAGCTACAAAATTCTTTATATCTTTTGTTTTAATTCTTTTTATATGCCCTAAATATCTGCATTCAGCTCTGTTACATGTATATATTGTCTTACTAATTTCAGTGAATTTAAGTTCTGAATTTGCTGAACATTTCAATTGCATAACACGTTGCACATACAAACAGTTCATCGTTTAAAGAAATATTTCTGTACTCAAAGTTTCAGTGTTGGTCAAAAGTCCAGACCTAAACTGAGTCTTCATTTCCTATGAAGCAATAATGAAACATAACCCCTAAACCAAGGATGTTGTTCTACTGAGGTATCAACACTCCAAATAGAAAATTAAAAATACCTTATTTAGACCATGTCAACTTCAACACACTCCACATCCGTATGAAAGCAGGAAGCAGAAGAATTAGGAACAACTACAACCTTCCCTGGCTAACATACATGCTTCCTGTACTCTGCCCAGGTCTTCAACTGAAGAGGATTATGCCAGTTCATATAAATGTAAGGAATTACAGTGATTTATACTAGTTGAGAACCTTGACACTAGCGACTGACACCATACATACTTATTGATAACACTGTTCACATTAATGAATACAGTCTTGCGTGTCCAATGACACGAAAATTTGGGACAAAGAAAACCTTACTGTTTACAAACTTCTGTCATGAGCCAAAAAAAGGTCTTCTCTCCCTGCTGCCTGCAAGATAAGCAGCAAAACCACAAGTGGCAAAACATCTCTCTCATCATAAACAGCTAGAAACCCCGACCACCAGCAGCCTTGTTCACCTGCAGTTACTGGTGCACTCCAGAGGTACATCGTTAATACATTTTTGATACAATTTCTCATGTCCTTTATACCCAGGAAGTACTAGAAAAACTAAAGGTAGGAGCTGAAGCAACAGTAGGAAATGCACAGTATCCCATGTTACCTTGCAGTAACAGTTTTCCAGCTAGCTCTAAGCTTAGCTGAAGTACTTGCTTGCACACAGAAGATGGCATTAGACCCAGATCCAAGCAAAGGCCAAGGCATACACACCAAGAAGCAGAAGTTTAAAACCTTACTTAGCACAGACATGCAAAGCACATTCCATCTCCTGTGTGAAGGATGAACTGCTCACTGAACAGCTTTTACTATGGCTGCAGTTGCAGGCAAGATGTGGGGGAAGAAAGGTGAAAGAATCAAGGGGGAAACGGGACAGATTTATTTTTTGTATAAGATATTTCCTTCTTGCCAACATTCACTTCCAAACTTTGTTTCTTTTCCAGCACAATTACATACCCAAACCAGCCAAGTAGCATAATTCACTCTTGGCTGTGCAGTGCTAGCAGATTTGTCTCCATCTCGTTAGACCCACATTTTTAATTTGTGTTGCTTATGACAATGCATATGCAGGAATGAAGCTGTAAACTCTATAAAAGCAGCAGTATTCTACTTGAAAACAATTCTTTAAAAGGGAGATTAATTTTCAATGCAATTTCTCACTGAATGTAGAGCTTAGTATTTCTATTCCACTGTTTAAGCCCTTATGTGAGATGCTCATTGCCAGATGATCCTTTCTGTCCTCTGCAAAATTTGCTGGTCATGACAACTGTATTCCACTGAAGCAATTAAAATATAGATGCTTTTAATACATTAGACTGAACTACAATGAACTTAGATAAAACAGGTGGAATTCCAGCTTTGGGGAAGTTAATGGAAATTTCAACATTGATGTAAATGGGGCAAAAATGTCACTCAAATGAGGGAACTTTGGCAAAAAATTACATCAAGAAGGAATTATTTATATGCATGTGCACACTAAGCACTCCTAAACAGCAAAGCCAACAGAAAAGCTGGATGTCATTTCATTTCTTCTATAGGATAGAAAAAGAGGGAAGAAACTACAACTGCTTCTTTTTCTGAATACTTAGGAAGCACTCAGATTTTCAGTAAAGAGGCCAAAATAACTGTCAAAAAGAAGGAGAGAGAATACTTACCACTATACTTCTGTGGTATTACTTGTCTTGGCTCAGACATTTTCTCTACTCTTTGATGTTTTATGACAACTCTTAAGGAATTAAATATTCATAAATATAATGGTACAGCAACAACAACAACAACAACAGGTCTTACTTACAAAAGGTCTGATGCCACTGCTAAACCCAATCTCAAAAAAAATAAAAAAAAAAAGAAAAAAGTGGAGTTGTATCATTTGTAATGTTTAATGCTATCTGGTCCTAATATGTTCCATATTTTTAATAATGACACTTTAATCCAAAGTGTATACACTGCAAAGTAAAGAAATTAGTGTTATATTTCTGATATTTACCAGTTGCAAACACATCAACAGTTGTTATCATATAATTTGTATTCCTCACCATTCCAGAAAAATACATTTCTCTGCATATACTACTCTCTAAAGTGTTAGTATGAAAATTCATTTAAGTTTTTCAAACCTGAAATAGTGCTGTGAAATATATTAATTTAAAATTTATATAATGCAAATAGGAAAAAAAAAAAAAAGAATGTGAAGAGCAAATGCCAGGCATCAGCAAAGTTTAGGATTCTACAAACAGACTAGGCTGTATAAGCCCTTCAGGATGAAAGGGCAACTTTATTTTAGACCAAAAGGCTGAATATTCTATACTTGGGATTTTTTTTTAAAACTTCAGGAAGACAAAGCATAAATGGTCCAAAAAATGTCAGTTAAAATTCCATTTTAAATTGTAACAAATATGTCTAAGAATTTACAAGTCTCAGTATTAGCCAGTGACTCCTACTATTCTGTCCTTTCTATGCAGCTAATTTGCCCAAATGGTATTTAAAAACAAAATACTAAAATGATAAATAAACCACATTTAGGTTCAGTTGCAAACAGTTTCAAATTTTTCAAAAGTAACTCGTGTAAATTTGCCTGTGCAAGACAAATATGTGACTCTCAGTTTTATCAACATAGTAGCTACAATTATATTAACACATTCAGGATTCTGAGCTCATGCAGAGCTGTCTACTGTTACGTTATTTTAATGCTCAATTTCAGTACTGTCAAGCAACATAAAAATGAAACAGTAAGTATTTTATTCATATTTATTGCTGAATAAGTAGGCACAATAATCTGGGAAGTCAAATTAAGTGTGTATTTAATCTGTACCTCTGCATCCCCAGACTTTATTTGCCTTTCATCTAGGAGTAAATATTCTCAGGATTTAAACCAATGTTATACTTGAAGTCAGTAATTTTTCAGATTTATGGAAGCTTGATGTTCGCCTAGAGCTATTTAGTCGTGATCTCAGATGTAAAAACTCTGAACTCCTTAGCATCTTATGGCTGCAGCTAGAAGTGAGACAGAATTACATGCAAAAAACCACAAAACAAAAACCCACAAAAACCCAAACAAAAACAAACAAACAAACAAAAACCCCAACAAATAAGTGCCCTTAAAATCTGTTACATGGCCTCTAAAACAGCCTACTGACCTATATGCATGTCGCAAGTCAAGATCCTTCATCACCCTGTGCATACACATTTTTGGGGGGCTAAGGAATTTGTGCACTAATAGAAAATGACAGTTGAAAAGAAGAATCTATCAGACTGTGTTTGCATGATTATTTGTATCTTCATGAACTGCAATCCAAATCAATTTTACTGTTTACTAGGAATGGAAATCAAACACTAGCTCCTAGAAAGGCCAGCATTTAAATAAATTGAAGGTTCTTAAAACAAATGTAGCTGTTCAGTGTATCAAGCGTAACATTTGCATCAATCTCCAAACTGTTTATTTTTGGCACGTCAAATGTGTTTTGGACACGACTGTTGAATTTTATTTTGGAGCAAGGCCAAGCAATTTAGCATGAATTTTGATTAAGCTTGGAGTAACTAGGAACTACTCTAGTTTCTTCCTTTCCTGATAAGCAGAATCCAGATATATCCTGTTGGTTATTTTTACTGAATACTTAACTTAATCTTGCCAATTAGTCATTGCTTAATTTTTCTGGAACCAACTACATTTTAACAACTTAAAGTGGCATTCTGCAACTACTAAGTGATGCTATATTTTCACATGAATAATTATTCAAATGGGTTTAGGGTTCATGTCTAAATCAGCAGATATAATCTATAATTATTAGAGCAGTAGTATCTGACACAGATACACAGTAAAGAATGTACTTAATCATAAAACTATGCTAGGAAGATGACCTTAGGCCAAAAATACAAATTTTACTGAGGCAAATACATTGCCGAGATGTTATCACACTGTATTCAGAGAAGAATACAAATTTAGGTTCTGTTTGTACATGACAAGGAAGATATTTTTTATGAAGATTCAAAATTTTGTTTAATAAAATAATAATCCAGATCTTTTCAGTATGAATAATTATAGTGTGATGTGTCTTCAAACCTATTTGGGAAGAAGTAACTTTGCTTCATGTATTAAAACTACAGCTTCTTAAAATAAATTATAAAAAAAAAGTCTAAGAATTCACAATTATATTTCTTGCGATCAGGGCCTAGATCTGAATGCCAAATTCGACTAGCATAGTTGCAAATAACAAAGCTGGCAAACATTCTCCAGTCCTTCCTGATACTGAGGTTTACTACATAAAGCCATATGAATGTATCCCATGGCTGATTGTGGTACAGCATGGCAAACTGTTGGAGGAATGTTCCCAGTGCACTGAGGAAGAAGCTGTCCACATCCAAGCACATTTCTGCAGTTACAGAACACAGAACTACACATCCTTATCTGATTTTGTGTGTTTCTGCAGCATTAAAACCACAGAGCATTAAACCCAAAGCAATTTAAACATGAGCCTAAATCCAGCTTTAAGCAATATTAGTTAGTTTGGACAAAGTGAATCATGGAACTGACTTATGTTCCTGTCTCCAGATGTCATCAAACAGCAAACGCAGTGAAACCTGAATGCAGGTCATGTTCTGTGAGGCACCCGAGATGTCAAAATTAAGGGTGTAAATCCCCTTCGGAAATCCATATTTGAGATTAACTTTTCTCTGAAAGTGTCTCTCTTCCTTGATTTTAGAGTGACAGTATTCCTAACTTCAACCTGACGGCTATGTTTTTGAGCTGAATGTGTGCTTGCTTCAAGGTTTTATAGAATCTATGGACATCCAGAAAGCTTAAACAAACTTGTTTAGAAGGACCAAGTATAGATTTTAGATACCCTTAGGTAAGGTAGTCTTACATACTTTGAAATATTTACATTTTTGTTATGGCTAAAAATTGGCTACAAAAATTACCTACACTACTACAATACATTTTTACAATTGGCTATGTTGTTCACAAACTAAACTGGAGTGACCTAAAGCAATGTAAGTCTGCATTTTCAGTTCAGTCAAAATCTATATACAGAGGGTTTAAAAGAATATTCCACACGCATTGCCTGTAGCAGACATGATTAAATAAGAATTTTCAGTTACATCCACGTAAACCCTTCCATTTACATTCAGAGGAGGCATACTCAACAGTTTTATTAACACAAACTTATCTTAGCCGACAATAAATGTGTGTATATCCTTTTAAAATATAATATAATTTTATCATCTAAAAGATTATAAAATTGTAGGCAGTATTTTCTGTGGATGACTTCTGTGATTTTAGCAGAATATTAAAGATAAATCTGCTCAGATCCCCACCTTCCTATATTTTCCTTTACGTCATCAGTTGGTTTAGAAGTTTAAAATTCTTCTAAGTCTATGCCACTACCATTACACTGAGTTCAAACACCCTGTCCCACTAAACTCCCCAGTGTTTGCCCTCCCTACATGATGACAGTTCCTCTCGAGACTGGAGGGAAAAGGCAAGGAAACCCCAAAAAGGAAAAGGATCAGGAGACAGGAAAGGTTCATTGATATTTAGCCCATGGGAGGCCATCACTGCTCACCAATGTGAGCTAAAATAAAAAAAAACCTAACCAAACATCAAATTAATTTAGTGATTTACTTATACTCTTTGAACTATTTATTGGTATGACAGTGGGGAGCTGAGTCAGTAAGAAAAAATGAAAGAAATAGAAGGTAAAATTAACATACTACAGTACCCTTTGATGTAGAGTAGCCAAATCAGTTGGTCTGGATTCCTTTTAATCTTTTTGTTAAGGAATCACAAGCTAATCTTGATGAAATCAGATTCACTTAATCTCATTTGGCATAGTTTATCATGCAAGGCATTTCTTTTTTAGATGTTAACAATTTTAGAGTCCTGTAAGTTGTTCTGTTTAACAAAAAATTGAGATAACAGTGAGATATTACAAGGTTCATCCCACATGCTTAAGTGGGCATGGACATTAAACTATATATCAGAGTGAATTAAGGATTTAATCTTACTTTTCTGATGTAGCCAAGAGGTATGCTTTTGATGCCTGGAAATGCATAATCAAGCCTTGATATCTCCTTCTCCCTCATATTTCAGTAGTATTTACGTTTAACTTAAAATATTTATTAAAATTTCTTCATAGCTTTGAGACAGTTGAGAAATGCCTTTAACATTGATTTACTGAAAACCAATATTAAGAACAATAAAATCAAGACACAGGAAAATAATGAAAAGAAATACACTTCACTATTAAAATAATACAATGAATACTCCCCCTGAAAATAGTCTCATGAACTTAATTTCTAATTAAGTATCACTGAAAATAAAAGGAAGTTACTATGGTTAACTTAAACTGCAACATTTTTTAAATATCTGCAACAATGCTTATCTAGAAATGAACTTTTGTCATTTCTTTTCTTACTGTGTCTCCTGAAATAAACTTTCTCCAATAGGACTGATACCAGTTCTGTTATTGACCTTGCCTTCTGCTTTCAGATTTGCTTTCTTAGCACAGGATCATTGTCTCCCCTGTTGCCTGGTTGGGAGATCACTGCTAGATAATTCCACTCTAGGCTCCCACTGGAAAGAATGAACAAAAGAGAACTGGAAAGTGAGTGCAAGCAAAATGCTTCTGTCTTTCTGCAGAGCATGGGAAGTGTTGGTAAGTTATTTTATTGAGTGAAATTTTGGCTGCTCTGAAGTTAGCGTATACTTTGCTATAAACTTCATCTAGACAAGAAATTCACACCTGGTTTCTATGACTTCTCTTTAGTTGCTGTGAGCTAGCAGTATCAGAGACTTCAGTCAAGCCAAAAATTCACTCTAAGCAGAAAGTATTACCAACACTTCCTGTCATCTTCAGGGAGAAGACAATTAAGAAATAAATACAGCAGAATGATAATGCTTGCCAGAAAGGCTTTTGTGGATCCTAGGTTGTGCTGTGTTTAGCAGTAATAGTGCAATTTGAACAATAACAAAAGACAACAAAACTCTGTGACCCAGAGACTGGAAAAAAAAAACTATTTAGAAGCTTAGATTTCACCAGCTTCTCATCTGGATTACAACAGAGTTTGCAATAGCATGCCGTGGTTAACAGTTTTTGGTTGGTTGGTTGGGTTTTTTTTTGGGTTTTTTTTTGTTTTTTTTTTTTTTTTTAGGGTTGAGGTTCTTCCTTCTGTTTTGATTTACCATCCCTTTCCACCTTTCCAGCTCTCGCTGTGTGATGATACCTTATTTTCCTCTCCTGCACTGGTTGGCAGAGTTCCTGATCTGGAATGTCCAGACAGACCACTAGTGACCTAGTCAGCCACGTAAGAGTTAATAACATCTTTTTCCAGCTATAATGGAAAGATAGCTAAATGAGACAAAAAAACCCCAAAACAACCCAAAACCAAATTAACAAGAAGAAAATATTGCCCCTTTTTCAGCACATTTTGAATGAGGCTTTGTTATTGACACCGTTTTTTCAAAGCTGTGTTTTCAAATCTCTGCACCTGACTGCATGTTGGCCAAGTTCTTGAAATGAAGCTACCTGCATGCTACTCTGGAATTTATGGAATTAAAATATTCCTCATATCTAAAATTAGACTTCATAGAAGTTTTAACAAAGTAACTCTCTAAATAGAGGCATCTCAGCTCTATTAGGCAAAACTGTTTAAATAAAAAGGTTTGAAAACAGATCACTGTCCACTGCAACCTTGCAGGATAAGTCTTTCCAACCCATTGTCAAAAAAATCTTGCAGCCTTCTATTGCTACTTATGTTTCAAAGCCCATCATGTCTCTCAAAAAGTCTTTCTCTATTATCACTGAGGCTTGGGCTAGGATCTGATCTCTGCTGCAAGAAGCCTTCCTTGACTATAGCTTTAAGCCTCTTGGTTTTCTGTCCCTGTTCCAGCCTGACACTGTTGAAGCTTCTCATAGAATGGTTGAGGTTGCAAGGGACATCCGGACATCATCTGGTCCAACTCCTCTGCTCAAACGGGGCTACCTACAGCCATTTGCCCAGGACCATGTCCAGAGGAGCTGTTTTCTATCTACACACACTAAACTACTTCCAGAGAAGATTCTGTTCTCCCTCGGGACACAGCAGAGGTTCCTGTCTCTTCTTTCCTTCCTGATCACATAGTACTTGTCATAAATATTTTGCTTGATTTCTTTCAGAATCTAGACCATAAAATGATATTCAGGAATTTCTCAGAAATTCCTAATTTATAGGCTAGATATACCTGTTCTTTCTGAAAAAAATACATGATCTACTGGTATATATATAAAATCACAAAGATCCTATCACACACCTAGGCTAATAGTTCCATGTATAACCATGCTTATGTTATTTCCCCCCTTCCCATGTGCCTTGCTTTTCAAATTTATCTAACTTCAGGCTTCAGCCCTTTGATTATGATATGCCTTTACCTGTTAAATATCCTTATGGTTTCAGAAGTCTTATATCTATGTACAAATTTAGGCTATTCTTAACTGTTCTCCTGAAAAACAAGATGGACTAAGGAGCTTTTGGTTTGTGTTATTTGTTTTCCACTACAAAGCAGTGTGGTTTCATGGTGGGTTTTTTGTTTGTTTGCTTTGAGTTTTTTTCTCTGGAACCATTCCTGCTTGCTAAAATCAATTAGAAACCAGAATGCTTGGATGGTAGAAGCTAACATAATGGCATGGTTATACCACCAATACCATATAAAGTAGTAACTCAGCTACATTACTCCTACTTAATATTTATTTCTGTTAAGCCCCTTTTAAGGCACCACAGTGTGCCTGAAGCTATCATTACCTCTCTTAAAGACTTACAGCTTTCCAAAACGCTGTATATCACTCAGTAAGCTTAGCCTTGCAGTGTTTGCTCCTGCAAGCGTAACCTTACATTTGATTTCACTGTATCACCTTTTTCCTGGGCAATCTAAATGACAGGACAAAAACTGACATGTAATTATTTCCTACTCAATCATTTCCATGTCAACAGCAAGCTATTCACAGAGTTTTCTAGCTGAGGGAAGCCAAGCCGTATGCTCAGTTTAATGATGTTTATCTAGAGGTAATGTGATAGCTTTGCAGCAAGCCAGCTGAGCCATCTCCAGATTTTAAGGGAATGTTCTATGTAGGAACATTATTGTTTTGAAAATTTGAAAACTGGAATGGGAAAAGTAAGAGAGAAACAAGTTTTGAAGTTGCTTAGCAATGACTTGCCTAACTTGTAACTACCTATATTTCAGAAACTACTTGATCAGTCATCAGTGTCATTCAGACCTGCTGTCATACAAGGTGTACCAAGGCCATGCTTGCATACCTGATTTATGTGAAAACACAGTCAAATTCTAATGGCAGTCATATGGAGGCCATCAAAAACTACTATAGATATATTTATAGAGTTCTTGTTTGTGAAGGACAAAATAGCTAGTCACAATAAATATTAATGCTTTAGATTTATTTAAAAATCTATCTTATGGATGGCACATGTATATGAAGAAAGTACACATATTTTCAACACATCAATGTAGCGTGTTACTTGTTTGAATGCTGCTGAAAGTCAGCAAAACTAAAACCCAAATGGAATATACCCTGCCCAATATCACCTGCAATGGCTACTGCTTCAAAGGTGATGAGTGTAACACTACACCTGAGCAATGATGGTGGTGGATGCAGTGACAATTGTAATATAAATATTCATATATTGGAAGATGTTTTTTTTTAAAAAACACGTAGAATGTTAGAAAATATCACACAATAAGAATGCCATTTAAAAAAGCATAATAACAAAACTGATTTGGAACAACCCATCTTCATTCCAAAAAACTGGATTTACTTTGAAGTTGATATATACTTAACTACAAAAAAAAAAAAAAAAAAAAAAAGAAAGAAAGAAAAGAAAAAGAAGAAGAAAAAAAAATTACTCCCATATTACAAACCAACTCCTTCAGTTGCTATGCTAAAACTTCTGTGGAAAGGAGAAATTTCTCGAAGTAAGGACGTGAAGATTTGCCTTCTAGTGGGATCTCTGGCAAATCTCTCATTGACTGCATCAGGCACGGAAACGATTTTGGAGAACTACGCTATGAGAGCCCTCTGCTGGGTGAAACAGGAAAATACCCCCGAAATACCACCTGCCAAGAAGGACTTCTGCCATTTGAACTGGATTTTTACATCTGAGATTGTAGTGGCTTCGAATTACTAATTAAAACTTATTTCCCTGAATCACCTATTACAAAATGGTGAATTCTGACATCACTCTTCCTTTATAATTACACTCTGTGTTTCCCACACACACTGATGATTATTCAGCTGCAACCCCCTGAAAAAGCAGTTCACTCACAGAAAATAAATGAAATAAGAAGAATATGTTAAACTAAATCCTCGTCAACAACACAGAAGAAAATTGTTACAATAACATGCATCCATCTGTGCAATTTCTATTAATGGAAACAGGAAACGTTAAGTCTTAATAGTAGCTTGACGCTCTAGCATTCCTTTAGGTCTTATAAAATAAACATAGACACCAAAACTTGTAATATTGAATAAAGATTCTGAGATTGCTCCTCACTAGGTACATTCATGGGTCAGACCCTGCACAGTCTGCGTATACTCCGTGTCTTTTAACTCCAGATGTTTAAAAATCTTTTTTCTCAGGATACAGGCAGAGATCAATTTTTGGTTGTATCCATATTCACTGAGAACCAAGTGATACATGATCCACATGGTTAAAAATCGGATATTTGAGAAAGGATAGAAGTAGCAGAGAGTATAATAATTTGTTCTTCTGTCAAGGCAAAACTACAGATGTAACTGCTGCTGCTATGCCACTACTGATCAAAATGACCTAAAAAATAAACCTTCAGAGTCAGCAATCATAATCTTGCTCCATTCCTCCTCTCTATGAAACTGCTTTGTGTTACTGCCCTACTATTCAATAGTATAGAGGAGAATGATTTCCTTTGCATTCTCCAAGATGTTTTCTTGTGTTTAAATACAGTTGCCACCTGAACGGCATTAATCACAGAATCCACAGAATCACAGAATCCCAAGGGTTGGAAGGGACCTAAAAACATCATCTAGTCCAACCCCCCTGCAAGAGCAGGGTAACCTACAGTACATCACACAGGAACTTGTCCAGGCGGGCCTTGAATATCTCCAGTGTAGGAGACTCCACAACCCCCCTGGGCAACCTGTTCCAGTGCTCTGTCACTCTTACAGTAAAGAAGTTCTTCCTGATGTTAACGTGGAACTTCCTATGCTCTAGTTTACACCCATTGCCCCTTGTCCTATCACTGGATATCACTGAAAAAAGCCTAGCTCCATCATCCTGACACCTACCCTTTACATATTTGTAAACATTGATGAGGTCACCCCTCAGTCTCCTCTTCTCCAAGCTAAAGAGACCCAGCTCCCTCAGCCTCTCCTCATAAGGGAGATGTTCCACTCCCTTAATCATCTTTGTGGCTCTGCGCTGGACTCCTTCAAGCAATTCCCTGTCCTTCTTGAACAGAGGGGCCCAGAACTGGATGCAATATTCCAGATGCGGCCTCACCAAGGCTGAGTAGAGGGGGAGGAGAACCTCTCTTGACCTACTAACCACTCCCTTTCTAATGCACCCTAAGATGCCATTTGCCTTCTTGGCCACAAGAGCACATTGCTGGCTCATGGTCATCCTCCTATCCACCAGGACCCCCAGGTCCCTTTCCCCTTCGCTACTTTCCAGCAGGTCAACCCCCAACCTGTACTGGTACATGGGGTTGTTCTTCCCCAGATGCAAGACTCTACACTTGCCCTTGTTAAATTTCATCAAGTTTCTCCCCGCCCAACTCTCCAGCCTGTCCAGGTCTCGCTGAATGGCAGCACAGTCCTCTGGTGTGTCAGCCACTCCTCCCAGTTTTGTGTCATCAGCAAACTTGCTGAGGGTGCACTCAGTTCCCTCATCCAGGTCATTGATGAAAATATTAAACAGCACCGGTCCCAGCACCGACCCCTGAGGAACTCCACTAGTCACAGACCTCCAGCTAGATTCTGCGCCATTGACCACAACTATCTGCCTTCTTCCTTTCAACCAGTTCTCGATCCACCTCACTACTTGATCGTCAAGCCCACACTTCCTTAGCTTATCTATGAGGATGCTGTGGGAGACAGTATCAAATGCCTTACTGAAATCAAGAAAAACTACATCTACCGCTCTACCATCATCCCTCCACCTAGTCACTTCCTCATAGAAGGCTAAATCACCAGTTTGTTCAGGTAAGAAGTGGCTCTTGGTACCCTTCTTGTCCAACCTTCTGCTCAAAACAGGGTAACAATGACTCCAGACCTAATTGCTCAACATTTCACCAGTCAAATCTTGTAAATCTCTAAGAATGGACATTACACAACCTATGCGAGCTATCTGCTCTACTGCTTAATTCTCTTTTTTTTTTTTCTACCATACCTTCTCAGATGCTCTTATTTCAATTGATGTCTGATGTCTCTCCTCCTACCATACACCACTGACTCCATCATCTAGAAAACCTCCCTGCCAGCCTGCTGTTAGGGGCCCCAATCCATCTATTCCCCCAGCTGGACACCTCATCTCTCCTCACAAAGCAAGTGCTCCAGACCCAGACATCCTGGTGACCCTCCCCTGAACTCATTCCAGTTTATCAATGTCCTTCTTGAAGTGAGAAAATCAGATTCATCAACTGTTTCCTTTCACATGGAAGCATTAAGCCTACCTTTTTGTCTCATTCTGAAATACAAAGGGAACTTCTGTGCTCCTGGGTACAGGCTTAAGGCCTATTTTGTTGGTTATAGATATTACTCACTACAATATAAAATCACCACTCCTGTGCTGCTAGATAGCCCTTAAGTTCAGGATTCCTTATTCAGTCCATATGCTAGGTTTAAATAATTAAGTAGCTTTGAATCAGTCTTCTGGGTCAGAAGAAATTCACCTTTATCATGATTATTCTTTTAACTCTGTCAGATGATCAAAACCCTTGTTGGCAACCTAAGAACAGGTATACTGAGGTGGGCTATCAAGCTAACTGGAATGACTGAAAGACTGTGCAGCTTCCTGTACTGACTGTTCAGCACCAACAGCAAGAGCTTCAGAAAATAGGGAAAGCTGAAGAAGCTCCCCTTGCAAATCCTGACCGTTTCTGGCACTCCCCTGCTTAGGGACCTTCTGAGCTGGAGGATGCTTCTTTGACAGAGTGCTGAATACTGCCTCACAGATCTCTCATCCATGAATTTCTCTATTAATTTTTAAACATGCACACTCTTGGTATTCAAATCATTCTAAGGTAAGGACATTCATCTTTTAAATTGTATGAATAAGTCTCTTTCTAAGCAAGCTGCTTGTTAATCTATATATGCTCAGTTTTCTTGGTTCAAGCATGACTAATTGTTCTCTATTCACTGTTCCTCATGCCAGTCAGGACTTTCAAAATCCAACCATTTCTCCTTGAGTAGCATCTTTTCCAAGAGAGTGATTCCAGATTATTTAATTCTTTGCACAGAAGCTAATCCTTACTTTGTTCGTGCTCATCCTCCTCTAAACTATCACAAATTCTGTATCTCTTTTTGACATGGATGTCAAAACAGCTCACTGTTCACAAAGTGTAATGATGATTTGGTTGTCTATCCCCTTCCTATTACTATCATTATTTGCCTTTTTGACTACCTCTGAAGATTCTTTTTGTCAAAAGTTAAACTTATTGGCAGCTTTGCCATTAAATTCAGGGTGCCAGAATTTAAACTATTGCTTTGCTTACTCTCCATCTAGTTTCCTCTGTCCATCCTGGGAAAATCTTTAAACCTCCTCCTTCCAAGTTTATGCCTTGGTTGCAGTTTTAAGATGTACAGAAGACCAGAAGTATGTATAAATAATTCAGGACAAATATGCAGACAACAGTACTATGGATGTTCTAATATGATCAAGCATTCAGTTCATTATTTGACTAGTATCATGAGAAAAATCTGAGTAAATCTCTTTATATTCTGACAGAAAACATCAGGTAGAAAGTTTCAGGGGAATACAGCAGTTCACGTATTTTTGTATAAGGATGCACATTTCTATTGTGGGAGTTCAAATTGGTTTTGTTCTTTTCAGCTCATACAGAACTGTAATTTACATACAGAACAGTTTTTAATTATTGAGAGTTTTTTAAATAAAAAAAAAAAGAAATAAATTGACCTTGAAGGCTTCTAATCATTTTTACAGCCCATTAAAAAGAATGTTACTGACTTACACTCCCTATTCTCCTGAGAAATGAATCACCTCTTCTGCTCTCTGACTCCTTTTTTAAAATTCTGGTTTTGTTGAATTAAACAAACTGAGGAATAAAACAGAAAAGAATATCCATAAACACTATTTTGCAGTTTTTAGTAATGTATTAAGAGAACCAGCACTCTAAATTCCTCCATAGATTAATTCTAAATTGCTAATTAAACTATTGATTTTTAATTTTTAATTGTTTACTTTTATTTTACTAATGCCTTTTTCCCCGCCTGCTGCTGTGGTCTGAGGTTGATGTTTGAGGCATCCCTGTGCATGGCAGGGTGTTGGAACTAGATGATATTAAGTTCCTTTCTAACCGAAGCCATTCTATGATTCGAGTTAGCATGTCATCTCTCTTCCAAATTAAAAAACACCAAAAACCCAACAAAAAAACCCCACAAAACAGCAAAAACCCAAACAACTACCACGGGAATAAAAGACACACACATCTTAATGCACAAATTAGTTAGTCCTCTCCATCTTGTGACAGTTCTATGCTTTTGTAAAGAATTTACTAGTCCCAGACTATAACAGGTTTTTCTTGGCATGTTAGAAACTCCTATGTTCTAGGAACTGGTCTTTGCCTAACACCACGATCCACTTTAAATACATGAATTACTAGGTATATCAATTATACAAATCGATACATAATTATTTTGTAGAATTTATTGTAAAAAAACCTGATGGCACAGAAAGCCTATCTTTAGCTTCCAAAAATGATGACTCAGCCTTTGACTTGGGTTCTCTGAAGAACAGCCTGCCAGTGCTGATGTGTGTGCTAGGAGGAACACCAGTGTATGCTGACCTGTTTATAGATGCTTTCCCTAAATTCCACTAAATATTGAGAAAACATTTTGAGAAGTTATAGGTGATTTTCATCACACAAGTTTAAGGACTTGAAAAAACCACACAAATCAGTCATTATTACCTATGGTTAATTGCATGTAATTGCACCGTACCAGGTGCAGTGCATTTTGTGCCACAGGGCTAACAGGTATTACCAGATTCTAAGCCACATAAGACAAGGAATAATTACACCTTCAAGTAGAAGACCATTATATGTTCTGTCAAATAGTGCTAAACCCAGTAGCAATACCTTCTCTTCTAACATGAGAAAAAAAAAAGTAATCAGAAAATTTTAAATTACAGCATTGCCATTAGCCCACGTGTGGGCTCACATGCTTTCAGCCCCCTTGAAACTTGTGGGATTATCAAGTGGTGACAAGCGCAGCTCAGTTAAGCAAGAAGGTGCACCTGCTCCCTCTTGGTATGTACACTATCTCATTCAAGTATGATACTAATCCCTTGTCCTGGTCATAATGAAGACTGTATCTTGTTTCATATACTTGAATTTCTACAATATCACTCCTCTTCTTCCTCTGTCTTTTTACCACATGAATACTTTATTAATACCAAACTTGTAGAATTTACTTTTATATAGCATCTAACATTTTTCATAGTTTGGATTTACTTCTCACTATGCATACGAATTACTATAATGGTTCTTTTTAAATAAATATTTTATTTTATAAATAATACAAATTTTAAGATTTCTTTATAACACAACATTTTTGCAGTCCTTTTTGGGGCTCTGTGCAACTATTTTTCCTGCGAAAATGATGATAGTATTTAGGGAACATCACAGATTCTTTATTTTTCAACACTATGACTGCTACCACCACAGCGCATGTCAGTTGTTTTGAGGAGTATGGTAACAGCACTTTCTTCAGGCTCACTCATTCTATTTTCATTCACACATACTCTTGCTGACCTGTAAAAATCCTTTTTTCTTTTTTTCTTTTTTTAAGTTAGGAGCAACAAGAATTTTCAAAGAGTCAGTTAATTATTAGCTTGCACTTATCAACCTTAACTACACTTCCAACAAATTTTTAATAAACCATTTTATTTTTTGTACTGTTTCACCCTGTGACCCCATACACAATGCCCTACACAAGTACTTCTATCCCCTGCTACTCTTTAGCACGTTCACTCATTGCACATTGTGACATCTTACTGACAAGCTTTTACTTGCAAGAGCAAAGAAGTGTGAAAGATGACAAGACCAATATCTGAGTCAAGGCAGGAAAAGAGACACATGCACTACTGGAGTGTGTGGGAGAACAGCACCACAGGGACAGCTACTAGGTTCATCATATAAGCCATGCTATCATAACCTGGCTGTTGGAAACACAGTGCTGGTGTACACCCGTGCAGCCAAGATCAGATCTACTGATAATGGGGATCCCAAGCACTCAGCATGGAACCACACTATCTTCCTGGTGGGAGATGATCAGTAACTTTGGTATGAATGAGGCTACTTCACTGGCCAGCCCATACCCCAGTCTTCTCTCAAGCAATAACTTAACTCCGCAAAAAAATACACCTGTTCTTCTGGCCTCCTCTTCTATTTATGCAGAGTGGAAATGTTTCTTCTGCACTAGCGACCAATTGCCTCATCTCTTATTTCCTGACCCATGGTCTCTCATTAGTTAGCCTTAATAATCAATTCACCTCACTGAGTTTTGTTCTGTGGTTGCTTATTTTCACTCCATGACATAACACCACAATTGAGTAAAGTGCACATAGATGTGCAGCACTACAGGCAGTAGCCATCCTAGAAATTGTCTACAGTGACTGTGAAAGACAAATATAGCCCTGGTATGCCAAGACATGTCTAACTAATGTGTCCTCAAGGGTGGTCCTGTCAATAGACACTGCGAATACTTAGAAATCTGACCTCAAGTTTATCTGTGACCACCCTCTTACATAGAGAGCTGTGTGAATACAGCCCTGAAAAATGTTAGTCTTATGTTGCCCATGAATACTAAACAAGGGATGAAATTTCTGTCTTGTATATGATGTAACAAGGGATGAATTTTCCATCTCTCATATCATAAGAGTCAACAAATCAACTGAACATAATTTTTAAGACTGAAGTGTATAGGGCTTATGTTGGCAGAAGGCACAGGAGAAAGGCCACTATTTGAATAATTAATAAAAAAATACTGACATTGCTGTTAAACTGTGGGGGGTCATACACTTTTACATGTACCTGACACCTGCAGTGTATCACTCAACAACAAACATTTGAACTGGATCCTCTGAATTCTCTTTGTAGATCATTCTTTATCTAACGATCTGCTAATTTTATTAGAATAAAGGATAGAATGTTTTGAATTTATAAAATCTGAATTTCAGAGAACAATAATAATATTCTGATAGCTGATAGTAACATGGCATTGAATTTCGATTTTGCCTACACTGCACATAAACCTATTGTTTCCATTCCAACAAAAACTTAAGTTCTTCCTTCAAACTATAAATTATAGTAATCATTTTACACAAAGGGACATGAAATTCTTTTCACTGAAACTTTGCAAACCTTGCCTGTTACCCAATTAGGTTAGCAATCATGCTTCCCAGACACGAATGGATCTGACAGAACAATCCTAATTTCTTCAACATAACCATTTACTGCAAAAATTTAGGAAGATTTTAACAGAAGACTCAGAGATATTATTTTTCTGTTAGTCGGAAATACACAACTTTGGGGTTTGGGTTGGGGTTTTTTTATTGCTTGTTAAACTACAAAAATTCTTAACTGTTTAGAATAGAAAAGATTTTTTTTATCATGCTGAAGTTACTTTAAAGTAAATTAAACATTTATGTAAAAACTTGTGGTAGCATATAGCTACAGCATTTGTTTATTTATTATCAGCAACCTTAATTCTTAACTAGGTATAGGTCTCTGGTATTTCAATATTTTATTGATAAAGGTATGGAGTGCTGTACAAAACATGAAATCTTTATATACCCAAACGGCAAATTACTCCCCTTCCCACTTGGAAATAGTTTATTTTTAATGCCTTAATTTTTTTTAATGCTTTAATTCTTAAAATTTTTAATTCTTCATGGGTTCTAGGGCAATTGTGAATTAGCACATACATCTTTAATACTAATGACATCCAGGGAAACATTTTCTGTGGTGGAGATAACACATACACATTAATAGTAATATATTCAAAAACAAACAAAAAAAATTCTAAGAGAACATACACTGTATAGTTATCTGTTTATTGACTTAGAACTAATTATATATTAGAACTAATTATAAAGCATCTGCTGCTCTTCTTATAAGGCTATGAGCCCACCTGGATAGCCTTGAACTGTCCTTCACTTGGCTCACATGCACTACAGCCACTGCACAATCAGTTGCTCATCGCCTGTACCCTCACACCAAACGGAAACCCAGCACAGGCATCTGCCCCAGATATAGCTCACTGGTACCACCACAGGCTATTGGCTCAATTATGGCACTCACAGCAAATTAAGCTTCTGCAAAGGCAAAAAAACTCCCTGGGGTTAGGCTCTCACAGCCCCTTCACCAACAGATCCCGTCTATGAGTCCATGGCTACTCCCACCTCTCACACTTAGTTCATGAGCACTGATGCCACCACAAACTCCTGGCACTCACACTGGTCTCACAGGAACTGGAAACTTGCCACTCCAGAACCAAGCTCCCCCTACCCTAATCCATCTCTTCTCACAAGGCTACAAAACAGCCTGAATCTCAACAACCTCTTACCCAGCTCACACAGACCTTTGTTCTCTCAGCAAATGGAAACAGCAAAAACATCTCCTACTTCGGGATAAGAACATGGCCCTGTACCCTGTCAGGTCCCTCCCTGCACCTCTGTAAGCCCTTTATACTAAGCCTGATGAACTAACAAAGCCCGTGCACATTTTCACCCCCAGTCACCTGCACACCAAAGAGAAACCTAGCACTCCATGCTCCAGAACAAGACTCTCACTTGTGCCTTCGGGCATAATCTGCAGTATCCTTAGCACCTGACCTGCATGAAGTACCCACAGCAAATTAAAGACTAAGACAGGTGTAAGCCTCTCCCACTCCCTACGCTGCCAAGTGCAGATATAGACTAGATATCATGAAAAATTTCTTCACCAAAAGGCTGGTCAGGCACTGGACAGGGTGCCCAGGGCAGTGGTGGAATCACCATCCCTGAAAAGTGTTCAGAAAGTATGTATGTAGATGAAGCCCTCAGCGATATGGCTTAGTGGTGGTCTTGACAGTCCTTGGGTAAAGGTTGGACTTGATGATCTTGAAAGTCTTTGCCAACCTAATTGATTCCATGATTCTATGATTTTAAGTCCATGCTCTCAAGGACATGACCTCCCCTAAGCATCACCTCACCTCTCCAACTTCCTCTCCAGGGCTGCTCTCACGCTGCCCCCTGCTCTGAAGGAAGGCACCACACCACGATCCCGCCCTCAGGTCATGTAACACCACCACACGCCGTTCCCGGGGCACCAACCTGCCCTATGCCCCTGAGTGAAGTCAAGCCCGGCACAAAGCCATCAGTATGGGCATCCCCCCACCACGCTCACCTGATGAAACCCACCTGTGCCATGGACCCACGGGATGGGGTTCCCGCTGCCAAACAGCAGCATGCCGTCGTGGCTCCGCCCCACAGAGCTCCTGCTCAAGGCACCATGACAAGCTGTCCCCCACCCCAAAAACCTGCCCTTGTATGTGTCTGGATGGGTGCGAATCGCGAACAAATCCTTCACACCTGCCACACGCCCTTAGGAAGATGCACATGACATAGGGAAGTATTTTAGGTACTTTTGATACCAAACTGAACAATTTCATTGGCATAGTCACAGACAAAGCTACAGGGATTCTCATCTGGTCCTTCTGTTGCATGCCTTCCTTATTTAAGAATCCTTGTAGCCACAGCACCTCCGGGCAACCTGTTCCAGTGCCTCTCCTCCCTCACAGGAACAAGTTCTTATAGGTCCCTTCCAGCCCTAATAATTCTGTGTTGTGGGCCATCCTCCTTTCGAGAAGGCCTTAGAAATAGGTAAACAGCTCCAAAGGAAAACAGATAAAGGAGCAAGAACATGTAGTTAACAGGCAAGATTAAACATGCATTGCAATGCCCTTAACTAATGGATTTCCATAAAGGGTAAAATGAGGGGGGTATTTCTCCCCAAATGACCACCCACAGAGCCCACTCCTCAAACTCACAGCACCTGCAGCACAGACTTACCTACCAAAGCTACCATATGCATAAGTAATGAGGATTGGGTGGGGATTTTGCAGAACTATGATGAATATGCATATAGTAAATTTATACGAGGTGGAAACTGTCTCTTCTCCCTGTGCATGACACACACAATGATCCGTATGCACCCAGTACCGTGATAAAGTAATGTCGGCTTTCTAACTTGCCATTCTGGTTGGAGAGTTTATTTCCCAGGTTTCGGCAATGCTTTTACAGAGAAAAGTGATAATCAGAAAGTTTCAAGTGCACCTAAGAGGGATGGGGGGGGAATCGCCCTGACGCCCCTAACCCTCTCCCCATGTCTCCCCCTCTTCCTGCACACTCTGCTGCGCCCATCGTGGGACGGCGGCGATTCCCGGGCGAGGGAAAGGCTCCCATCACCGTTCCACTCCGGCCGCGCTTTTCTCGCATCATAAACTATCGCGACAGCCAGCCCGTGCGTGGCAGACCCATAACTACCAGCCCTCCGCTGCACCCACGGCGAGACGTGCCCGGACGGACGAGCACCACCGCCTGTTCCCTACAGAGAAAGCGCTGACACATTACGTCATGCGCGGCGCGCCCGGCGGCTTTTAACCCCGTCCCCGCGGTGACGCGGCCCGCCCCGTTAAAAGTCCCGCCTCACGACAAGGGGCGTGCTGTTGCTGACGGAAGCGAAGATGGCGGCCGCCGTTTCTGAGCTCCTGACTGGATGGTGCCTTTTCGGCCTGGCGTTGCTGGTGAGAGGGGCATCCCGTGGCTCGGCTGTTCCTGCTCTAGCACCTCTTCCACTCCGTTGTCGCCACCGGGGTTTTGTTCTTCCGTTTTCGGTCTCTTGTTGTTATAGTTCCGGTTTCCCGTTTGGTCTCCTCGTTCGGGCTGTCCCAGTAGCGGCCTCGGTAGCGAGTCGTTTTCCGCAGCTCTCAGCAGCGGTGGGCTCGTAGAGGTCGTAGGTATCTGCAGCTGAAGGGACAAGGCTGCCTCGCCTTCCTGTAGTCAGCACACTTGTGTGTGTTCCAGCCCTTGTTGTGTGTAAGCGCTGCTCTTGCTGTTGCTCGAGCTGTGCTTAGCCAAGTACGGAAAATGAACTACGTGCAGTGAATATAGCACTGAAGGATGTGGACCTGGTGGAGCAAGTCCAGAGCAGGGCCACAGAGGTGATGGGAGGGCTACAGCACCTCTTCTATCAAGACAGGCTGAGAGAGCTGGGCTTCTTCAGTCTGGAAGAGACTCGCGGAGACCTTAGAAGTAGTCTTCCAGTGTCTTAAGTGGGGGGCTATGAGAAAACTGGAAAGTGAGTTTATACAAGGGCATATAGTAATAGGACAAGGGGGAACGGCTTTAAATTAAAAAAGGGTAGATTTAAATTAGTAAGAATTTCCTTGCTGTGAAGGTGGTGAAGTGCTGGCACAGGTTGCCCAGAGAGGTTGTGGCTACCCCACCCCTGGTAGTGTTCAAGGCCAGGTTGGATGTGGCTTTGAGCAACCTGGTCTAGTGGAAAGTGTCCCTGCCTGTGGCAGGGGGTGGAACTAGGTGTTCTTTAAGATCTCTTCCAACCCAGACCATTCTGTGATCTTTAGGGCTGAGGTTAAAAGTCTGTTGATGCTCTGTCAGTCATGAATACTAAGGCACGGGGTTTAGCTTCAGTGCCTGCTTTCTGACATTCTCATTGTTCTACTCATAACTTTCTTTTCTTGTGTGTTTTAGGCTATTCTGATTTTCTGCTGGGTTTATGTGCGCAAGTATCAGAGTCGTCGAGAAAGTGAAGTGATTTCTACTATAACAGCTATCTTTGCACTTGCAGTCGCTCTTATCTCGTCAGCGCTATTACCAGTGGACATCTTTTTGGTTTCATATATGAAAAATCAAAATGGTACATTTAAGGTATGGACTTTTAAAAATGTTAATTGCCGTTTCAGAAGAAGCACTTACGTTGAAAAGGGATGTTCTTGGGTTGACAAAGTGTTTTAACTCAATGCTAATATCTGATCTAGTGCTTGAGTATTTGGGAAAGCTGGAAACTAGTGCTGTGAATACAGCACTGAATTTTGTTTGAACTGGATTTCAGTTTTCATTTCTGTTACTTGTTTTTGATATTCTACTAATTTGCAAATGCTTTTACTCTCTATTGTGCTAAGAGGAGTGTGTATGCTGTCCTGAAAATATAAATAAATCTCTTAGATGTTGCTTTTTAGTACATCATAGTGGGGCATGGTAGAATGCAACTTGTTCCTTTGCTCAAAACTAGCTTTCATTGACCATTTGAAGTTTATAAATATTTTGGGTTTTTTTTTTCCAAAATTCTCTTATTCTGGTAATGAAACATTTGGACCTGTAAAGACTTGCTGTGTTAATCTACCTGTATTGTAGAGCCTGAGTTAACAAGCACTTTTTTAAAGAGGGAAAGATGGAACAACCCTTGGGCAAGGGGGGTACAGTAATATCTCTTCTTGGCTGATATGGCCTGAACTGAACTACTGGTTTTGTGAACTTAAGCTGTAGTGTGTTGTTGTGCAGAATGAGTTCTTAGTGGGATGAGTACTTGCTGTGGTCTGCTGTAAGCTTTTCTGAAAGTAGTTCTTCCCAATGCTTAAAGTTTCAGCCTTTTTAATTTTAGAGGAGGGTTCTTGAAGGTGGGAACTTTGTGAGGACACCACCATTAGAAATAGGTCAAACTGGAGCATATTAGTAACTTGAATAACTGCTTAGTTTGGTTTGGAGTCCACCTGGATGTGTAGTAAAAGATACGATCCTGGAACAAATGAGGGAGTGGTGCCTGTGCATTAAACTGAAAGACTTTCCTTCTAGCCCTACTTCCAAAGGAAAACCTAGCTTCTGCTAGATCTTTTATAAAGCTTCAGAACTAGCTTGCAGCTAATACAGTACCTTTTAGCTGGTGCTCATGTAAATGCAAGTCATAAGAAGCTTTTGAAAATGAGTTGTGATGTGTTTCTTGGGATGTTTATTACGCAGTAGTAGTAATACAAGACAAATTAAGCTTTTGCTTCATGCTATTGTTAAAAGCTTGTATATTCAGGCCTTCTTTCTTGAGAATAAAAATGGCTGTAGGAGGTGGAAGAAACCTTTAGTATGTCATGATACTAGCATTTTAATGAGAATAATACTGTGTATTAAGAAATACATTGAGCATGACTAGCTAGAGAATAAACTGATATAACTAGGCCTAGCTGAAAAAAGTGTATCTGCTGGGGTCCAAGCAGAGTTTCCTGTTGCAAAGGAGACCCGTTTTGTTAATTTATGCATTCCCTGATTTGAGAAACAAACCTGGGAGGAGAATAGGAGGCCAAATGGGGTTATGTAGTCCCTACAGCCTTATTTAAGGAAGTATGTGTAATAGAAGAAAAACCATTTTACTTGAAGTATTGTTTTTCTTGTGCTGGGGTGCATAGATTCTGTTTAAAAATTGTACCTGAAAGCAAGCTGTTATGCTGATGATAAAGGTTTTCTCTCTTTAAAGTACCCTTTTGTCTGTGCTTCTGAGGCTCCTTGGTCCTACTTAATTCCTAGTGTTTGTAGATGCTGCTCTTGGCCTGTTGAGATAAAATTGCTGCATGCTACTTTTCAGAAGAATTATTTTCTCTCTCTTAAGGCTGAGATGAATGAGTTTTTACTTTGCAGCAATAGCATGAGAACTAATATGCTTGCCCAACACAGGTGTTGAAATTGGTGTGGAAATATTAATGTAGCCTTTCTGATAAAGTTGAGTGAAGTCAGGCCACACAAACCTATACATAAACACACAGCTTGTTGATATGGTAGTCTCAGTTAGGAGTAATGTCAAGGTAGGAGGTTCACAGCCTCTAAATGTGAAATATTCCTGAATTGTTAAAGCTTTTAACTCTGTCCTGTGCAACAGGCTTTTTTTCCTGCTACTGCTTCATGAGTAGGATGGACAGGATTGGGTTGTGAACATTTCCAAGAGACTACTACCCATTTCCTGGAGCTTTCTTTCAAGATCAGCATCTCCAAGGCCCTATATCTGATCTGGGGTCTAAAGGACTGTGACTGGCAAGAATCCTTTGTTGCTTTTGTATGGCCAGAATGAGTAAGTCTTCTCTAGATGATTCCTCTCAATGGATTTTTGAGGTGAATCCAGGTAGCAGATGTGGATAATGTTCTCTGTAGATAAGTAATTAGTTCATCAAAAAAAACCTACCAACTGGATTATTCCAGAGCTTATGCCAGAAGAGTAGTGGCAGTTACCCAGATCATAGGTAAGCACTTTTTTTGCTGCACATATTCTTTTCCTCTGCCTCTTCCAACTGTAATTCCCTGTGTCAGTGTTAGAGGTGAGGAAGTCAAGGATGCTCAACTTGCAAGGAAGTGTTACTATATTTGGACTTCTAGTTAATTTTTAATTCATCTGACCCTACTATCAACCTGCAGGTATTGAGTTTTTTTCTGTGAACAACCTGTAAAAAGCATGTTATATTAATAGCAGAGGGTAAATTGAAGGCATAGTCCTATGGTTCAAAATACTTATGATTTGTGTGTTCAGTGGCAAGTAAAGGTGTGTGTCCTGGCAACAGGGATTAGTTTAACTGTCTAAAGTGAGATACTCAGGCAGATTACCTTTCTGTGAAGGCTGTCAAAATGATGCTGCTTTTTGAGTTCACTTAAAGCAGTGTTGTGTAGCCCTTTTCCATCATGTGTTTTGAGGTGTCTTCCTTGACAAGGGCCATATAGTATACCTTGGTCAGCCGTTGATAACCTTGAGGTCCTGTCCATTCTGACAGGACGGTTGAATTTAACGTACTGTTTCTACATCTTTCAATTAAGACCAGTTTTTCTTTGCTATAAAGAAGTGGCTTATGGCATTTGGTACCTGTTGATCTTGCTGTATTTTGTGAGACTTGACAAATATTATCTTAAAGCTTTAATAATGAGTTGAGCTGTTTTGATATTAGGTTTTGCATAGTAGTTCTGTCGTACTTTAGGGAAGGAGCAGTGGTGCATGGACTTCGATGGTCATTATTCCTATGTACCGTAGAAGAGCTTTTCTGGAAGGTGGGATTACTTTGATTCATTGTGCTGTTACGTAGGAAAGCAGGCTTTTGGTTCTAGTACTAATCAAAACAACTTGAGTATTATTTTTTGAAGTCCTGTTAATATTTGCCAGAATCACTTTTATCTTGAAGGTTTTGGCTGTTTCCATTGACAGTGCTTTAGTTTGTGGGGGACTTCAAATACATCCAGTTCGATATGATCTGTTTGATCTGAAAGCTTGCTTGATTTTTAACTAGCACTTAGGAACAGAAAACCTCACCCTGCCTTAAAGACTTAAGATTACTGCTGGAATCCAAGATGTCTGGGTCTGACCTACAAGTCTCATAAATACTTAAAACAAAGCTGATCATGTTTTGCAGCAGAAAGACTTCTTGAAACAAGGATGTTACCACCATGCTGTCTTTTTTTTTTTTAATCTGTTGTTGATGCAGCAGAAGACAGGAGGTGATGACAAACATTTCTTTTTGAAATGTATGTATTCTTGCTACTATATGAAGTTAAGTCAGTGATATCTCTTTCAGTCTGATTAGACTGAACACCTGATAAAACTTGTGTCTGCCTGAGCAATTAAAAGCCAGTTGTCTCCTTAATGATTCAAGTAGTAACATCTGTTTAATGAGAGATCATATTTGCAGATGGTTCTGTTAAGATTTTGTATCTTTATGTAGCCGCTTAGAATACAGAATCACTAGATACGTCAGATCTTCTTATTCTAGAAAGATGTTCACTGAGAAGTTATCAAATGAGACCATGCTTCCTGTCCTTAGGAATTATTGGTAGGAATTACTAATTGTGAAGTAGCAATATTTAGCCATGTGTGGCTGAGATATGAATGGAGAATGTTATTCTCCATCTGATGATCAGAATCCTGGGTTTGTCTCATTTTGGAGGTAACAGGCTGGAAGATCTGAGACCTGGGTGTGAAATTTCATGTGTAACCTGCTATGACCCACTCACCAGTCTCTGGTATTGCATCTTCTTTTTGTTGGCTAAGCTTTGGAACAGGCTGATCAGCAGAATAACTGGTCCATCTACATTTAATGAAACATTGCAAATACTGAAACCTGGAATGTTGCATCATTTTGGGCTGGATTAAGTTACATTTGCAGGGAGTGGAAGCTGTCTTTGTTGGGTACTCATGAAGTTGTTGCAGAGTCCTTTAGTGACAGTAGAAGTATCTGTTCTAAGAGGGACAAAAGAATGAAATTCATGGCTATTCCTTCACCAAAAAGTGGGGAAGGTAGAAAATGTCAGATTAGTTTGTACTGCTTTCATCTGGGGAAGTAATCTGTGCAGTTTGAATAATACTGTTCTGTTGAAATATCTTAATCTAAGTCATCAACTGGACATAGTTACTGGGAGAAGGAAGACCACTCGATTACTGGGGGAAGCAAGTGCTCTTTGTAACTGATTTTCTATGAATGTAATGATAAAATTAATCTGAGAGAGCTTTGCTTTTGTTTAATGTTAGGTAAAACAGAAGCGTCTTAAACTGCCTTTTTTAATCTTTATTTACATAACATTTTATCAAGGTATTTAGTTTTCACACTTGTAACTGTACTTAAATTTCATGAATCCATCAACATGGCTTGTGTTAAGAAATCCTTGACAGTAATACATTAATCTGGGCCATGATACTCATTGTACATATCCCCACAAATTTTTGATTCACTTATCTATCAATGCAATGCATTGGTACAGGTGTTTTAAAGGTGGTAGGATGTAGGCTATCTAACCTGCATGGAACAGAATGAAGTACAGCAGAACAGTGCAGAATGCCTGAATTCTGCAGATCTTAAGAGAATTTGTGGTCATATTTCTGCATCTTAAACTGCTGTTGAAGGCAGTAATGAATGCTCACCTTCATAGTCTGTTGTGCTTCTCTGTGGTGTTTGCTGTATGTATTGTAGGCTTGGGCCGTAATGGGGGAAGACGAAAATGGACTAGATGTAGAGGCTGTCCAGATAAGTTTTAAGTTGAGTACTGGGTATGTGTGTCCAGTAAACTCATACACCTATCAACTTGAGATACCAGCACTGTTGCTGAGATTGTCAGAGCTCTGATGCTGACTAGGTAGCAGGGCTTTTTGCTTTTGACAAAGACAGTGCTGCTGTCACAGGCTTTTTGAAACAGCTCAGATGAACTAGTTAACTGCTTTTGAGATGCTGATGATGTGTGCATATGGATAACTCATCAGCAAGAAAAGGATTTTTCAATTTGTGTAAATGGGGGGCTTCAGCAGCTGACTGAAAGCTGACTTAATAGGTATGATATACCATTAAATTCCATTGCATTATGGATTTCATGTGCAAAGTAAAAGTTTGTAAGTTAAGTCATATGTACACAATGGTGAAATGGACACATCTTCATCTTTTAATGTAAGATAACATCTCAATGTTTTAATATGCTGTAATGTATGCTTCCTAGTAAATTACTCAATCCTGTAGACAACTTAATTTGAGCAACAGAATGAAAAGCAATTGCTATGTCTTAAAGATTTACATCTGTATCCTGTTAAAAATTTTACTAATGCTTTTTCTGGAGTTGGAGGAGAAGGATCCTTTTGGCATTTAAGCCCTATTGTATTTCAGTTACTAGCTATCTCTTACTGTAAAGTGGCCATGACACTTAAACTTAGGGTCTTACTGTAGCTTTTCTTGTTAATTCTTGGTGTGGGTTTTGAGTGTCTCTCCTTTGCTCATTGGAGAGATCTTCTTTGAATGCTTACTTGGAAGTAAATAGTGCCACCTGTTCACTCTTGCTTTTCCCTTAGGTGTAATTAAAGCAATGCATTTCCATAATTTTTAACACTAGGTAATTTAAGCAGTTTAATATCTTGTGTATGTATTCTGAAGATCAGATTCTTTTGTGGTGTATCTTTATACAAATGGCTAGAATTTTTTCAGTTAAAATGCTGTTGTGCTTGAGCCTGACAATCTTCAAAGGTTGGGCTTATTGTATACTTGACAAATACTTAAGGTGTTCCTTTTGTCACTTCTGCTAAAATATTTTTCACGCATTTTTGCTGATTAGATAACAAAATGCGCCTGTAACTTTCTACTCAAATTCCAGTTAAATGCTAATATAATGTATTTCAGACATTGAATTTTAAAAGCTCCATGTAAAGTGACCTATTGGAAGTCACTTAATATATTAACACAAAGGAAGATGGTACTGATTTTACTAAGATTATAGAAAATCAGGTGTTTGTCATCAAGCCTGTATTCTGTTGGGGTTTAGGCAGTTCTGACAGAACTGATAAAGCAAGTGTTAAATGTCTTTGAGTTTTACCATGCATAGTCTTCAAAGAGTATGTTCACTTGCATCTTTCATATGCTCTGTATTAGTGCATGTATCTTTACAACAACTGAAAGGGCTTGAGTTTATAAGTTTGAAAAAAGCCTATGCATAGAAATTTAAAGGTGTTCTGACAATACTGGACCTTTTCTTACCAATTCAGTTATGTTGGCATACATCCAAAATTGTTAGCTTTTGAAGAATTTTCCTTCTGGATAACCACCTTTTTGATCCTGACTTCTTGTAGATTGGGCCATACAAGAACAGTTCTGGACTATGTTTAAGCTGTACAGGCTAGGCTTGGACTTCTGGATTCAATCTCTGAGTTTGGCTGCCCATAATCATGTTACAAAACATTTAGCTTCCTTAAACCAATAGCTCCTCTTGAGAAGAAGAAAAAAGGGATGGGGAAGAGCTTGACTTCAGCCTTCTGGCTGGGTGCAGTTACCAGTGTAGTTCAAGTTGTTTTTTCACTTCCATTCTCTGAGCAGTTTGATAGGACTGAGCAATACAGTTCTGAAAAAGATCAAATTTTGCTCTTGTTCACGTAATGAATATCTACGCTGTTTCATTCTGGGAGTTATGGGACCTAAATCCTACCATGAGTTGATGAGTCTCTCTGTGGTAGGATTTAAGAAATACTACTCTACTAATTTCTGTAAAGAATTATGGCTTCTTGGTCAGCATGTGACTTTGTACAATAACTTCAGGAAAACAGTCTGCCCTCTGTATTATGTAAAGAGCTTCAGTACTTAAGCCAGAAACTCAAGGCACACTGTTAATGTCTAAGCTCTGCTAATGTTTGAGTATCAAGTAATCCAGCAAATTTTAATTGTAATACCTGGTTTAAGGTACCATTTTCTGAAGGTAACTGGAATATTCATGCAATTCAAGTCTTGGTCAAACTAAAAAGTAAAGGCTCATTGTCCTGAAAAAGGAGATTATGGCTTAAACTGAGTGGATAACTAATAAAAATATAAGTTCATAAGCTGTAACTGAACACAAGTTATTTGCCATTCTTATATTTAAGTACCATTGCATCTGTATATACAAATTTTAGTCAGTTATTCTGTGATAGAAATGCTGTATGCATTGTGTACTGTGTCCAGGTCTGAGGGCCCACAGTGCAAGAAAGACATAGAACTGTGAGAGTAAGGCCACAGTAATGGTCAGAGGGTTGGATCATGTCTCCTATGAAGAAAGGCTAATAGAGTTGGGGTTGTTCACCCTGGAGGGTGGTGAGGCACTGGAACAGGTTACCCAGAGGAGTTGTGGATGCCCTATCCCTGTAAGTGTTCAAGGTCAGGTGGATCAGGGCTTGTTAGTGGAGGGTGTCTCACCCCATGGTGGAGGGGGGGTTGGGCTACATGATTCCTGAAGGTTTCTTCCAAACCAAACCATTCCGTTATCAATCAAAACTACTCTGTTCTTTCTGGTCTGTAAAATTTTCCAGTTATGAAACTCTCCTGTGCTTATTCCTGTGTGCTCAGTCATTTTCACCTTTGCTAGCACTATGCAGCCAGTAATTTTTTTTAGAAGCAGCATTTTTGTATTTATCTTGCTGTATTTGTGTTCTTTAAGGAGTGATTCTCTTGTAGTGTTGCCAAGTACAGTAGTAGCAGGAAGTGAATCCCTGGAGAGATTCTCAGAGGAATATGGGTCTTAATACACTACTTATATCTAGACTTGTATGCTTGAAAAATAAATGTTTGATACCTTAGAGCCTTATGTACAGAATTATTCTTTGTAATTCTAAGTCCTAACAAAGCAAATTCTGCTTATCAAATTCTGTTTATCAAAATTTCGCTTAGCCCTTTGTATTGAGTTGGGTCTAGAAAACACGTTTTTCTTACCTGGCATTTTATAGAAAACATTCCCGAACTCTAGTTTGACTGAAAGTCAGTAATATTGATATCAGCTTCAAGGGGGATTTTGGGGCTGCTCTTTTAGCAGCTCCAAGTGTCAGCTTTACTGGTGCAAAGCTAGTGCTTATTTGATTGAGAGGTACTGATTTCAAAACAAGTGCAGCCTTGGCTTGAGTGGGTTCTTCCGTTAATGCTTTCCACATGCATATTTTCTGAGGAGTTGCAAAGTTAGTTGTAAATGTGTTAATTATGAAATCAAATACATCCAACTGCTGGGCTGAACAGCTCAAAACAGCTTAGTTGTTGGTGTGGTGCATTAGAAAAGACTGCACAGCTTCCAAGCCTATTATATGCTAGGTTTTGTAAAGATTCATCCTAAGGAGAGCTTTGTCCTGCAAGGACTTGACTTTGAAGCTCAGTGTTCACTGCAGTGTTCAGAATTACAAAAAAATATAAAATGGCTAGAACTGCAAATAACTATACCTTAAGTTGTCTTTTACAAAACATCTTCAAAAACTGTTCAGATTGAGCTTCAGGCTCATTAGCTGCATTGTCTGATATGTAGAAAACAGTTTTGTAAAAATGTGTATTAAGAGACTGTTTTAGCAGCTAATAACTCACTCTTGTTCTCTTAGTATTTAAGCATATAAATACTTAATATTTAAACATATAAATACTAAGAGAACAAGAGTGAGTTATTAGCTGCTAAAACAAACTAATTTTATTTCAGTTTTGTATTGGTAATATAATGTATGATAACTAAAGATTTTTTAATCTGGGGGGAAAAAGAAGAGCTTTGAAGGTATGAGGCTAACAGCCAGAGAGTATAAGCAGTGGGGATACTACTGCAGTGTGTCCTTTGAAATGCATCACATTCATGAATTTTCATTGGAAGGTAATTATCTCTAACTTAAATTCTAATACAAACTGGGTGCTTAATGTTTTTCCTTAGGCATTTGATATGAGCAGTGGTTTTGGTTCTGTAAGAATGCTATTGAATGAAATATTCTTTTGTTTCATTTTATAAAAATACTTCTTTATTACTAGGACTGGGCTGATGCTAATGTTTCAAGACAAATCGAAGACACTGTACTTTATGGATATTACAGTAAGTATTTTTAACTACTTTTTTTTTATTTCCTACTCAGTTAATGGGACCTTCCAGTGAAGGCGTGAAGTTTCTAGGGGTCATATTGAATTATCACTTTTTGGTTAAAAATTAGTCTTGCATGACTTTGGTTAAACATGAAGTCTTAGTGCTCTCCAGTTAATTTTTTTACATTGAAGAGCCCCCTAAAAATGCCTGCCCTAAAAGGCCAATCCAAAGAAAGGCTAATGGCTTCTATCATAATCTACTGCTAACATTTTTCCTGCGTGCATATTTAGAAGCCCATTAAGGGAAACTCATTGTTTTGCTGTAACTTTTATGGCGCTTAACATATGCAGCATTGTGAAACTTGCTTTCCATGAATAAAGCTTGTGCAACTGTGAGTGCAGCACTTACGGTTTAAGTGTTCAGATTCAGCAGCTACCATACTCAAAGTAACAGCTGCTCTAAAGGAGCTTAAAGGAGTTGAGTCAGGAGTGGTAATCCTAAAAAAAAACCTGAAGCAAAAGGTTTACAGAAATCAAGCGAAATAAACTGATTGTTTTCTGTAGTTTTAAAATAGTTTTTTAGTTGTCCTCATGAAACTTATGGAAAGCTCTACTACTAATCAATGTATGTAAGAGGTATCTGTGGAAGAATGATGCTTATCACCGAGTGAAATGCTTGCTTTGGTCAATCATATAATCTCAGACATAATTGCCTGCTTTTGGTCACATTTCGTAAGACTTCCCATGGAAAACTGTGGGTTGGCTCTTTTGAATGCATCTTCTTAGATCAGGAAATAATTTGTTTTTAATAGTGAACTTGTTTTTTTTCTTAACTTACAGAATGCCTTTTGCCTGCTAGTGATAGTGACAGAAACCGGAATGTGCAGTTTCATGCTGAGTGAAATGTGAAGCCAAAAGTAGTAGGAAACTTTTTTTCAAAAAGGGGCTTCAAAAATACTAGTTTGTCTCCCTCTAAGAGCTTTCACTACAGAATAGGGTAATTGCTTTGTGTTAGCTTTTTACTTTTATTATGTTGCTACAGTCTTGTTCAACAGCTCAAGCATTTCATGAGTCCTAACATGGAACAGTCTTCAAACTCTTCTGTGAACCACTTTCTATAGATTTGTGAAACTGATTGATGAACTTCCATAAGATATTTTGGGATGAGTCTTTTTTTTAAAGCAAGATGTCCCTTGATAAATCCTGAACTAATTTTTGGAATAGATTTGAGTAAAAAAAAAAAAGCACCAAACCCTGCTATTGTTTTTGGCCTGTCTGCACAGGTCTACTTGAAATATTGTAGAATTGTTATATTCCATAGCATATCCTCCAGATGGTGGTAGAGATTTAAAGATGTTTTTAACAGTATTTTTCTTTTGTGATCTGAATTTAAGGAGCTGATGTGTGATTTTATAACTAGAGCTACATTGAAGTGAACAGTAATAGGTAACTCATCTTTCAGAACTCTCCATCATTACTATATAAAAAGACAGCTTAATGCCTATCCTGCATCATTAGGCCTAGTCCCCTGCTGCTGTTGCACAGCATAGTGACATGAAAGCTGAGAAGGAGCAAGTTAAACAACTTGTCTTGTAACACTATTTGATTTTTTTTTTCTACTTGTATCCTCTTAAGAAAGTGTTTGCCTCTTGATAAATAGGCTGAGGAGAAATGAAATCTCCTGTTGTACTTAAGAATATGAATACCAGGACTTCCTCTTTCCTGAAAATGCAGTGATAATTATACAGATCTCGTTTGCCCTCTGTAGCTATAATGTCAAATTGCAGTATAAACAATTGGTACACTTGGGTCATAGTCCTTCACAATCCATGTCACTTCTAATTGTAGCAAGAATTTGGAGGCTTTGGTTTACCTGGTGTTTTAGAATATTAAGGATTACTTTACTACCTCTGTTGCAGCTTACTGAGAAAGCTGTCACTAAATGTAGAACTCCCCCTCTCCAAGTTGTTATTCCACATAAACAATATTGTTTCTCATGCGCAGCTGGCTTCTGGGCTAGTCTCATACAGACGTAGAATGGCTTTGTACTAGTAGAATAATAAATGAGAACTTTTTCAGAACAAATCTTGAACTAACTGTATCTTGAAGGAGGACTTAAGTAGCCTAGAAGCTTTACTTAGGAAAAACCAGTCTGCTCATTTGAAGCCATAGTGGCTTAGTGTGTTAATTCTCATAAAGCCAACTGTTGTAGAGCATGTCTGCCAGTACTTCAGTGGTAGAATGGTCAGTGGTTGGCAGATGCTCTAAAAACAGCATATCAGCTTGTGTTTGGAAGGAATACCCTTTTCAGGAAGGGTTATAATTGGAAACTGTCCAACAGTGGTTTTCTCTGCACCGCAATTGGGCTGAAACAACTGACAGTGACCTAGTGCTGTGTTCTGTAGCTCTTATTCCTCTAATAAGTAAATCCTACTTGCTGGAATCGCCTTGATGTTCATTGTCATTTGGTGAAGTTTTGTGAATGGTGAAAGGATGCCACTGGCAGATTCCAGTCTTCCTGTGAAGCAGGCAGATCTCTTGACCTGCATGGAATCATAGAATAGTTAGGGTTGGAAAGGACTTTAAGATCATCTAGTTCCATGGGCAGGGACACCTCCCACTAAACCATGTCATCCAAGGCTCTGTCCAACCTGGCCTTGAACACCACCAGGGATGGAGCATTCACAACTTCCCTGAGCAACCTATTCCAGTGCCTCACCACCCTAACAGGAAAGAATTTCTTCCTTATATCCAATCTAAACTTCGCTGTTTAAGTTTTCACCTGCTACCCCTTGTCCTGTCACTATGGTCCCTAATGAAGAGTCCCTCCCCAGCATCCCTATAGCCCCCCTTCAGATATGCATGTGTTAAGTATCTCCAAACTGCAGTGTGGCAAGCACTGTCTCTTAAATTCTGTGGGTGTCTCTACATGTGTGCTCTAAACTTCCAATTTTTCATTTCTCTATTTCTTAAATAGAACTATTTTCTGAAGTCAGCAGTTACTGGTATAACTTGGATGATTTTTGCATAGAGTTTTATCTGCTTACTGCAAATGCTTGATACTGAGTCATTAAAACAAGGGCTTGGGCGTCTAGGCATTAGTAGGTGCAAGTCAGATGTGGCTATATGTTTTCATGTTTTGGTCCTATGAGAAGACATGCTAAATACTGTGGAAGACTTGCACAGCTGTACTTGACATATTGTGGAGTTACATCTATAGAAACTTTTAATAAGCATGACAATTGGAAGATGACTGTTGGGAGATGACAATTGCCATGTCTAACTTTATATAGTTAGGGTGCAAACCAGCTGAAAATAAGTAATTTTGACTTCAGAATTACTTTCTGAAGTGAAGAATATATTTGATTTTTAAACAAACCAACCTTACCAAGAAATTCATGCTGAAGAGTGCTTAGACTTTGTGGCAGGAGCCATTGTCGTACTGGCTGTACAGTGAAGCACTTCAGTCGTAGTGCTTCAAGCTTCTGGTACAACCCAGAAAAATGTCTTGAAACAAAAGTTGGACCTCTGAACCAGACCAAAGAGCAGTCTTTGATTTAGAACTGAAGTCCACAGAAGAGTAATAAAGAAAGCTGAGACAGTATGTTGTGCCACAAGGTCATAGTGGCGTTAGAGGGAGGGGAATATCTTTGTCACTTGGTTGACTGGCTGTTTGCTGCTACATGATCTTTGAGTTTGAAGGTTAGCTTTCCAGGGAATAAACAGCCCTTTTAGTGGGCAGAACAGGCAATTGGGTGCTTGCCTTTGGGTAAGTAACTTGTATGAACTTATGATAAGTGCTGCTCTTCATTTTTCATAAGTTCTGAAAAATAAAGTACAAAAAAGCAGGACAGGAGACTGATCATGTTGTTGATAGGCATTTTGCCAAATCTTTCAAAGTTTCCTTTGTAGTATGAGGAAGAACAATGTTTTATTACCTTGTGAGATGAAAAATTAGGTTTCAGGTCTAACTAAAAGTTCTCACAGACAGTTTTTAGACTTCACCTGATAGATGAACAAAAATGTCTGTCTTGGAAAGATTTTGCTTGGGAAAAGCAAATGCAAAACTCTTAAGGGGGGTTTTTGTGTTTTTTTTTTTTGTGCTCAGTCCGATGAAGTTACCATGGTAACAAGGTTATTCAACAGCTCAAACAAGTAGAGCTTTTGCAACATTAAGTGTAAGTTGGCGTTTATGCAGTTACATGTAAATAAAGTTATCCTCAAGACTTTATGTTGTCTTGAAATGCATTGAAAACCTGTAACTTCTGGAAGAATATATTTAAGGTGAATTTAAGGGTGAAATACCAACAGAGCATTCATGACAGATGGAAAATTCTGGAACAAGTCTCATGCTGAATCTTGTGCATGCAGATCCTGTCTCAAAGTTGATAGAGAGTATGCTATTAGAACTTAAGGCTTTTAATATGAAACCTCAGTCCTTCTAGTAAAGCATAAATTTGAATAAGTCACGACAATTTAATGGCTTCAAATAATGTCTGTGGGACAGAAAACTGCAACCATGGTTGATTTTTACCTCTTTTTTTTAGATGGAGGTGACTACCTGACAGGTTTATGAGCTGCCTGAAGATACTAGTCTTTACTTGGGGATTTCCCAAGGTCAGGACTAAAGAAGTCCCAGGGAGAACCTTTATAGTTCTACAGGTCTGCTGACTTTACATAACTGAGTTGGCAGAAACAAAGGTTTAGCTGCAACTGGAGTTACCTTGCCTCAATTTTTGTAGTCAATAGCTTAAATAGTGTGAGAAGTATTAAGGCTGGATGCACTCTTCAAATGGAAGTGCAGTTTTTTTGCCAGAAGGGGCCCTGTTTCCAGCAGCATGCTAGAGTGCTTTTTGCCACCCTGCTTTAGTCACTGTTTGGCATTTGGTAGATGCTTGCGGTGTCCTAACCCAAATTTCAAAACTGCTGGTGACGTTCTTCCTAATGCAGATCCAAGGTGGTATTGGCCACCTGCGCTGTGAAACTGCTGTCTTTGTGACAGTCTTCTGTCAGTGTGGCAAGTTAAGGTGACCCAGCACAAAGTCTAGCAAACACTGAAGATGGTGCAAAGAAGAGTTTCAGTATGACAGGTAGGTGGTGGAGAGGGCAAAGTAGAAATCCTTGGATCAGATGTGACTTGCCTCTTAATGCCCACTGAGGAAAGCATTTCAGCATCTGACTGCTATGGTCAAGTAGATAAGATTCTGGCTTTTCTGTTATTGGTGTGAAATGGTGATGTGCTTTATGGTCTGCTTTTCAGATGCTTACAGTTAGAAGTGAGTAGTTATGTCTGAATATTTTAGCTATACTTATGCAGTCTTGACCTTACAGGCAAAAAACACGTATTTAATCTTTAACTTGGAAGCATGATCTAGCCCTGTAGTGTGGCTTTTGCCTGTGCTGTAAGAGTCAAGAATGGATCGTGGGTAGAGGAGACTTGAGAGTAGAAGCAACTCCTGTGGTATACTTCACATGCTGAGCTTCAGGGATTTAGTTTAGATAAAGACCAGGTCAAATATGATAAAGAAAAATCTGACCTAATCGTATTTCTTGAATGAGGTTGAATATGGAAAGCTTTTCTGCAGAAATAACTGAGCAAGATCAGCTGAGTCTTTAATATCCAGTTGCACTTAATATTGCTCAAAGTGTGCTGTACTTGCTTTTTAGTATCAGAACAGCATCAGCCTTGCTGCTAGATTATTTGATACCACTTATCTGCTTGAAATGGACTATTTTGAATAGAAAAAGGGAGTAGGTGAGAATGGTCTAGTAATGGCTGTCTGGGGAGTCCCAAAGGCTGAATATTTCCTCTTTTTGCCACCATTGAAAGTACAGTACTGGGCCTAATGAGCCAATGGGACTGATGTCACTTGCTGTGATTTTTAGAGGATTGTTATGTTTTCCCCAGAATTGTATTGAGAATTGCAGAAGTGTAAGGATGCTTATTAGGAAAGGCTTGCAGAAATATACCATATTATGTTCTTCCTCTAGTTTAATAACCAGCCTTTCTTTTAAGAAGGTGTAGGGCTTGAGCTGATGGAGTTCTGTGTGAAAAGCATTAATTTGTTTTGATCTGGAATGAGATTAAACCATAGGACCCAGTCTTTAACACACTTCTATAGATAGTGTAGGACTAGCTAGCTAGTTATATCTTGTAGCTTGCTCATCAGCTCTTAGGTAAGTTTTAATTAGTTTAGCAGTATTATCTGAAACTAACTTTTACCTTATCTTGCTAATTTGAAAATATCTTTGGTCAGATGTGGCTTGGCTTTTCAAAGTAAAGACTGGAAGCTTTTCTTCAAGAAATTGAATGGCATTTTCTAATACTTGACTGACTTTCCTTCAAAGTTACTTTTGGCTAGTCAGATAGCTTCTTAAAAAATATAACTGTTGCTACCAAGTAAGCTTTCAGTGAGCTGAAGCATTTTGGTTTGAAAATTGAGGGAAGAGCATACAAAAGGAGGTGGGTAAGATTAAGCTTCAAATTACTAAGCAGTTGACATAAGAGGCTTTAGTGGGATTTTTAAAAGGTTTGATCCTTTATCATGCCCTGCTTTACATTTTTTTTTTTTAATCATTCCCCCCCCCCCCCCAAGTTCACTGCTGAATTGAAGCGTGAACTGAGGGTAATTCTGTAAGTCCTTTGGAGTTCATAAAATAAGCAATAGTTCAACTGCTGGCTAGTAAATTTTCTTTCCTTTTCAATGCTTGAAATTAGCAAGAGCTACAATGAGAGTGAGCTAATGTTTGTTTCTTTCCTTTGAATTGCTATGCACTAAATGAAGTATCAGCATATCCTTGTCTCTTCACTTAATTATTTCTCCTAGCTTTGTACTCCATCATACTGTTCTGCGTCTTTCTGTGGATTCCCTTTGTCTATTTCTATTATGAGGAGAAGGAAGAAGACGATGGCAACACATGCTCAGTAAGTTCACTCTGGCAAATGCACCAAGCAAGGAAAAGACAAATGAAAGCAGATGAAAACAAAAGCAAGAATGATTGTCTAATTTGGCTATTACAGTGTTAATTTCCAAGTCTATTGCTACACTTACTTTAAAATACCGAGACAGCTCTTAACACTTAGTCTGACATAGTGTACTCTAAGCACTGTGGTCTCACAGGAAATGAAACTTTAGTGAGATAAGTAATTAACATTTGTATTGCCATGAGTTCTCCTACAGAATCCTTTGAGCCTTATTTAATATACAGGAAAAACTTCTTGCATGAGATTTTTCTTCAAATAGAAAATGTATTTCAACAGGTTTTATAATAGAAGACAGGAAGATTGTACTGATTCTGAGAGAGACACTAAATTTGATTACCTTCCTTACAGTGTTTGCATTTTTTTTTTTTAAGTAGGCAGTAGTAATTTACCTGTAGCTAGTACTTGTGTTTTTGTAATGCACAGAAGATTTTTGACTCTCATGACATTCTAGGGAATGTAATAAATGCATTCCAGTAAGGTGCTAACTTCTCAAATGAAAATACTTTTCTCTAAAGAGTCTTTTAGTCCTTGATCATGATCATTTTCCCCTCTATTCATTTGTAACCTTAACATGAGAAAAAGTCTTCTAATCCCAGCCATACTATAAACCATTGGTAATAAGAATTTTCTTTGAGCGTGTTGGCACTGAGCAAATATACCCTAGCTACTGGCTAGAGCTGCTCAAGTGCGTAGTTTATGATGGAAGCATAAGTTGAGAACTGTGAACAGTGATATCAAGCTATGAGATTCTTCAAGAATGTCTACTTCTGACTTGTGTTTAAAACTACTCATTTTCTGTGGAAGTAATTTTGTAGAACACCTGTTGCACTAACTATACTTTGCCATAACTTGCTGGACAAATTCCTTTGGATTTTTTATGTTAATATATGAACTTCTTTTAATTTACAGCAGGTTAAAACTGCACTCAAATATACCTTGGGATTCATCACAATTTGTGCGGTTCTTCTCTTAATTGGGTAAGTATCTGTATTGATTGTTAACAGGGGATATGCTAAATAGGCCCCCGAACAAAACTGTTTTGTGCAAATTTAGAAAAGGGAGACTATAGTGTACTCAATTTGTGTAATGAATATCTAGCTTAATCTCTAATAGTCCTTAAATAGCCTGAATATTAGGTACCTGGAAAGTAAAAGTTTAACTGGAAGATAAAATGATTTTCTTAATTATGGAGGTACTTGTGCTTACAAGCTCTGCCTGTTTGTTCAGTATGAACATCCATGAAGAATATGATGAATATGACATTTACTGTTATACACTGAGCTATCGATACAGTTGTAAAATATTTGTGCTCTTCCTATTTTTTTTTTTGTCTCTTACCAAATGCCTTCATGGACATTCTAACCAGCTTTTAGGAAAAGAGTAGGTTTTATGTGCTTAATACTTTCCTAAATGGAAGTGTTCTGTGAAGGACATAAGTGTAGTGTGGGGTTATACTTGAAATAGTTCCACCTTGTATGATAAAAGCTTTGCTGGTATTTGGTGAAAGGCAGACATTTCTGAAGTGCTAGCTTGTTTGCAGCGAGTGCTGCTATTGTGAAACTCCAAGCAGTGGTACAAATTCAAGTTCACCAGTAAGCATGACATGCACACCAGTATTGAATGTTTCTAATGCATGCTGTGTCATAAGTTTTTTAGCATTTTGACTGCAGCAATAAAGTTGGTAAAATTTACAAGATGTGTGCTAAAATTATCCATATTGAAGTACTGGAATGTAGGCACTAGGGTGAAATTAATGCTTCTAATTGTATTCCACCTTATTGGGAATATTGTTTTAGTTATGATAAACATTTCAGGTACATCTAACAAGTCTATTGTCCTATCAATTAAAAGTAACATTTGCCATTATAAGAGACTAAAGGAGTTTGAGCTAGCTTAATCATGGTCCAGAAATATTAAAGATTCTGGCAAAAGCTGTTTCATAGTTGGCTAACATCATAGGCAGACATATATGTCCTGTGTGATATATCCAGTTCTGAAAATTTTGTGCTATATTTAGGTGTTAGCTGAGGCCCCAGTAGCTGTTAAGTGTGTTTGTTCTTCTTTTCTGGTAACACGGACCTTTGGTTCTTGACTTCCCTATTGTCCTCTTTGCTGCTAGGTTTGTCCTTTAAAGGCTTCACAACTTGTAAATTACAGCATCTTTGTGGTCCCCTCTAATATGACAGTGAGATTGACTTGCAAACCAGACAGTACTTGGCCTGGGACTGAGTTACTGAACAGTGCTTCTCTATAGGTACAGATTTAAAACCCACTGATCTAAACAGCAGGAGTATCTGCTGCAGGAGGCAGGTCTCCTTTAGATACTGATGGGATTATAGAATATCTGGGTTCTAACTGGGGCTATCTTGCTGCTGTTATACATATAAGGCTGCTTGCTTTCTTTTAAGATGATAATGATTAAGTAGTAGCATCATCCTAATGCCCTTGAAATGTACTTAAGATGCTGCTGCGGAAGATAAAAATTCTTGTCTGTCCTCTTGAAGGCAAACAAGATTAGACAGCTCAGTTTAGAAAGCAAATGAGGTGACTGTGCTGAAGAAAAACGTGAACTTTAGTCCTAGTATAGTTATATGTGTGTGTGTATATGTAAATAAAAATAGCAGATGTTTCAGTGTTAGGTACATGCTTGCTGTGGGAAAGTTAACTATCTTAAGTCAGTAAACTGCACAGCAAGGACAAAGAGAAGGACTCAGAAGTACCAGTGTGATGGGGAAGAGGTAGAAGTATTGGAGCTGAAGCTTGTATATGAGGGGCTCAACTGAACTTGGTAGTGAAGACAAATCTTTCGCTATTGCCTATACCTGGCAGTAGCAGATTTTTTTTCCACTGGTGGTCCAGATCAGAGCAGCACTAAAACAGAGCAGAATGTTATGTACTGAATTTTATTTTACAAGACAGGGTTTAATGGACTAGAATACTCATGCACACAGACTGAGAGCAAGAGGGGTTGGGATGTTTCCTGTTAACTGCGTAGAAGATAGCCTGTCTTCTTGTGCTTACATGACTGATGTCTTTTATCAAGACATTCTGTTCTGATTGATTTAGCAAGTAACCTGTATAATTAAAACAGTTGAATAAATAGCTTGGTTCTGCTAAAGATAAGTAGGTCTGTCTTTTGAAGTCCCTATCTCTCTTCTGGTCAGCAGTCCTCAAAAAAACCATAAAAGTTATATTAAGCTTGAAGTTTCAGATGTTTAATGTACTCCATTAGAGATCTATGACTATTTTGGGAAATGTACCTGGTTTATGCCTTGTGATCTTGGAGTTTTTTCTGAGTTGGTAGCACAGCTCAATGAACAGGATTCTTTTGTCTAAATTGTTAAGCAAGAGTAGTATTTATGCCTCTTACTCTAATTGTTTGTTACAAAGCCTCTTCCTGTGGCAAAAATATGCATATCTTTAATAGCACTTAAATGCCCTTCACACAAATAACTTGATGCAGAGCATCATTAAGAGCAGAGTATGGGACAAATATACTGGAATACTCAGAGCTAATACTTGCAATGCGCTTCCCTTTTTTAGAAATGATGTGCTTTCCTTGAGTGTAGCTTATTTACTCTAAATGTCATGTGGTGGATCCAGGGGGCTTAAGATACTGCAATCTACATTAAGGCGCATTTATACAGCAATCTGGTTTGAAGTAAAATGTTTGCTTCTGAGGCTAATGAATGTTTGGTTTTAAAAGGAGTGTTTTCCTGACACTCAGTGTTTGGAATTAAACTGGTTACCTTAAATTTTCTGGAACCATTAGCTTTTAAAAAGCTATGAATATATCTCATTAGCCTATAAATAGTTATGCAGATTATATTATAGCAGAACTCACTTTAAGGAAATGAGCTTAATTTATTAGAAATTATTTTCTGAAGGATGACAATTAATGGCACTCTGATTTAAGGATAAAACTTGACCTATCTACACCTGTGTGTATTTTTAGGCCTGCCAAAAGTTAGTAGCTTTAAACTGCATGTCTTGCATTTACTTTACTTGTTCTTCAGCCCAGATATTGGTCTAGATCTTAGTCATAATACTCCCACGATGTGTTTTAAACAGCATAGTAGTTTGCTTCTGTGCTTAAAATGAAAATACTGCAGTGAATAATCTAATTTGCGTACAGAACTCCAAATGTAAGACATCACAGCTGAGCTGTTGTGTTTGTTTGCTTTAAGTGAATTCAGCTACACCTCCAAAACCCTTCACTGGCACTTGTGCTCTATTAACTGGCTGTCAGTGGGCTACTTGTATTATATCACAATGACAGATGAATTATTTAGCATGAAAACTTCTATCATTCTAATGATGTCTACTATGGCCCTCAGTCTTCCTTGGCCATTTAGTCAACACAATAGCCAAGACTTATGCATGAAGAATTAGACTAAACTGCTGTGTGCTGTCTGGTGCAGTGGATGGGCTGTTTCAGAGGTCCTTTGGGAGTGTGAACTGGATGCCAGTCTGTAGATGGCTAGGCATGCTACCTCTGTTTTGTTCTTGTGGCCTGTCAAGCTAGAGGCCAAAAGTCTGTTCCGGTGGCTTAGTTAGCCTCCTGTTGAAGGACCCTGTTCAGGACAGGAAGTAAGATTCCTGCTTGCTTGGGACTAAACTATATGAGTCTAGCACCTGCATTCCTTTCTGAGGCCCTTGGAACTTGAGCAGGAGCAGAATCAGATGTCCATCTCCTTCAGCCATGATTTAGCTGAGTACTAATTGTAGAGTGTTTCTAGTGAGTACAGTGGCTTCTGCTCTCACCAGTGTCCTTTGTCACAGTAGTTGTAGGTAGTCTCAGCAAGAAGACCCAAACAGGAAAAAAATCATTGCTTCTGAAGGCTGGGGGGGAGACAAGCAAGTTATAAATATCTGAAGATGTTCTTAAATCTCAGATAGAAAATTTATACTGATGCTAAAATATTAAGACTTGAGCTCACTTACAGTCTTCTATTTTAACCCTTTTAGCAAATAAACCTACAATTATTTTTGTTGCTAGCTCTTGTAAGTAGAAATTTTGCCTAGTTTAATACCTGTGTCTTGGTTTTGCCTGGATGCTGTTTTACAGAAAGAATTACTACTAGAGGCAGATACATAAGAACAAAAATTATAAGTTGGGAAGCATGCATTAATTTAAATGCTAGCCTTAATTTTTTGTACAGTCCAGAAGCAAAAAGCCAAACATTTTTTTTAAAAGGTTACAATTTTTTAAATTTTAACTTTCTTTGCAGAACATCAGTTTGGTTTTGGTGATTATAAGTGCACAAAAGTTAGCACTAACCTTTGAAACATATCCTTATGTTCTGTACTTGAAGTTTGAGGCATACTCCTGGAAAACACATAAATTTGTTTATTGGGACTTGAAGCAGAGATCTAATTATATATTTTTATACTTTGCTTATGGGAAGGTCCGAAAATACTTCACGAACTTCTCTGCACTTCAGTTCTCTAGGCCAGCTACATAACAAGGAATGGTATGCAGCAGATGTGGTGTTGTTTTAGTTGTAATAATAGAAGATTAACATGTCCCTTTAAACTTCAATTAATGTCTGGTATGGGGAACATTGTTATATTTTAGTTCCCAGAATTGTAGATTTAAGAGAAATTGTCTCAGTTGAGGGGAAAAAAATAAGTATTGTCTGCATGTGAGTCAAACCAGGATAGTAAATCAGAATAACACATCTCTTGATGCTTGAGTGTTCTTAGCTCTGGTAGCATTGGTAAATAGACCATGGACCTTGGCCCTGACTGCACACACTCGCACACGTACTCTGGTCTTAATACAGCATTTAAGGAGAAAGTGAGTAAGATACTGCATTCAGTTTTTTTTTTTTAACCTAATGTTATACAGTTTAGCTTTAGCAATAAATGGGTTTCTGTTTTCTTTATGTGGAAGTATATTTTTACGTTTATTTTTTATGAATTAGGTTAAGATAATGTCTTTGCTTTGCTTACAGTGCTTTTGTTCCTTTGAATATTCCCAACAAGAAGAACTCCACAGAGTGGGAGAAAGTGAAGCTCCTGTTTGAAGAATTTGGAAGTAGTCGTAAGTTTGAGATTTGTTGTGAGCTTTGTATAACTTGCTACTAACTTATTTTGGTATACTCATCGTTGACTGAACAAGATGATTAACTTTCTTGGTGACAGTTTTCTAACTTGATTCTTAATTGCTCACCTACCCTAAATCTTTCCAGCAATATTTTTCTTTTTGTTCAAACAAAAGAAAAATCAGAACAGGCTTTGAACTACAGAGAAGAGACTCTGGCAGTGTTTGCCTTCAGTACGCTCCCCATTTGACAGCAAGGATTCCAGTGTTGTGTCCTATGGTATTAGTGGCTGGGGGAGAGGTACTTTCTTCATGGAGTCTTCACTTGACACACCTTTTAAATGTTACTTGGATGCTGAAGTTTACTGATTTTAGGATATGGTGACAGTTTTCAAGTGCTTATCTATTTAAATGTGATATTGCTGTTCACTGCAAGAATGTGACTATTAAAGTTGCTTTGTCTGTTTATGCAGCTAAATGCTATGGGTGTTATGATTTTTTTTTCCCTTTGTTCTCCTAGTATTGACCTTTAATTGTTTTGTTTGCATTTGTTAAATTTGTTTATGCTAGGGTTATAAAGAACTATTGTAAAGATTCAATACTACTTAATGGAATTTGCCCTTCAGCTTATGCAGTTCATGTATTTAGACAGAATGTGTTTTCAAAGCAAAGGCATGAAGAAACTGTTTTATAGGTGAGCCAAGACAGATTTGATGTCACTTTTCCAAATGTATCCAGAAAAATGGTAACTAAAAGTTACCTTACAAACCTTAACCTAAATGCATAAATACTGTAATATTTGTGCCTCATTCTTGCTATATGTCAGAATATTTGCTTCTGTCTGAATATTTTAGAATGTAATTCTACAAGCCTTGGTCAAGTAGTATTCTGCATTATTCTAGGAGTTTTGTACTGAAACTGGTGGGCCCTGAAGGGGTATGCCAACTTTGTCCAGTTCTAAGTATTTTCTAACTTGATCCTCTTCCACCAAGCATTCATCTTTCCTCCAGCCTTTCTCCCTGGTTTCCAAGCCCCAGGTTTCCTAAAATGTGGTCTTGCTAGTCAGGACTGAGGCAAAGAAGGCATTCAGTATCTCAGACTTTTCCATGTCCTGTTTACCCTGTCCCACTCAGCAGCAGACCCACATTTTTGCCTTCCTTTTGCCACTTTAAGTACTCGAAGAGGCCCTTCTTTCTTGCTTCTGACATCCTTGTAGAGTCTTTCATCATAATACATGCTGTGCTGTAAGTTGTGTTTGCAGGCATAGGAGATGGGGAAGACAAGTTGGTAACTTTTCCATAATTTTGGCTGTCTGCTTGTTTCTCTTGCTTCACAAAGATTCTAACTGACAGTGTATAATAAAGTGCTTCTTAAACTGTTTATGCAGGTAGTGGCGGTGGCTGAGCTGAAAGCTAATTTTTCTAGGCTACCTTCATATGACTGTTAAATATTCAGCTCTGTACATGTCCTTGCTATGAAAGTGTAGTATAGCTAATGTTTATTTCTAGGAATCATAGAGTCACAGAATGGTTTGGGTTGGAAATAATGTTTAAATCATCTAGTTCCAACCCCTCTGCCATGCGCAGACACACTTCCCACTAGACCAGGTTGCTCAAAGTCCTGTTCAGCCTGGCCTTGAACACTGCCAGGGATGGGGCAGCCACAACCGCTCTGGGCAACCTGTGCCAGTGCCTCACCACTCTTGCAGTAAAGAATTTGTTCCTTATATCTATCTTGGGAAGGCTAATCATGAAGATGCTGGATTGAGATGTGGTTTTGACTTCTGACTCTACCAGCATTCTCTTGTGACGTAGTATTTTGTACAGTTCTGGTGTCCTCAGCATAAAAAGGACATGGAACTGTTGGAACAAGTCCAGAGGAGGGCCACAAGAATGATCAGGGAGCTGGAGCACCTCCTGTATCAAGACAGGCTGAGAAAGCTGGGGCTGTTCAGCCTGGAGAAGAGAAGGCTGCGTGGAGACCTCATAGCAGCCTTCCAGTATCTGAAGGGGGCCTATGCGGATGCTGAGGGAGGGACTTTTTGTCAGGGACTGTAGTGACAAGACAAGGGGTAATGGGTTAAAACTTAAACAGGGGAAGTTTAGATTGGAAGAAATTGGTATATAATGATAATTTCTTCAGCCACTTCTTAATGCTTCATTGAACATAGTTCAGCCTTTTAAAATGGATATTAAATATTGGTTTGAAATACATGTACGGGAGGATCATCGGGTATGGTGTTTATGTGTGGGGGTTTTTCCCCCCTAAACTTCAGAAGTAAAATTTTCTCAAGCATTAAAGGGAGAATAGTGCTGGGATTTTTATTTTGTGGGGTTTCTTTTTTGTTTTGGGTTGGCATTTGTGTTCTGTTCATTTTGGTTTTATTTTGTCCCCTCTTTTTTTTTTTTTTTTTTTTAAACATGGCTGTAGCATTTGAAATTTATGAATATATTGCTGTTAGCTTTGAGGGAGTTGTTTGGTATTATCTAGCAAAAATGGCAAAGGAAACATTTGAATTGGAAAGTTGGATTTGGTTGTGCTATTCTATTAGGCTTTGGTATTTTTGAAAGGGGGCCTGTAGGGTTGGTGAGAAGAAAGAGACATCTCATGGAGGATAACTATAATAGGATTTCTGAGTTTGTGAATGTTTGATTCTGTGTTCAGAAAAATAATGGTAACCAGCTAATGAAAATGTCAGTAATTATGTGTGAGTAGGAATAAAAGTTATTGTACTCTAAGTTCTTGAATAAACTATAAGGGAGGGGAGGACATGGGGCAGAACACTTAAAAAGTAGCTCAGTTGATATGACTGGGTAAAAAAATGGAATTGATTGCTTCAAGTTAATGTCTACAATAGCTACTATAAGCTTCCATGCTACTATAAATAAAAAAAAAAGCTTGCCATGTTGTCCTGCATGGTGAGGTTAAAGAATGGATGTTGTGAAAAAGTATGCAGTAGGATTCAGGGAGTTTGGTTATGAGTTTAGTAACACTTCCCTTTTACTTTTCTTTTTTATTTGTAGAGTGATAGTAAGGCTATTGTAACTCTTTAGTCCCATGACGTTCTTCCAGTTTGTACATTTGGATGTGCATGGTCTGAGTGTAGCTGAGGCCTACAGGCTGGCTTGTTTTGGTTGTATAAAGGATCCATGCTTGCCTGATTCTCTGGATAGCGCTTTATTTTGAGAAATCGGGTGATGACAAACAAACCAAAGATGAACTGTTGCTAATGTATCTGTAAATAGTGAAAATCATGCTGTGAAAATAGCAAAAAGCACCCTGTGGAGGCCAGAAATAAATCTTGAAGAGGCATTAGACAGCTATGGGAGCAATTTCATAAGTGGCTATTCAACTATGTGACTGAATGTCATGTGTAAACTTGTAGCAAAGGTGAGTTAGCTGTCCTGCTTGAAGTATTGGAGGAGGATCTACTGCTGACAAAAAGCTATTCTAGGTGCATTTTTCATCTGAGTTGATATGGCTGGTAACTATGTATCAATTTTTTTTTCTTGAATCTAATAAACTTTAATATCTTAAGGAAACAAATTCAGGAAGAAATGTTCTTGTTACCTCTACTGCAGGAATTTTCAACAGGCTTTTCTTTTCATCTTTTTTGCAGATGGGTTGACAGCTCTTTCATTTTCCATTAGTTCCTTGACTGTAATTGGAATGTTGGCAGCTATCACTTATACAGTAAGTTATTATGCAAATGTTTCAGCTGTTCATATTCATGATATTTGCACATGGGCTATACCTAGTGAGAAAACGGTCCTCATGCTGAAGAGCTTCAACAGTGTATTCTAGCTCTGGGTTTTCATGGTTTGAAGCACTACTTCTAGTGTCTTGCAATGAGAAGAATAAACAAATTGTTTGGTTTTTTCTGTTTGTTTGTTTTTTAACTGCAAGTTTAAGATCCATGGTTTCAGTACTTGAGCACAGATCAGACTTAATTTTGAAGTGTCCCCGAAAGAGGAGGACACATTATGCATGAAAGCTTGAAACACACATTCACTGGTTCCTCTGGTTGGTTTGTTTTGTTGTGGTTTTTTTTTTTTAAGCTTATGTCTATTTCTCCATTCAGCAGTGGAGAATTAAATGTTTGGGTTTTTATATTCACTGAACTATGCCGTAACCTAGACTCTATGCCGTAACCTAGACTTGGTCTGGTCAGTCTATACTGCTGAGTACTTACCTACATTGATGTTTCTGTTTCTACAAGGTTTACAGTGACAAGTCTGGCAGAAAACTTGATCTGTAAAGGAGTATGCAGAATGTCCTTAATAATAACTTTTTATAAAAGGCTGTTCTTCATTCAGTAAATGTAAAATGTCTTTAATAGAGCATTGCTTTACAGTTCTGTATTTGTGGTATTTGAGTAAGGGTAAATAGGCATATCAGGATTCAGTTTTAGGTATGAAAAACCTGCAGTACCTCATGAGATGTATGTCTTATGTCAAGAATAGCTTACAAAGTCAAAACCAGATAGTTTAGAGGCTTGCTTTCTAAAGCCTCAGGCATGTTCTTGGTAGTCCTAAGCATGCAACTAAACCACTGCAGTTCTTTCTATAGCTTTGAAGGATTCAGAAATGTTCATTCTGTGACCGACTATACATCATGTGATTAAGGTGATGTTAGTTCAACTTGACTCTTGCTTTTATGTGCAAAGGAAAGGAACAGTTTAACTTACTAGCTTTGGTCAACATGTGATGTTCATATGGTCACTTGCTTTTCCAATCTGTTTTATTTCTTCAGTTGCTGAATAATGTTTGCAATGCTACATGTTTTAACTTGTCATAAAGGTAAAATTCTGCAATGAAGATGAACTTTTAAAGCTTAAAATGACTGCAGGTAAAGCTTTAAAACTTCTCGGAAGTCAATGTTTTCCTAATAATAGGTTTGATTCCTAGTAACTTTAGCTTCCTTTGCAGCTCAAACATAGTAACATTGTTCCCACATAGCTTTGCTAGTCAATTCTAAGTGGCTTTGTAAAAATAGGTCCTGCAAGAAGTTATTTTGAAGCACTGCTAGCCAAGGAGATACTTTGTGGTAACTTGTTGTCAGGCAAAGGATGAATGAATAAAATTGTAGAGCAAGGATACAAGAATGGGGAATAACTGTTTTAGTCATAATTGAGTGAAGGGATAAAGTACCTACTAAATAATACCTTTGGACTCATAAGCCACTCTAAATTAAGTAACAAGTGTAACTAATGATTTTCTGTCTCCTCATACTAGTGAATTCAGCTCGTGTAAATTAGAGCAGGATTATGGGAGGCAGTTCAGTACAGGTTTTTAGTTGTGTCAGAACACTGACAGCTTGGTGGTCATTAGGCTCTGTGCAGTAGGTAGGAGAGCAATTTGGTGGATCAGCTAGTAGGTATCTCGGGTGAGCCAAATGGCTCTCAGCCCTAATGATTAAGTATTTTAACTTGACCTGAGTAATAAATTCTATTGCTTCAGGCCTTTTCTGACTGATATGGGTCACTAAATCATTCAGGCTCTATTGCTGCTATCTAGAGCAAGTGCTGGTCAAAAAAATCCAGACCTTTGTTTAGCCTATAATAGAATGTCAGCTTTTAAATTCCTTTCCCTTAATTGAGGAAGGAAAGATTAATGTCTTGTGCTCTGCAATCATGTAATTGAACATGTAGTGTTTTTTAACCTCCATGAGACTTACATTAAGAGCAAACTCATTAGCTGTGAGAATGTCCTCAGTGGTGTTTGGGGTGGTTTTATTTGCTAACAGCTGGGTGTATTTTTCTTTAACTGTTAGTAAACATCCAGAAGCATCTAAAATGCAAGATTGTTTTATTTTGCACAAATATACTGCTGACTGAAATGCAAACAATATTTTGATGGTAAATGAGATGAAACAAAAAGCATGAGAACTAAAATAGCCTTCTCTGTATGCCTCAATTACTAAGATTTTTAAGGTAAGTTGTTGCTTTGAAAACCTTGACTGAGCTGTTCATGCAAATGCCTGGAGCATAGAACTACTATTAACTTTGTTTTAACTGCAGCATTTTATTCTTCTGAAACTCTCCTGGTTTACAGTAAGTGTTAAGACAGCTTTGGAAAAATGGAGGAGCTGTTTCAGAGAAGTTTTAGGGATGAGCTCACACAGGAGGTAGTTGTTGTCCACCTCTGATATGAGAGGTTTTGTCATTGTTTGCAAGCAGTTGAAGAGTCTTATGCTGAAACAGTGAGTTGGCTTTACCTTGGTGGACGAAGTACAAATGTGTCACAGTGAAAACTGCTTATTAGACGGTCTGTGTTCTCAAAGTTATAGAAGGAATATGCATGTAGCATACATATATTCATGCTCTGTGCTTTCATAACATTTGGCCCACTGGTTGGGCTTCCAAACATAAGCAGTCTCCACCTGTAACAGTATGAGCAGTGCTCTTCACATGGTCTTAAGACTGAAGACAAATGTGACCTTGACAATATGTGGATGCCATGTACATGCATTCCAGTTTATATCGTGGACTGGGCTTTTCTCAGTGTTAAAACTTCATGCACAAGTTACTTTAGTAGTGAAAAGTTCCTGGTCTGCCACCCTTGCTTAAGCCTCAGGGAGAGGTTGGCCTCTGTACAGCCTCTGTCTTTACCAGCTGAGATTACCCTACTCCCTCCACTGGGAGGAGAAGTATGATTCTGGAAGGAGTAACTATTTTAATCTTGATAACTTCCCATTTCATTGCACTATGGATTTTTTGCTAGTCTTCTATTAAAAAAAAACCCAACACAACAAAACAAACAAACTCAAACAAAAAAACCCCACTCACCTATATAAGACAAAGGCATTAGTGCATAGGCTAGTCTGTGGGGGCAGTACCTCTGTCTTTGGGTATCTGACAAGTATGTAGTTAGGCCTCTGTTTCTCAGCCAGCCTTCTGCATGCCTATCAAATTGTTTGTCCTAGTTTATAAAGGTGGGAGGCCTTTGTGCTTAGTCATCCAACCACTGTTTGATAATTGGTGATAGATCTTTTAAGCACAAAAATAGAATAGCTTTATATAAGGGTAAATACAAGAACAAAGACATGTACTTCAAAATTTTGCGCAAGTGCCTATCAAATGATGGAAAAAAGGACAGAGGGAATAGATGAGAACACAGTGTGTGGTATCTGAGTTCCTTTGTCTCTGAACAGAGGTTATCTCAGATCTTTGATTTACGTTAGTTAAGAGTTGAGGATTTGTGGTACAGACATAACTGATGGTTTTTTGGTTTTGTTTTTGTTAGGTGTTTTGGTTGTTTTGTTGTTTTGGTTTTTTTGTTTCCTGGACTTCTGAATAGTCTCAGTCTATTTGATTGCCAGTGTTGCAGTTGTGTTCTTAAAGGGAATCAGAATGGTTACAGTTGGAAGTGACCTTCAAGACCATCCAGTTCCAACTCCCCTGCCACAGGCAGGGACACCTACTAGACCAGGTTGCTCAAGGCCCTGCCCAGCCTGGCCTTGAGCACTGCCAGGGATGGGGCAGCCACAACTTCCTTGGGCAACTTGTTCCAGTGTCTCACCACCCTCATAGTAAAGAATTTCTTCCTAATATCTAATCTAAATCTACCGTCTTTAAATTAAAAGCCATTCTTTCTTGTCCCCTACATGCCCTTGTAAAATGTCCCTTTTTATAGAAAGTGGAAGCAAGGGCAGGCGGCCTGGGAAGAATACCGGAACATTGTCCAGCAAGCTAGGGATTGGGTCAGGAAAGCTAAGGCCCAGTTAGAACTGAGTCTGTCCAGGTATGTCAAAGATAACAGGAAAGGCTTCTATAGGTATGTTGCAAACTAGGGATGATGTGAGCCTTCTTCAGAAGCTAACAGGAGAACTGGCTATCCTGGATTTGTTGGAAGGCTGATGTTCTCAGTAACTTCTTTACCTCAGTCTTCACTGGCAAATGCTCTAACCCCCCCACTCAGGCCTGGGAAAACAAATGTAGAGACTCTGAAAATGGAAGACCTTAGGCCCACTGTAGGAGAGGATCAGGTTTGAGAGCATCTTAGGAACCTGAAGGTGCCCAAGTCCATGGGACCTGATGAAATCCATCCGCAGGTCCTGAAGGAGCTGGCAAATGAAGTTGCTAAGCCACTGTCCATCGTATTTGAAAAATCATGGCAGTCAGGTGAAGTTCCTGACGACTGGAAAAAGGGAAATATAACCCCCATTTTCAAGAAGGGAACAGACCAGTCAGTTTCACCTCTGTGCCTGGCAGTATCATGGAGCAAATTCTCCTGGAAATCATGCTTATGCACATAGAAAACAATAAGGTGCTTGGTGACAGCCAGCATGGCTTCGCTGAGAGCAAATCTTGTCTGACCAATTTGGTGGCCTTCTATGATGGGGCTGTGGAACTGATGGACAGGGGTAGAGCAGTTGATGTCATCTAGCTGGACTTATGCAAAGCGTTCGACACTGTCCCACATGACATCCTTGTATCTAAACTGGAGAGACAGCAATCTGATGGGTGTACCACCTGGTGGAATAAATATTGGCTGGATGGCCACATGCAAAGAGTTGTGGTCAATGGCTCAATGTCCAGTCAGGGGCTGGTGATGAGTGGTGTCCCTCAGAGGTCAGTGTTGCAACTAGTCCTGTTCAACTGGCATTGTTTAGCCTAAAGAAGAAGGTGGCTCTGGTGAAGTCTTATCAGTGTGTACAGATATCTGAAGGGAGAGTTAAAAAAGTATGGAGCCAAGCTCTTCACAGTGGTGCTGGGTCATGGGACCAGAGGCAAAGGGCACAAAGGTCATGAACCTTTATAATAATATTGTCGTGGTTTAAACCCAACCACAAACCTCGTTTACTCACTCCCCCCCTTCTTGCCCTCCCCCTGCTCCTGGAGGGACGGAGAGGAGAATCGAAAAGAATGCAACTCCCACGGGTTGAGATAAGAACAGTTTAGTAAGTAAGGTATCACACAAATCACTGCTGCTACCACCAATAATAATAATGCTAAAGGAAATAACAAGAGGAAAGAATACAAGACCTCAACACCAGCTGACCAATAACTCGCCCCACTCCCCCCAGCCGAGCACCGACCGATACCTTGTCCAACCCTGCAGTCCCAGCCCTTCCCGGGTAACTCCCCGTTACATCCTGGGCATGACGTGCTGTGGTATGGAATACCTCTTTGGTCAGTTTGGGTCAGGTGTCCTGTCTCTGCTTCCTCCCGGCCTCCCCTCCTCCCTGGCAGAGCATGAGGCTCACAAAGTCCTTGGCCAGACCAAACATTCGAGCAGCAACTGAAAACATCGGCGTTATCAGCACTGTTCCCAGGCCAAAAGATCAAAACACAGCACTGTACTAGCTCCTAAGAAGGAGAAAAATGACTGCTGCTGCTCAACCCAGGACAAATATATATATTTTAATATAGATTTATTTAATAATATTATTTTATTTTTATAATTATACTTGCACAGCAAAGTATGCTACTAATGCAAGTTCCACAAGCAAATCTCCTTTTTTTTTTTTTTTTTCTCTTATTTAAAAAAGAGGAAATTCGTAGCAGCCTTACAGTATCTGAAGGGGGGCCTACAAGGGTGCTGGGGGAGGGACTTTTCATTGGGGGCTGTAATGATAGGACAAGCGGTAATGGGTTCAAACTTAAACAGGGGAAATTTAGGTTAGATATAAGGAAGAAGTTCTTTACTGTGGGGGAGGTGAGGCACTGGAATACAATTATTATATATAATAATTTAATATATATTAATTTAATAATATAATATAATATAATATGAGACCAAAGGGTCTTCTATTGTAGATACCAGCTGCAGATTGATGTCAGTAAGTACAGGAAACTTCTAGAGCAGAAGAACACATGCAGAAGTTAAATCCTTACTATTAAATCCATGCAGTCTTTAACAATGGATAAGACATAAAGCTGGAATATGAACTGCAGATCTTTGGGATGAAAATTTGAGGTCTTTTCTTAACATTATCATTACCTGATACCACCCTGCCCCCAGCCCTAAAGGACATAAGGAAACAAGCTGGCAACTTTTGGGATATTTGGAGAATGTAATGCATGATGAAGAAAATAGCCTACAGAAACAAATAATAAAGAAATGCTTAGACACAGTCAGCCAAAAGACAAATGAGTTAGAAATATCAAAAGGACATCCAGTTTAAGGAAAGATTGAACAACAATTTGGAAAACCAGCAGGGAAGACAAAAAGAGTCATAGAATCATAGAATAGTTAGGGTTGGAAAGGACCTTAAGATCATCTAGTTTCAACCCCCCTGCCATGGGCAGGGAAAAAAAGAAAGGCATATGGTTTGAAAGATGCTGTTAGAGGCATTTCAGACAGCAGCTTCAATGCATGAAAATTACAGGAACAGGTTTGGAAGTAGTCCAGATCAACTTGGCAAAAGGAATTTTGAGACAACAGCTACAGTCAGCGTGTTAAGTGATCTTAGAACTGAAAGGTAGGGAATTCCTAAGGTGCAGTGATAAACCTAAAAGGGGAAAGCTTGGGGGAAAACCTTTTAAATGTTAAAGGCCAAGAAACAGCAAGAAGGTCCAAATGAGCAAGTAGTACTGTAAGACTGAACACTGCAAGATCAGAACTGAAGAGGTCTCAGGAAAAATCAAATATAACTTTCTGAATTAGTGTAAGCACAGAAGATAATGAACTGACTTACATGAATTAGTGCTCTGTAATGTGAATAATTCATTAAGTAAAAAAGTCCTACTTTAGCATACAGTGAGAAAAGAAGAGCTGGCATAATAAAGCAACATGAGGGATACTATGGTGTTTTCAGGACAAAGCAGACACTAATGTAACTAAGGAGCTTCCCTCTGGACACAGCAAACTCTTTCACTGTGAGGGTGATGGATCACTGGCACAGGTTGTTCAGATTGTGGAGACTCTTTCCTTAGATATATTCCAGACTCATATGGACAAGAAGGTCTTGGTGACCCTGCTTGAGCAAAGGTGTTGGACCAGATGACCTCCAAAGGTCTTTTTTAGCCTCGGGCATTCTGTGGTCTGTCTAATATGCGGACTTGGAGGATTTAGTATGGCACTTAATATGTTATACTTCATGGTGCAAGGTGTCCTCTCTTTTTAAGCTTGGCTTTAGCCTATAAAAAGTTTGAGGGGACAGATTTGCCAATGAGAAATGTTATTTATTGAATTAATTTAATTCCACAATATTGGTTTTACTGTTACAAGCTCATTCAACACATGCTGGACAACTTTTTGTTCCATCACAGCTCTTATTTTGTGAGAAAATGACTTAAGAGATTTTTACTGTTTCTCCACGTGAGTACAACTAATAAGCAGAAGTGCAGTGGGTGCTTTGTTGAAAAACAGTATGCTGTATCTTAAGAAATGTAGGTAGTTCTGTGTTTTAGTAACTACAGACTCTTGCAGGACTATGTTACAAGATGGTAATAACTTTTGGTAAGTGGTAATGCCATAGGTAAGTGTCAATTTTCAGAAGCTCCTTGTGTAAGCAGAGGGAAGAACATGCCAGTTCTGGGGCAGGGGGCAAAGAAACAAACATTTTAAGAAATACTTTAAGCAATACAAGTTACTTTTTCTTATTATTCTGTAACTTTATAAAGTTGGTTGTACTAGAAGCAATTCACATGCTTCTGTGTATGGATGTAAAAATATAAAAGTAATTTTTAGCTACAGAAGCTTTAATTGTTTCTTGTGACTAAATTTGAGCTGATCCTTATTAGCATGGTCTTCTAGAATATAATAGCAAAACTCGCAGTTCATGTTGCGTTTCCTTGCTGAGTACACTGATGAATAGCCTTTTTATGTTAAATGACGTAATGCATATTTCTCCCTGCTTCTCAGTCTTCCAACTAAGGAAGTTAGTATTCCAAATACTTAACTTCTAAAGGGGAAATAAAAAAATAGTGGCTTTATCAAAATTGTAGATGAGGTGTACAAATGTTCACTTTAGATGTTAATGTTACTGATAATTGTAAACACAGATGTAATTTTTCTGAAGTATGTGCAGTATTTAAATGAGTAACATTATTTTAAACTTATTTCTTGTAGCTCAACTTTCAACATAATCTTGAATTGGTAGTTGCTTTTCTGTTTTAAAACTTTAGTAATACGAAGTCTACTTCTTGGTGCTATGTAATGCATAGTACTGAAGTACAGCATTTTATGTTTAAATTTGCTTTTTAAGAGATGCGAACAAGTGATGCTCAGGGGGACTCAATAAATCTGTGACCTTGATTAGTATGGCCAGTTTTCTATGTCTATAAATGTGGAATATAACAAGAAAACTATAAATCAGTGCTGCAGTGCTGTGTTGATTTTTGGCTGGGGTAGAGTTTGAAACGGTTTCACAGATGATGCAGTTTGCATCTAACTTTCATTAATGTGTTCTGCATTGAAATGGTTTCACATTGCCTTAGGTATTAATACAGTTGTTGTCAGCTCCAGATTGCTGTTTGAATTCAAGGCAGAATAAAGCATTACACAATGATAGGCAGATTAATTTTTGAGTGATCTTATGCATCTCATTTAGCATGTCCTTGAATTGTAACTGGCTGGGTAATGTTCCTAGGCACTTAGTAAGCATTATATGATTTCTTATGAAACTTAAAGTGATCCTTTTCCCTTGATCCAGAAAGGAGATATTACAAAGCTCAGTTTGTCTACTGACAAATGTAATAATATTTTCACACCTAATTTTTGTCCAGATTATGATTTACTTTTCTAGCAGCTGATTTATTAACAGCCAAAAAGCTTAAGGCCTTTTATAATTTAACATTAAAAGCACTCATTTACTGCTGATTTTCTCTTAGGTAAACATTAAACAGTTATTGAGAAATACAGAAATTGGTAGCATTCATCATCATTACCACTTAATCACTTCAATGCCAATTGTGAAATGTAAAAGAAATGTAGTTATGTGATTATGTTGACTTCTCCATGAAGCAGTAGAAAACACTTAAATTGGTTTGCTATTTTGGTTATGTTTTAACAGCCTGATTCCTACTATTTTCTTGGAGAACTGTAGATAGTAAATTGCTGGATCAATAATAGTTTTGTACTTTGGAGATTTTAGAGTTGCAGCTTGTAAGTTGGTTAATCTTTTTGTTTGGTTCTTAATGCTCTTCTAAGCCTGATAGAACAATGCAGAAGATGGCAGCTGGGCAAAGTAGTTATGCTCCATATTACTACTGAGTCAGGTTTTTTTACAGACAATATGTCCAGCAAGCACAAGTTCACTATGTGTAGTGGAACAACTGTAGCGTAGAGGCTTGTCATACTTGCGTTCTGCATCTTACTAACTTTGCCTGCAAAACAAAAACCTTTTTTTGTCCACTTAGACTGATAAATGAGACCACCTTTGAATCTGTATTGTGGAGAGAAGACATTAGTATGCAAAACAAAGGTTAATGTGTAGCAGGATACTGTAATGGTGATTGCTAGAGAAATGGATAAGGAAGCACAACGTGCGCTGTTAATCTTTTGTTCAACAGATCACACAAGAAATGTCATACTGAGCATACCAGTTCAGTTTGGTCAGTCTGTTTCATTGCTCTATGCTTTGAGGTTTTGTTATACCAATGTTACTCCAAAATGTGCGTGCTCTTACAGCAGTTGAAGATTTGATACTAAAACTTCCCATGAAAGAAATGAGATTTTGCAAGTTACCATTTTGAATAGTTTTTCCAAGCTGTGCGGCATGAGCTTTCCCCTACCAACAAGGCGGGGGGGATGAAATCCCAGAAAACCTCCACAGTGCCCCAGTCCAACCATCCATGATGTTATCTGACATCTTCAGATGCATTTAGGAGGTTTTTTCCTTTTCACAGTTTAGGGAGGATGCATGAACCACTGTCATTGTTTGCCATATTTGATCTGGAAATAAGATTCTTGAAGTATGGTATTAGCTTTAGAATGGTAGTATGTATAGATAGCTAGAGATGGAGACCAGTTAATGTCAGGAGTAGATGACTACTACTGAACTCGGATTACTTTTCAATAAAACTGTGCAGTCTAGCTGCACGGAGGAGGGTACAGTTTTGAAAAAAAAGGAGGCCTAATTTGAAGTGGGGTATTGTTTTGTTTTGTTGGACCATTCATGTTGAAATTAATTACATCATACTAGACTTTTATTTTGTTAAAGCACTGCATGACATAAACTAGATTTAATCTGTTTTTAACTTGATGTGTTTTTAATCACAGTGTAGTGGGTGGAATTGCACATTTTGTGTTTCATGTTAAAACTCTCAGGTGAAGTCTTCAAGCAAGCTGTTGGAAGAAAATAAAGGGTTGAATACTTGTAAATTATAAGTTCTGATCATTTCTTACGACTTTAATACACTGGTGGAGTTCTGTCATTTTTATATGGCTGGTTTGTGTGACTTCGCTAGAGGGCAGTGCTACGCAAGAAATGTTTGTCGGCGTGAATTTTGACACTTTTTGCATAAGATTACATATACACCTTTTAAAACACCTCAGTGATGGCACGTAAAAGCCACATGCTTGATATATGAACCTCTGAAAATAAATGGAATGGGGAGTCTTTCTACTGTGTTATGCAAATATTTACTGATAATTTCTTGAAGTCGCTAGTCTAATTCTCAAAAATATATTTAACCAGAGAAAGCTGAACTACCTTTAGTTGCAGTGCTGGTTGTGTACCACACTGATCAGAAGTAACTTAGCTGTTCTGTTAGTTATCTAGCAAGGAAAAATATTATCTTTGTGCTGTCAGTTAATCATTTAGACCCTATCTTTTTAGTGGTACACAGCAGATGTAGAAAGTGATCTGTTGTCAATTCCTAGTTAATCTATAGTACCTGATGGTTTCAGGCTTTTTGCAGTAGGTGTTCAAAGTTAGCTTGAACTTGTTTAAACTCTCTTCTGAAGACATTTGCTGTATTAATTTCAGTGTGTATTTTTCTGTGCTCCTCATGACTTACCTGAGTGCTAATGGTCTGGCTGATTATTAGGTGTTCCCGTCTTAATACACACTTTTCAGTGGAACTCTTTGGTAGCTTGTGCTCTTTAAATATGTTAAACTCTAGCAGTTATGGTTTCTCCTGGAAAAACTTCCCAAGCCTTTTTAATACTTAAGGGTTTATCCCTGACATAGTTACTTGCTGCAATTTTTGTAAAATGTGATTTTACAACTTGGCTCAACTTTACTTGTTTTCTGTCTTCTGTTCCTGAGTGACTATTAAGATACCAGGCAGCTAATAAGAATGACTACTCCGTTATCTAGGCATGGGCTGTGTGAGTTTGGTGAGTCTAAAGTATTGCAAGATGCTAAGTCTGCAAGAGACCAGAGGTTGAGAAAAGCCACTCTTTCTTCTACATCTTATTAGGAGAATAGGTGGATCTGGTGCAGATAGGATAGGAAGAAGTGAGACATGGGAGAAATGAAGATTCATCAAACTGGAAGCAATACTCGTGTAATCTCCTATTGAGGTATTTCTGTGCTCTGTCTGGAGCACAGAGTATATTTGGGTTCAGTGGTGTGCTGAGAACAGGTAGAGCATGCCTCTTGCTCTTCTTTGATGCTACTAATACTGCATAAACAGTATTGAAGTAACTGTTGCTTTCATGTGAGCTTGTCCTGGTTTACTGGTGACAGATTTCTTTGCAAATAGCTGGTTTAGACCTAGCTACCATTTCTGTGAATAGCAAATAAGAAGTCTTTAAGAGTTTTGTTTTGTTACCTAAGCTTTGTATCGGATAGGTAAGGTGGGTTTTCTCTTGCTTAAAGTTACTCTGTTTTGGGGTTGTGTGGGTTTGTGGTTTTTGGTTGTTTTTTTTTTTTTTTGGGGGGGGGTGTTTGATTTTTTGTTTTAGTTTTTTCCTTCAGAGTAGAAGGCCATCTAATTCAAGAACTCTACAAAGTAGAAACATAAACTTCATCCATCCAGAGATATTACCTGTATTGGTTGTGGGTAGACTCTCCAGTCAGAGTAAGACAGCTGCCCATGAGTGATGCCTCTAACTTTTACTTACTAGGTAGTGAGCTCTTGGTGTTCATTTTTCCATCTCTTAAGCTAACTGATAGGGGGTGATCTCTTATATGGATCTCTTCTGGGGATTCAAGAGAGGGGAGTCTTCTCTGAAATAAATTGCTTTAAATACAAATTCAGATTTTTATTTTTTTAATATTGTAAAGTGGGGTTTCAGTGAAGCTTATCAGGCATTCAGTAACAGCAGAGATAGCCCGAGACTTTAAAGACCTAACTTTGCATCACGTATTACCAAGTATCTGAGCAGTTAGCCTGAACAGTTAGCGTTTAGCACTAGATTCAGTTCATTTTGAAGAACCTATGTGCAAAAAGCAACCATTTATGCTGTAATTGCCTGCTAGATTTGAATGATAGTTTTTCCTTTTCAGTGCAGTGCTTTTTATCTGACTTAACCATTCTGGGCAAAGGTTGTCTAAAAATAAGTTCTGGAAACTTGTTTCAGTGGTGTAAATATGTCAAGCTTTAATTACTCATGGTAATTAAATGATCCTGGTATAGAGTTAATTTTCTTCCTGGTAGCTGATGCAATACTGTGTTTCAGCTTTAGTGTGAGAATAATGCTAATAACACACTGATGTTATAGTTGTTTGTAAGTAGTGCTTACACTGGTCAAGGACTTTTCAGTCTCATGCTCTGCCAGTGAGAAGTGGTACAAGAAGCCAGAAGAGAGCAGAGGCAGGATACCTGACCAAAAATATCCAAATGGGTATGCTGTACCACAGCACATCATGCCAAGTATAGAAACCAGAGGGAGTCAACGAGGACAGACCAATTGGTGTTCAGGTTGGGCTGGGTATTGGACAATAGGTGGTGAGCAATTGTATTGTGCATCACTTGGGTTTGCATGGATTTTATTCCTCCTCTTTTTCCTTTTAATTACTATTATTATGAAGTTAACCTTTTACTTATTCTTCCCATCCCACTGAGGGGTGAGAGGGAGAGTGAATGAGTAGCTCCTTGGTACTTAGTTGCTAGCTGTGGTTAAACCACAGCAACTTGTTTTGTCAAAATTCATGTGTTTAAGTTGTCTTAACTATTAAAGGCTCTTCTGATATGTTTCAAGATTGAGTTCTCCCTTGGCTTTGGTGTACAGCTTTGGTTTTCCTGTGCTATCTTTGATATGTTGCTTGCTTGTTGAATTGATGCCCAAAATAGTAGCCCATGATTAACTTAACATTTGCATCAACCCAGGGGATTAAAACTCTGTCAAGCCTTGAACTTCTATGGTAGCCTGGAGAGAAACGGAACCCTGAAACTGAACTAATGAAGCTTCTGTCCAGACCTATGACACATCACATGGGAAGGTGAATAAAGTTGCTAAGCCAGTGTCCATCATATTTGAAAAATCATGGCAGTCAGGTGAAGTTCCTGACGACTGGAAAAAGGGAAATATAACCCCCATTTTCAAGAAGGGGAAAACTGATGACCCAGGGAATTACAGACCAGTCAGTCTCGCCTCTGTGCCTGGCAAAATCTTGGAGCACATTCTCCTGGAAGGCATGCTAAGGCACATGAAAAACAACAAGGAGCTTGGTGACAGCCAGCATGGCTTCACTAAGGGGAAATCCTGCCTGACCTATTTGGTGGCCTTCTATGATGGGGCTGTGGAACTGATGGACAGTGGCAGAGCAGTTGACATCACCTACCTGAACTTGTGCAAGGTGTTTGTCACTGTCCCACATGACATTCTTGTCTCTAAACTGGAGAGACACATAAATTTGATGAATGGATGTCCTGGGTTCAGCAGTAGCAGTTATTTTTCTCCTTCTTAGTAGCTAGTGCAGTGCTATGTTTTCATTTTTTGGCCTGGGAAGAGAGCTGATAATGCCGATGTTTTTAGTTGGTGCTCAAATGTTTGGTCTGGCCAAGGACTTTCTGAGCCTCATGCTCTGCTAGGGAGGAGGGGAAGCTGGGAGGAAGCAGAGACGGGACACCTGACCTAAACTAGCCAAAGAGGTATTCCATACCACAGCATGTCATGCCCAGGATGTAACGGGAGTGACCCAGAAGGGCTGGGGGACTGCAGGATTGGAGGAGGTATTGGTCGGTGCTCGGCTGGGGGGAGTGGGGCAAGTTATTGGTTGGCTGGTGTTGAGGTCTTGTATTCTTTCCTCTTATTTCCTTTCTCATTATTATTGGTGGTAGCAGTAGTGATTTGTGTTATACCTTAGTTACTAAACTGCTCTTATCTCAACCCGTGGGAGTTGAATTCTTTTCAGTTCTCCTCTCTGTCCCTCCAGGAGCAGGGGGAGGGTAAGAAGGGGGGGAGTGAGTGAATGAGCTTTTGTGGTTGGGTTTAAACCACGACAATGGACCACTTGGTGGATAAAGAACTGGCTGGATGGCCACACGCAAACAGCTGTGGTCAATGGCTCTGTGTCCAGCTGGAGACCAGTAACAAGTGGTGTCCCTCAGAGGTCAGTGTTGGGACCGGTCTTGTTCAACATGTTTGTTGGTGACACGGACAGTGGGATTGAGTGCGCCCTCGGCAAGTTTGCTGTTGACACCAAGCTGTGTGGTTTGGTTGATACGCTGGAGGGAAGGAATGTCATCCAGAGGGACCTTAGCATGCTTGTGAGGTGGTCTGATGCCAGCTTCATGAAGTTTAACCATGGTGCAAGGTCCTACACCTGGGTCGGGGCAATTGCAGGCACAGCTACAGGTAGGGAGGAGAAGAGAGTCAGAACAGCCCTATGGAGAAGGACCCAGGGGTGCTGGTTGATGAGGAACTGGACATGAGCCAGCTTCAGTATGGGGTCGCAGCCCAGAAAGCCAACAGTATCCTGGGCTGTATCAAAAGGAGTGTAACCAGCAGGTCGAAGGAGGTGATCCTGCCCCTCTGCTCTTGTCAGACCTCACCTGGAGTATTGTGTAAAGTTCTAGTGTTCTCAACATAAAAAAGACATGGAACCAGTCCAGAGGAGGGCTACGAGGATGATCAGGGAGCTGGAGCACCTCCCGTATGAAGACAGGCTGAGAAGGTTGGGGCTATTCAGCCTGGAGAAGAGGAGGCTACGTGGAGACCTCATAGCAGCCTTCCAGTATCTGAAGGGAGCCTATAGGGATGCTGGGGAGGGACTCTTCTATTAGGGACTGTAGTGATAGGACAGGGGGTAAAGGGTTATAACTTAAGCAGGGGAAGTTCAGATTGGATATAGGGAAGAAGATATTTATTGTTAGGGTGGTGAGGCACTGGAATGGGTTGCCCAGGGAAGTTGTGAATGCTCCATCCCTGGTGGTGTTCAAGGCCAGGTTGGACAGAGCCTTGGATGACATGGTTTTGTGTGAGGTGTCCCTGGCCATGGCAGGGATGTTGGAACTAAATGAACTTAAGGTCCTTTCCAACCCTACCTATTCTATGGTTCTGTGATTTTGTGACTAATCTTTCTGTCCTTTATTCTGTATACTGATGTCTTGCAGGACCAATGCTGCTTTTTCCCCACACAGATGATGGAGGTTTCCTTGCATAAACATCTTACTATTAGCATCTTTTGTATTCAAGGAAGGAATTTAGACTTCCTTTATTACTAGAGTAAGCTTGACTTTTGAGTCTGTAATTCACGTCTGCAAAAAACAGAAAAACAATGCATCACTTTGAGTTGCAGTTTGCTTTGTTGAAACTTTGTTTTAGAAGATTTATAGCTCTGAATTTTATTCCTTAACTACTTCTGTTGAGTAATTACTTGATACTTGTTAGTTGATGGTAGCTGTTTGAAGAACAGTTGTAAACCTGTTATTGATGGTGTAATCTTATTGTTCCTAAGCTTAGTTTTGTAAATTTGTATAGACCTGTTGTCATAGCATTTTTCATTACTACATGTGTTTCTATATACGAAGTGTCACTGGCTCTGGCTGGGAATGTTTTTGGTTCCACAGCCTACATTCTAGTTAGGAAATTGGATGGTATTTATGCTTTCACCTGCATTTTGGAGTTAAGCTACTAGCAGGCGGACCTGAGTGGGCTTTTCATAGTCAGTATGGGCCCAATACTATGGAGTCTTCAAAAGTGATCTGGTTGATCGGGTTAGATATAAAATCAGAGTTTGAGAATTATTTCCAACTGGGGAAAGCAGATACAACAGAACAACTGTAGAGACTTTGACAGGTTGGAAGCTTGGGTCAATGAGAATGGCATGAGGTTTAGTGAATTTTAAGGCTTTCTCTTGAAATGCATTAATTGCACTCAACAGTTTATGCTGGGGTTTGGCTGGCTGGTGATGGCTCTGCTGAAAAGGAACTAAAAGTCCTAGTGGATAGCAAGCTGAGCATGAGCCGGCAATGTGCCCTGAGGCAGAAAGGCAGTGTCCTGGGTCTGCATCAAGAGCATAGCCATTAGATCAAGAGACATGGTTGTTCCACTGTACTTTGAGCTTTCAAAGCTACAGCTGGGAATGGTATCAGGATGTGGTCCCCTAGTTTAAGAGACTGAAAAACTGTAGAGGCCCCAGTGGAGGCTTGTGGAAGTGATTAGAGGGTTATAGAAACCCTTTCAACCAAATATAAGTGTTGGAAGTATTCTTTCTTCAGCCTAGAGAAGAGGAGGATTGGGGATGACTGCTTTTTTAGCTCCTATAGATAGCAGAGCAGCTTAGTGCTCTCAAAGAATGGACTGAAGGGACAACTGAGCCACAGTTAAAGACAAAACTTAAATTCTTTTCTTTACCCAAAATACATAATCTTGTAGGTAGGCCATTCTGTAGCTATATAGCTTGTGTGCAAATACAAGCTTCTAGAATGTTTTGGAAAGCATATTTCATTGCCATCACTAGCCTGTGATAAAGGCTGTCTTTCCCTTGTATATAGAGATTTTACAGCAAAAATCTCTAACAATAGGGATTGAAATTGCCAGTTATCCTTTGTACCTGGAAAAAAGTTTAACTGTATTTGGAACAGTATGTAAACAGTGCTGCAACTATATATATATATATATATATATATATGTATATATATATATATATATATTTTAAGCTGTAGCTTTGAGTGACAAATCAGGATCTCAGCTGTGAAGTCCTGTAATGCTGAGCAGATAACTGATAGCCTAACTTACTCTCTAGGAGTCTATGGTAAAACCAATTCTAATACTTCATACCTGTGAAAAAAGAGTCATGTAGTGCAAGCTGTCAAAGATCTAGCTGAATCTATTCTTTGCTAGTATATACTTCAAGAAGGAAAATACTTTTCTCCTACTTTAATTTCTTCACAGCGATTTAACTTGTACCACTGTTCCCTTCAGTTTGAAGCCTCTTGAGAGAGACATATGCTGTCTGCTTGTTGAACTTAAATGACACTATTCCAATAATTTACTGGTCATTGTCACTGAACATTAGAAACCTAATTCCATAGTAAACGAACAAGGCTGTCAGACTGTTAATTTGTTTCATGCTTAGGTAGCCTAATACTAGGAGGAATGTTTCTTGAAATCATGAAGTATTGTCACTTGCAGAGTGAAACTTAAATTTGTGGGCTTCGTGCCAGATATTTATGTTGAAATGGTTATGAATTTAAATAGTTAATGTGATTTAGAGCTACAATAATAGGAAATAAGACCCCTTTGTTAAAGGGGCTTAGAAATGGGTGTTGGTAGCAGGGTATGTAGCGTGTTGAAAAATACACCAAAAAAAATGGACTGCATCTTGCTTTGAGTACAATGCAGGAGACATTAGTATGTATAAGTAGGTTCTTAAGCAGGTCAAATTAAGTCTTGTGTACTTCAAGCTCATGTGAACTGACAACACGTATGGTGACATTTATAACACTAGCGTTTTTATTATATCTATTCTCAGTGTGAAATGTAAAGCAGTGTTTGAAACTGGGAGCAGTATTCCTGTGAAAATTCATAAAACTGCTTGTTTATTAAGTTAGCAAATACTCAGATATCAAGCACTCTAGAAGAACTGCATGTTATTTGTAATTAAGGGAAATAACAGCCTTCCTGCTGACCTCTGCACCTAGAACAATCTGTCACCAATAGCCTGCCACCCATAGTAACACAAATAAAGAAAACCCTATGGCTGATGTTTTCAGACTGCTTTTGGGATACTTCGGACCTTGCCCTGTATCTGTAAGACTTGGAGGGTAGCAGGGAGGAAATAGTGCAATTTTCTTCTTGATTACCTCACTTCAAATGTTTCTTTTGTAGTGGAGGACTTAAAAACTTTGTCTTTGAAAAATCTGAGCATAATGCTGCTGCAGAAGCTGGCAAGCACTTTTAATGGTATTAGGATTTATTAGGTGTAAATGCCAACAAAACTTATGAATATGAATGGCTATCTAGGTAGTCTTGGAGTGTAAATGAGTTTAGGTGTTCACCATGCTTCAGCCATGTCTCTTTACTGCACAGTTTTTTCTAGTAAATCACATACTTCCTATATGATTTCATTTTTAAATAAGTTGAAGACTACTGTGAAAAGAAATTGTGTATACTATGCTTCTAAAACTATTTAAGTTCAATATCTAGAAACTCCTATATTACACAATGTTTTGATTATGGTCTAAAGTGGGAAAGTAAGATTTTTGGGAAGCTAAATTATTTGATGAAAACCCCTAAAGGGCAGCTTGATAAATCTTCCATGTGCTATGCTTATGTGAAATTTCTATATATGCTATTGTCTCAGTGATCCTGAAATGCTTAAATACCACTGGAACAATTCAGGACACTGGGATCTGCATAGCATATTTGTTTCACTTTACTAAAAAAAAGAAAAGAATTATTTGTCTTAGGAGGAGGGTGGGGAAAAAAAACCTAGCAGTGATACCTTATATTTGCAACATACAGCAGTCTTAGCAGATGAAAACATATGGAAGAAAATTTGAATGTCCCTGTTTTATTTTAGGCTTATGGTATGTCAGCTTTGCCCCTAAACTTGATTAAGGGAACTACCAGTGCGGCTTATGAACGTTTAGAGAACACTGAAGATATTGAAGAAGTGGAGCAACATCTATTAAGGCTTAAATCAAAGGTATGATCTTCACTGTTATCACTTCATTAATGATTCTATTTTTATTTTTCTTTCTTGCTTACTAGTTTATGGTCATGCTGTAGAGGTTTTTGCTCCAGAAAGAATCGCAAGTCAGAAGTGACTAGCTTGCAGGTATCTGAGTTACTTGGAAAACAATGTAGTCACTACTGTAGTAGCAATTAGGTTTTCTTTCAGTCCTGCAGCAGTAGTTATTTTTGTTTAGTTTATTAATGGTGCTGATGACCTGAACTCAACCTTCCGCAGTCGGGCTTGGGTGTATGGAAGAGATACTTTACGGAGTAATACTACCCTCACTTACTCTGCTACCAGTAGGACATCCTGTTTATTGGTACTCAGTGAAGCTGTTAACACTGGATACTTGCTAGATGGAGCTGCCATGAGTTAGATTCATCAAACTATTAATCATCTTTGTGAATAAATAACAGGCCTATATATTCTTGCTCCCTAGTTAGTGTATCTTGCTGTTATGATTTCTTTATGAAAAGCATATATATTCAGGCCTGTTCTGAATCCTAAACACCCCTAGGATGCTAACACCATTCGTAAACCCATGATGGCTGTGCAGCTCACTAAAAAGCTATGGCTAATGAATGGCACTTAGAACAACTTAGGAGTGCAAGCCCAAGGGGGATAAGATTTATTCTTTACATACAAGATGCTAGGGATTATCTCCCACCCTTTCATAACCCTTTTTCAGAAAATGGTTTGACCAGTGTTTTCAAGTCCAGAGTGGGGCAAAGGGCCATTGAAATGCATCGCTTTCATCCTGTTAGTCCATCTGTGATGTTCTGTGCTCTGTGACAGTAGACTTCAGTAGCTGTTTCAACAGTTTTCCCCTGATACTTACCTACCTCTACACAGTGTGGGCACCTTCAGTGTTCTAGAAATCCTGATGCATAATGAAACCTAAAAAGTCATCTCTCGTGGTTAAAATTATGAAGTTTGGAGTTTATACAGATTATTGCAATGACAAAAGGTATCAGTATTGCTGAAATCAATATGAGAAAAAATGAGAAACAACTGAAATATGGAGCATTACTTATTACAGATGGCTGCTGGCTTAGGAGAGTTTTCAAGCGACAGATCTTGTTTGATCTAACTAACAGGATCAAAAGCTGGAAGTCTTTAAGTTATGTCTACATTTTGATGTGACCATTAGTATAAACTAGTTTTATTTGGCATATGGATTATAGTCAGGATTCTGATGCAGTCTGTGATTGAAATCCTAGTTGTTGCATATGCATGAAGTTATGAAGAAAATGATGTTACTGAGAGAAATGTACGGTGAAAACTAGAGGTATGAAAGTATGCTACTTAACCTAATGAAAAAAATCAGCATGTAATATGGTCTTCTGCTACTAAGAGACCTGGTAGCTTTATTTTATTAATATTAAATAAGCGCAGCTTGCCTTGCAGCTGGGGAGGTTGGACTGTTTACAAAAAGTGACTTTTTTCAATTCATTGTGATGCTATACAGGGTGTGGAGAATATGTTCCTGTTAAAAGTACATTGTGATCTCCAAATTAAATGTTACATGTGCCTTGAAATGTGGTTTTAGTGTTGCAGACTTTGAGAAATTTATCTAAAATAAATGTGCTTTAACTTTACCAGTTGTGAAGTTTCACTATTTTCAGGAAGGCTTTATAAAATAAGAGGGGAAAAAATGGAATAGTGAATTTCAAAACTTTATATATATATATATATATAAGGAAATGTACTTAAGGTGTAAAAATCTTTATATAAGAATCAGTTTGTTATATGGCAGCATCAGTGTTTAGAAGCAATTGTGGTTCAGCTACTTAATTCCTCTTTTGTTGCTTCTGCTTATTAGTGTATAACTGAGATTTAAGGATGTTCTGCTGTAGTTACAACAGAGTTCAGTGGTGCCTGCTCAGTATTTAGAGTCTCAGAATTGGAGTGCATTCTTAAACATAATCATCAGACAATTAGCTAGTACACTCAACTAATTCTTGGGGTAATGGTGCCTCTTGTCTACATTTCTGTAAGGTTAATTTTTGGAACAGCAAGTTGTCTTTTTTTTTTTTTTGTAAGTGCAAGAAACATAGCTGACTGTCTAGTGGAATGTTGGAAAGAAATACAAATGTAAAGCTTAATAGCTTAATCATTGAACTAGATTGGAAGGGGCCTCTGAAAGTAGAGTTTTTGAACCTGATAACACAAAGTAAGGACTTCTTTCAGGTTTGATCAAGTTATTCAGGTCACATCTGGGCATTCTGAGTGTTTCTAGCCATGGAGACTGCCCACTCTGTTTATATTTTTTTTTAACATCCTCACTGTGGGAAGTTTTCAACCATCTAATTGGAATTCCCTTGTTGCATCTTGTGGCTTACATTTCATCCTCTTGGTATACATAGAAACAGTGGGAAATGTATACTGCAAAGTCTTGCACTATTTTTTTGGTAACCAGTGCAGAGATGGTCGTCCTCTGTCATCAAGGGATAGACGGGCTTTACAACAACTAGAAGGGAGACTACGGACACTTCGAAGAAGAGAAAGGCACCTGGAGTCTATTGAGAAAAGCTGGTGGACGAAGTTCTGTGAAGCTTTCCGACCTCTAAAGGTAAAACTTTTTGTCTCTTTTTGAGGCTTAAATTGGAATAACTTCCAGCTTTCTTCCTGCCATATAAATCATAGGTCAAGTTTAATAATTACCATGCTGGATATCAGCTATTTATTATTGAAATTACTGTTATGCTACAGAATGGCAGTCCTATAGCAAGCTCCAAGTTCTTGGAAAACCTTTTACTTTGTGTAAACTCTGGTTAAGATTGGAAATTATTAAGTCCTAGGGGAACTACTGTAGTGCCACTGCCATGGGAAATCTGGTTATCTTTTTTTCTCAGGCATGTGAAAATGTGAAGAAAAGAAGGAAGAATTCTGGCAGTTGGGTAGCTTAGGTTAATCTAATTTACATGTAGCCAACAGAAGTGAGAGGTATTTTGAGAATATATGCATTTGGAATGAGCATCTTACCGAGTACTTAATTGATCAGTACTAAACTATCGGCCCAGAACTTGATACTTAGCAGTGCAAAGGAGACTGTTACTGGGACAAAGCTTTGATATTGGTCTCTTTTGGTGGTAGGACTCTGATTTCAGTAGATAGCTGGCTTTAAAACCCAGTACTTCTCTGGAACAATATTGCCATATACTGTATTTTTTGCCAGCTAGATGTAGGAAGAAATTTTAGCATTACTTTAAACTGTAGGCTGCCCTTTGAAAAGCCAGGGGGCTATAAGCAATTTCCTCGAATGTCATAGCTATTGTTAATGCTGAGTACCAATGGAAAGGGCCTGAAATTGCAATTAAACAAAAAACTTTCAGTGTGAAATTCTCAGTGGAATTATCTTTATACAATACATTAGAAATCTAGATTTAGCTATTTCATTTAAAGGACAAATACCCCTGGGTGTTCACTTCAGCAGTTTGGCTTCTTTGATTTTTTTAATAGCTTATGTAGTTTCTTTAACTTTTCACTTTAACCTTAGATTTGAGAAATTCACTGGTTATATCTACCGTATGTAGGGCTTTTAATAATTCATTGTATTCTCATAGATAGTGTACAATATCATTAGTTACTGTTACAGATTAATGGTCAGGATGACATTTTAGTGCATCTCTGTTCTTGTGGTTTGAATACTTATTATTCTTAATAACTGTAGCAGTCACTGTGGATTGTTGACTTGAACTCCTCTTTAGTCTTATTCTTAAGTGCATAATATATTTTTTCATAGAATCAGCTAGGTTGGAAAAGACCCTTAAGATCATCAAGTCCAACCATTACCGCAGGACTGCCAAGGCCACCACTAAACTATGTCACTGAGTCCCTCATCTGAACGGTTTTTGAACCCTTTCAGGGACGGTTTTTCACATAGAGTAGGGTTGTACTATGAAGCATTCTACAAAGCTTGTTTACTTGTACTTTCCTGGAGCTGTTCTGTGAAGGTGGTAATGTCCATCACTTAATAGCATCTCAACTCTTGCAGGACTGTTTTAGTTTAATAGCATTTCAGTTAGCTTTGCACATATGTAACTTGTCAGTTGTTCAGTTTGTGCCTTTCATGAAAAGAAGGCAATCTTTTAATATCCCTATGTAATACTTCTGGCCAATATAGAAGTGCAGAACATTTCTTGGATTGTTGTAAAGCAATAAACAAAAGCTCCGTCTTTAGTGCAACTTGTATATTTTTCAAGAATATGGCCATTTTCAGACTTAGAAATTCCATTTGTTGTGAGGCAAGGACTAGATAAGGAGAATGCTGTTTCTGCTTTGTGTTTGGGAAGGTCAGATTTATGGGAGCTGCAGATTCTTACTGGGATTGACAGCAGAACATGTTTAGGAATAGCACTTAATCTTTGAAGGTGCAGTGTTAATTTAGTGTCTACATTCAGACTTCTACAATCGTATTTGCATAATGTCCTCCTATATTCTTATTTTAATCAATTTGTTACTGCTGAGTATCTATTAGCATGTGATTTGGTGTTAAACAGGGCCAAATCTTTTTTCTCTGAAGACTAAATTTTTTTTCTTTTTTTGACATAAAGTAAATTTTGAGAACAGGTGTTTTACTCAAAGCTAAATAAAACTCAGATGAAGCTGGTTATTTTTCAATTTAGTCAAAAACAACACATGGAGAAGATACCAAGGAAATGAGTAATGGTCAACATGGGTTTGTCAGGTCATATAAAACTGGTCTAACTTCTATCTACAAAATGTAACCTTTCCTGTAGATATCACATCTACTGCTTCTCTCTTCTGTGTTACAGTTTCCCACACTTTCATTCGATAGCAGCAGGAGAAATGTAGTACACTCGAGGGATAGGTATTAAAAGCTGTTTAGGGAAGAAAACTAAACAGCTGCAGAGCACATAATTATATTCATTCAATATATGAACAAGTGTACAGGTTGTGAAATATTGAAGCCTAGTCAACAGTGGTAAGTTGGGACTACTGAATCAGTTTCTCAAGGGGTACTTCAGAACAGTTGTGAACTAACTGAAGAGATGCTCAAGGTGAGTAATGTAAGAAGATAAAGACTCAGTCTTCAAGATTGAGGCCTCTATAAACAGAGCATGCTCATGGGGCTTAGCTAAAGTAGAGACTCAAAGGCATGGATGTCAGTCCAAGTATGTATGCAGGCTACCACAGAGAACAGTATTCTCTTGATAAATCAGTGGTACACTTGAACTCTAGCAAGGGAGAGGGGAAACTGTTCTCCCTATCTAATCTTAAGAAAAATAAGGACTTTGTGTATATTGGTCAGTCTCTGTGCCTGCTGTTGAAGGCCCTTGGAGAAGCATAGGTAAAATTCATGTTATCTTAAGGATGGAGGGCTAGGGCATTCCTGGTTTTGTTTTTGGTTTTTTGTTTGTTTGCTTGTTTTAATGGGGTTTTGATTTACACACCCCTGAGCCCTGAGAACTGAATTTGGGGAACTGTAGGCAATTGCTTGAATAACAGCTATGCTGGCAAAGTGTTAGTACAGACTGTAGGTGCTGTCAGGAGTCAGTTTAGTTGCCTCAGAGAGGTGGTGTGGCTAAACTGACAGGCTTTATTGCTGCATTCACAGCTGTATCCTCAACATCAGGGAGGTTGGCAGCATGAAAAATAAGAGGTGTGGATATTTCGTGTCCTAAGTTTGCATAATGATAACTTAATACCAAGTGTTCTGCTTCATCTAACAATAGCTTTAAACCCGTGTTTGACAAGTTACCTGAAACTTCCGATAAAGGTCATGCAACAGTGTGGTGGATTCATTTGGGTGGCTGTCAGATGCCAACCCAGGTGCTCTCTCACTTCCACATCAGCAGGGTGGAGGAAGAAATAATATGGAAAAATACTTGACTGAGAAAGACATGGCAATCACCAGTTACTGTCATGGGCAAAACGGAATTGAGGAAAATTGCCAGTTAATGTTGATTTGAGTGGTGAAAACCAAAGACCATTTAAAACCCATTCCTTCCCTCCACCCACTGTTTCTCAGGTTCGACTTTACTCATTTAGTCCTGACTCTGGAGTGGCACAGCAGGGATGTGGAAGAGTTACCATCATTTTGTAAACACTTCTGCTGTTGCTTCCTTCTCATACTTTGTCACCATTCCAGCATTGGTCTACTCTGTGGGCTGTAGTTCCTGTCAAAAGAACCTGCTTCACCATGTAGGATCTCTAAGCTACAGCTTCCTTCAGAAAATACCTATTTGTTCTGGTGTGGGGTCTTCTAAAGCTGAGTGTGATTATCTGCTCCAGCATGGTCCTCTTTACCAGGCTAGGGGGGGATGTCTTAACTGCCTGGAGCAGCAGCATCTTCTATGATATTGGTATCTACAGGGCTGTTTCTCTCTTCTTGCTCCTCTCTACAGTCTGTATTCTCCTGCTTCTTACATATATTTTTCTATGGGGCAACCAGCTTGGCGGCTGAGCTCATCTCTGGCCAGCAGTGGGTCAGCTGAAGCCAACTGGAAATTGCTGTGTCTGGCACAGGGCAGCCTCTGGCCTCTCAGCCCCTACAGCACCTCTGCTACCAAAACCTTGCCACGGAAACCCAATACAAATGGTGTTTCCCATGAGGAATCTAACTTTGCTTCTTGGCCAGTATAACTGTTAAATAATGTGCTACCAGTTTTCTTTACTTTGGTAATGGATACCAGCCCTGAAAGGATGACTGTTTTTTTATATTTTGGGTGTGGCATCAGTGTTAGTTCACAGTCTTGGTATAGCTGTCCTAATCAGATTCACAATTTCTTTTTTTCTTTTTTTTTTTTTTGTTGGTATGTGAGTGCCACTGTAGGAAACAGTTGGGCAGTATTCTTTGAGCCTCTAAGAGGGGGGAATATTAACTACTTCCAGAAGTTAATTTGAGGTATTTTAAAGTAGTAGCATATAAATTTGTGGATCATGTGGTTATTTCTGCTCAGACTAAATGAAGTCATAAATTCCAGCATTACTTCAGCAGCATGCATTGTCCATCAATGAAACAACTTAGCCTGGCAGAGATCTGGGAGCAGGGATAGAAGACAAAGAGCTCTCTGAGTAACTTAAGCAATGGTGATGCAGGGATCAGGGGAACATTTAGGAAGTTGAAGGGAGGTACCAGTGAAAATTATGTAAGCAGAAAATGAATAATGTAAGAAAAGACTTAGCAGCTTCTGATTTGATCATGTGTGGTAGTAATGGAAAAATACAGAAATCAATTTATTACATCTAAATTATTTGGCTTGACTTAAAAAACAAAATGCAATTCTGTGACCTAGAAGTAGTAAGCTTTCATTTTCACTCCTGAGAAATACTTCTATTGACATTTTTGTCTTGGTTTTTGCTTAGCCATGTCTCTTAACACTACATGTTCAAACCTGAAACAAAACTTTAAGTAAACTTATTCTTACTGTTCTCTACTTTAGCTGCTTCCTTACCTGCTTGTGTAGATGCTTTCTATTAAGATGCTTGAGGAACTCATTTCAGGCAGCAGTTATAAGTTGTATTAGTAGGTATTATTTCAACTCATTTTCTTATTGTAATATATGCAGTTTTGCATAAAAGCATGGTACAGTGGATTTTGGCAGATACTCATATACATACTAGCTTGTAAAACAAATTGTAGATTAGAAGAGCCAAGCAGACACTTAGAGGTGATCAAAGTGACCTAAGTGCAAGGCAGCACCTCTGAAAGCTGTTCTGTGGCAAGTGATTGAGTACAGGTGTGTTGTAGCTGAGGCATAAGAGGAAGTGGCCTGGCAATGGATCAGTTCAAGCTGATTGTAGTGGAGGAGTTTACAAAGCATGAGATATGGCTGCATTGAGATCCTGCTTTCAGAAGGACTAGGGAGTAGAAAATAAGGTTGTCTTTCATTGAAAGTTAGACTTAATATAGATCAAGGGTTGCTTGCTTTGGTTGGTTGGTTGGGTTTTTTTTCCCCACAATGGCCTTACTAAATTCCTGGGTGTTGTTTGGCTGAGACGCAGTCTTTTTCTTTTCACCTCTTCTAGTATAAAAGCTTTTTAGCATCAGTTGATAAACAGTTCTGCTGTGAGAACACAAGGTTTTGATTAAGCGCTGTCCTTTGCTCTGAAGTTGAACATGTTCTCCTCAGGGGCTTGCATTCCTTCTCATTTATGCTGTGACACAAATGATTTTGTAAATTCTCATGGATAAGTGTATATAGAATCTTTGAAGATAATTCTAGTTGGTTCAAAGCTGGTAAAGAGCATACAGTAGTAATAATAAGACTATCAATGACAGATTTGTCCTTTGCTATAAGTGGCAAGTAAAATGCAACAGCGAGTGCCACAGCTCCTACTGCATTGTTTTTCTAACCGATCTTAAACTTTATGGGGCAGGGGAAGGAAATTTAATTACTTATTCTTTTGTTTACCTAGATACAAAATGATACCCAACTGGAGGTATGCTTTTAATTTTAGTCAGGTTGATACCACTTGATAAGGCCCAGTTGCACTGTCTAAGCTGCAAGCTCAACTACTAGTCTGACTGTTGGTATTCTCTTAATTGTAGGCCAAGTGCTGGTTAATAGACTAGGAATGAGGAGCTGATTGGTTTTCAGTCAGTTGAGGTATGAGGAAAATCTAGGCAGGAAGACAAGGAACCCTTCTGTGAAAGAAGTCAACTGATGCTTCGAAATTGTGTAAATGTAGGTCGATATTAATTACAAATCACGGTTCAGTAGTCTGAGTAGCTTTTTGAAAATACAGGATGAACTAAGGTAGAATGAAGGCCTTTAATATTAGACTTTTCAGTCTCATAGTTAATGGGACTGGAGTTTATGTTAAAATGGGAAAATGGGTCTTTTTCGACTATTTAACTACTTCTGAGAGTGTTATGTGTCACTTTGGAAGACAGGCATATTCCAGAGGAGATAAGGATCTCTCTCTACTGCTGTAGTTGGCAAAAGGTAATGAAGTAATGTGAACTTCAGACTCTGTCTTAATTCTTTTTGAACATCTTTTTCCTGTACAGATAATACCTTAGTGGGATTTTGCCATGGAGAGGTAAAATCATAGTACGCTTAAATATGTAGGATTGTGTGAGTTAATACTTACCTTGATATTAATATCTATATCAGTACCTAAATAAGGCTTACAGTATCTGAGCAGTTTTATAAATGATGTTCTAATACTCTGAGTTTGCAGGTAGCTTATCTTCAGAATGTAATGAACAATAATAGCATTGTAACATTGAATATCTTTAATAAGCAGTTGTAACAATTTTTAACCTTTTCAAGACGGCTATATGCCACGTTTCCAAGTTAATAAAATAATTTAAACCACGGAGCTCCCCATTGATGTGGAAGACCATGCATTGTGTTCCTGCGTATAGAATTTGGAAATAAGTCTATCTAGATTGTTTCAGGTCTAGCAATCAGAAAGTGTTACTGTCTTGGGAAATTCAGCATGCTTATCTGAGCATATTCTGTGACAAGGGTTTCTAGGAAAGTACAGTGAACCTGTCGGAGGTGTAACTGAATGAGTTTGCTGCCTGGGCTCACCTTGGTGTACTGTTGCCCAACACTCCCCACCAAAAAAATGAAGGGGAACACCTGCCAAAGAGTTGAAGAATGAGTTCCTGAACTAGCTTGTAGCCCTGGAAAAAACACAGGAGCTGCTCTTGTAGAGGACAGCTTGGAGAATGAAGTCTGGTTTGAGTGCTCTATTTGGACATAATAAAAATACTTCCCTGTTTTTAACGAAGATCTTAAAGAGTAACCTTATTTCTCCAAATCTACTTGATTCAGACCATTTGTAAAAACTGAAAGAAATGAAAGCCACCTTTGAAAGAAGGTAGCTTCTTCTTCTAAAGATTGAAAATGAGAAGGAAATGGTGAAAACAGTGGAGACATATTGGAATACTACTTTCAGTTCCCTAAGCTTACTGCTAATTTGCTTGAATTATTCCTATTTAAAATCAACTTCTTATACTATTATTATATTCAGGGACTAAATTATCTAGCTTTTTCAGCTGTTTGCTTATTTTAATCCATCCCTTTTATTGTGTTTTAACACCGACTGAAACGAGGATGCCCTTAAGAAAAATCAGTCTTAACTGATGTGGAACCCATCCTAACTGATGTGGTTGGTTTACCAAATCTTAGTTTACTCCTGGTAAATTTAGTTTAGGGTTTTGTATGCCACTTGGCTTAGCAGAGAAATTCTGTTCTTACTTTGTACATCAGGCAGTTCTGTAATAGTGTGCAGAAGCTTGCAAAAACAGCCTGCTATTGCTGATTTTAAAAATTGTAGCAGTATCTGATATAATTACAGTGATCCTTAAAAATTTTTATCTTTACTTATCTGTGCTTTTAACTTTCTGGCTAAATAACCACAGCTGTCCTACTTGTTTCTATTTCAAATTACTGGATATGATGTGCACTCTAAAGGAAGATTGTGGGGCAAATGATTCTCCTAATGCAACTGAAAGGATAGGAAGCTGTTCTAGAACTTTAACTAGAAGAAAGGCCTTTGGCAGTTCAGGTGTGGTAACCTCATCTTATTTTAATCACTTGTGGATACATAGTGGTTTAGAATAACAGTAGCACTTCACTGTGAAGTAAAGACTTGGGAATGGACTAGAAGAAAAAATAACTTATAAATACTCAGGCAGTAGGAAAAATACTTGGATTAGAAGGAAATCCGGGTTAAGTTTTTAGGTAACTTAAACCTTTGAGTCAAAATACTTTGTGAAGTTGATTATTTCTGTAACTTGAACCTTGAAAATCTCTTTGAAATACTCAATACTGCTGACTAACTAAGACTTGCAGGCAGAAGAAAGAAAGGTAGACCTAGTATTTGGGCTTAGTTACTTGAATTTTACTCATTTCTAGTGATCTGGTCACTGAGTGTGTCTGAGTAGGGTTACAGAATGGAGCTCTTGCTTGGAAAAGGTGAAGTTAAGCTGTGCATAGTTTGCCTTGTGTTGGAAGGTGAGCACACAGGTGTAGTGGCAATTCACACTCTGATTTCCCTTAATTAAACCCAAATACATGTATATAGTTAAGGTTTTCCATATGATATGGCAAGTACAGATTGTGCGTTCTGCTGAATGCTGTATTAACTTAATGTCTCATCTGCATTCTTAATACCACTTTTCATCTACAGCTAGATTCTGTATTGCACTATTGCACATGATGTACTTTAATGCTTATTTCTGAGCTTAGTGTGTCCACCTGGTGAAGAGGTGGTTCTCATCTCAGATGATCAAATCTTCAAATGTTTGAATAAGCTCTGGTTAACAAAGTAAACATTTTGTTAGCACCTCTCTTAAGTATTTAGCAAAAAATTACTGTTTCAAATGTGCATAATCTCTGAGGTGGTCCGAGATCATTAGTCCTTTATTGAAGCTTAGATACATCTTTACTTGTATCAACTGCAAGCACTTTCAGTTAAATTGTAATAAATCTTTACTTTCAGATTGTGTGGGGAGTTTTCTTCATCATTGTGGCGCTACTCTTCACTGTCTCTCTGTTCTTGTCAAAGTAAGTAATTTCAGTGTTTTTTCTTAATCACTTAAACTACATGGTTTCTGTTCTGACATTAAAATTGGGGGTGGTTTGCTTCAGAAGTCAGCCCACTTTGCTATTTTTTTTTTTTTTTAGCTAGAGCTGCATTTCTCATTCTAATAGTGTATATTACACTGAGCAAAATGTACTAAAACAGATTCTAAAAAGGACATGGTTCAGCTTGACTGTCCGCTGCTAAAAGTGGTTCTGATCCAGCAGAAAAATTAAGCATAGATTTTAAGGAAGTTTAATTCAGACTACAAAAGTACTCTGCTTGCTTGAATGAATCTTGATGCATGTAGGTACTTCTTGAGCTGGGTAATAGGTGCTTAAATTCTTGCATTAAATTACATGTATAACCCATTATGATTGGCATTACATTGTAATTGTTGCATGGTGTTGAAGTCAATATAGCTAGCTGCAAATCTGATGAATTTCAATGAAGATAGTCGCTAACCATAGGTCTCAAATGCTGGCTTTTTTAATTTTGCTGACAGGGCAGATAAGCCCTGTGACCCAAACTAGGGAAAAGCTAAAATGCCAAGGAGGTGCAGAAATCGATATACCCTTTCACAGGACAAGTGCAATGAGTGTGGTAAAACAAAGCATGTGTCTATGTTTTTATGAAAAAGCTGTCAGTCTCCAAGCTTAGTTCAGTTTCATTTTGAACTACCCTTAAAATCAAACTGAAGACGAACCTCTGGGAGAACCATAGTACTTACAGAGTTTTTCTTAATTACCGCAGCTTGGACAAAGCTCTGCATTCGGCTGGCTTCGACTCAGGATTTATAATTTTAGGAACTAATCTGACCAATCCGTTGAATATGTTGCTACCTGTTCTTCAGACAGTAAGTAAAGAAACTGGTGATATACATATGTGTGGATAATTATCTCTGTTTTCTGGTAAGCTGTCAAAGGCAAACTATACTGTTCCCCAGGTAATTCATTAAAATAAAAAGAATGTCTAGGTATGTGTTCTTTAAAATCAAGGCAACTTCATTGTTAACAATATTTCAGTTATTAGATACTGATATGAAAATCTTGATTTGCTGGAGGAAGGTGCTGCTTGAAACTAATTTGTCCGATGACAACACAGAGGAAATGAAGAATGACATCACTTGTAGTTATGTACAGAATAAAAGCAACTTTCTCCCATACCCTACATCACATTCTAGTTGTTGGTGTACTTGGTAGTTTAGCCCCTTTAAGTTGAAGTAAATGCACTTTTTCACTTTTTAGTGCATTTATTGTGCTTTGAAATACATATTACACTCTGTTTGTGTATGTTACAGTAATACTTTATTTTTTGAAAAAAAAAAAAAAACCCAAACAACAAAACCCACCACGAAACCCCACAAGAAAACCCTACATAAGAACAACCATCTGTTAACTTCAGTAGGGTTGGAAGGCAACAAGGCCATGTAGGAATTTGGCAATCAGTTGTGGGTAAGCCAAGAAAAAATAAAAGCCATAATGTAAACTAGTGCTCTACTCTCCCCTAGTTGAATTCTTTCCATATTCTTGTTATAATGGGTTGGCACAATGCATTCCTTCCCCATGGTTTCCAAAACATTTGAACCCCTAAGCTTCCAGTTTATTCAGAAAAGTAATGTTCAGCAGTGGTATTCTTTAGAGCTGTTATTAATGTAAATCTAAAATTAAGTTTTGTATGCAAATATGTTCAGAAACATTTAAAGAGAGAATGCCTGTAGAGTCCTAACATGACTTGCCACTGTGGACTTACTTAAATGTACTCTCAAGAATAGAGTTTTCTATTTTTAGGACAATAAATACTTAACACTATGAAAATAAGTCAAGTTTTAAATTAAGAAAAATGCTCAGTTGTTTTCCCAAACTTATTGTATAAGCTATATTAGCTCTATTTGGAGCCAGCTCTGTGAAACTTGTGAAAGGTCTTCTACTAGTTCAGATGCTACAAGTAGAAACTACTTATTTAGCTTTAAGGGGGGGAAGAACTTGTTTTTTTGTTTTTAATTGCTTGTTCTTGTTTTAGGTTTTCCCATTGGATTATATTCTTATTACAACTATTGTTATGTACTTTATCTTCACTTCAATGGCAGGGATTCGAAATATGGGTATATGGTTCTTCTGGATAAGGGTAAATATGACTTAAGAGTTTAGTGTATAATATTCAGTAAGATATTTAACAAATATGTAATATCAAATATATTTAAGAGTCATTATTTATGTGCTGCTTCATAATGCTATTTGCAACATCCAATATTTGTCTGTGTACCTAATAAGTGCTAGAAGCCTGTTGTACAATTTTCACAGCTTTTGGAAGGTGCTCTGTTACAGATAAAAACTACTGTCTTAGTTTGACAAGCCATACAGTCAGTTCACTCAAGCATTTAATCAGTGGCATTTTGGCTTCTGACTTTTCTAAGTTGCGGTATATCAGAATCTTATAGCTTAAAGTGTTAGTGAATTTTATGGTCAAAATCTGAGATATGCATACAGTCAATAGTGTTTGTATTGCTTTTCTGGTGGCAGGGAGGTTTAGCTTGATTAGATATATAACAGTACAGTGATGATATAGCATGGCAGGGAGGTTGGTCCTGGATGATATTAAGGTTCTTTCCAACACTAACCATTCTATGATTCTGTGATACTAGAATTACTTGATGCTGCAAGTAATATATAACTATTTGAAAAAGCAGCTTAATATCCAACAGTATGCCATTCATATCTGTGATGCTGGGTTAAATATTTACTTGCTTCTGTGCCTACTTTCAATTTAATACTGTCACCCTTTCGTGTGCTGACACCATAAATTGTGAACAGTGACCCTGACTCCTTGCAAGGAGTTGACATGGGCTGTTTGTTTTGGTCTCCCATCATTTACCTTTCAGCTGCCAGCCCCTTTACCCTAATATGATACTCAGGTTGGGGCTTAGGGATTACAGAATAGTGGTATCTACAGGGTAACAACAAGGAGTTATGTTGTTCCCTGCAGTGTTAAGTGGAAAACATAGCAGCATATGGTGTGCAAGTTTTCTCAGGCCCTGGGAACCTCTCAGAACTCCTCCATGTCTAGATCTCATTAGAGGTGTATTGATAGACACCATGACCAAAGGACACAATATTCTTTGACAAAGCAAGGCACAGTTCATCAGGGATAGGCAACACTATTTAAATCTTGCTACTAACTGCTGGTGTATCAATGTTCTGGGTCATTATTACAAACAATGTGGTTAAAAAGCTGTGCTTTGAAATGTAGGTAAATGTACCTGGAAACCTGCTTTGACTTACTGGAATTAAGTTGCCAGAGGGTAACTTTAGCAGCCTCCCACTTCACTGTAGAATTAGAGCTGTTACTGGAATTAAACAGGTGTTTAAATGTCTTGGGGGGGCAGGGGGGGATGAAATTTTTTTCATTATGTTAATATTTGTTTTCTGGTTTCAGCTTTATAAAATCAGAAGAGGAAAAACTCGACCTCAAGCACTTTTGTTTCTCTGTATGATACTTCTGTTGATAGTCCTTCATACAAGTTACATGATCTACAGTCTTGCCCCTCAATACGTAATGTATGGAAGCCAAAAATACCTGGTACAGGTGAGATGTAATACATTTTTTCAAAAAAAAGCACAACAAAACCAAACCTAAAAATTACATTGTGTCAAATGTTCTGTTTACAGGAGCTTTTAAAGCCAGACCCATTCTCAGTTTTGAAGACTCATTTGTAGACAGGTTTTTTAACTACTAGGAGGTCTCTTGATAATACTAAGACAAGAAACTGGTTGTACTATATGTTACACAACTTAATTTCTAGTTCATTTTCAGACAGCATAAAACTGAGTATTACTTTGCTTCTTTTGATAAGATAGTTGCTAGCTTCCAGTAGGTTTTGTACTGGTAGTTAGCTTGCTGTCCGTGACAGTTGCAATGGCTGTCTGCAGTAGATAGTTTTTATGTATATTTTTCTGAGAAGTGGCAAAGATAACTTGCTACAGCAGGGGATAATAATCCGAATGAAGCTAAGCAGATGCAGATTATCATATTTCAGATGCTTTGGACTGCCCAACTTGTTGAAACACATTGCAGTTCTTGTTCTATAAAATATTCTATGGAATTAAATAGTAAACACTTTTATTATTTGACTTTTGTGTACTTGAAGGTTTTGTTTTTTTTTCTGGTCCTTTTTCTTCTGTACCTGAAGGCTTTCATTCTTTATATGTCATCTTAGTTTGAGTGGAGGACTGCATTTTTATGGGGAAGTTCAAAGTTACAACTCATAAGCATCTTGGGAGGTTCTGTGCACAGTTGTTTACCAAGATCTGATATCCTACAGGGGTAGGCTTTGTTATATCTGATCTTGCAAATACAGGCTGCTAACTGGGTCATGAACTGATTGTTCATATTCAAACACAATGGGGTTCAGATTTGTTGGTGTGCTGTTTGGGATTAAAGTTTCACAAAGAAAAACAGTTGAGCCAAGGTGGCTGGGAGAAGGGATTTGGATGAGACCAAAGTAACTGGGTGCTGCTTTGAACATTTGGAATACTTCTGTTAGTTTTCCAGAAAGCTGTGCATTTGGAAGGAGAGCACACTGCTTTAAAAAAAAAAGTAAAATAAAATTACCCACCAACCTTCTTCAGCTGAAAATTTTTAGTAAAGTGTGTAACTTATCCCTGTCAAGTCTTTCAGTTTAAACAGAGTAGAAGCAGAATGCTTAGAGCATTAGGATTGCAAGGAGAAATTGAAGGAACCTGATCAACTTAAATTTGTTGAGTGGATGTGAAGAATTGCCACTGCGGGAAGTGAAGCATTCGATAAATGCTACTTTTCTGCTGTCTTTACATCTAAATTGTGTCTGGTTAATGGAAGGTTGGTCATCCTGATACCAATCCAAGCACAGTAATAGGATCACTGCAGGGGACTTGAATATTTGGTGTTTAGGAAGTTTAATGCATTTTTATTTGTTTTTTATGCAACTAATGCAAAATAAACATGCTCAATTTGTCAGAATCTGTGTAGTAAGAAACTGTAGCAAGAAACTGAGCTGAAAAACAGTTTAGGAAAGTAGCTTGCTCTTGTGGTGAGACTGCATAGAACTCCTGTCATGATTACTTACTGTGTATGTAGTCTAGAACATCATTACTGATTTAGATAAAGCTATGAACTCAAGTCCCTGTAAAATGAAATTTGTCTATTGTGGGTTTTTTTATATTGTAGGGTGGTTGCATATCTCACTACAGTGCAGAACCATTGTAGGTGAAACGGTGGGAAGGACAGTTTCATTAAAGTTCTTACCAAGCTAGCCTCTGAGCCTTTAAGACCTGAGAAAAGAATCCTTCATGATGATAAAACTTGGATATAAAATGGAATATTGAAGGGAAATGCAAATAATACAAATAATACAAATAATAAAGACTGTAGCTAGCAGTTTGGTTTTTTTTTTTAATTAATAAAATGACAATGTTTCAGTAAGTGCAGAAGGATTGGGACTTAAACAGCTAACATGCAGATGTTTGTTACAACAAATAATATCTGAACATAGACAGTTTGTAATCAAAAGGGTCAAGAGAATAAGGGTCAAAGGAACACAGCAGTAAGGAGGCTCTTAGGGCATTCAAACAGCTATTGAAATGCAATCCTGGTCAGTGCTGCAAGAAGGAACTGGAATAATTGAGCAGAGCTACAACATTTCGTTTAAAGGCTTAAAAAATGTGAAGGTTAAGATAGCCAGCCTGTGTGTTTAGCTTCTTTTGTCCCATTTCCAAGGGCTATGTTTAAAGTGCATCAAATAACTTGGGTAGAAACTGGTTTTATTAATGTAACATGAGATTGTTGATGACAAAATGAACATGAGCTGGCAGTGTGCTCTCACAGCCCAGAAAGCCAACTGTATCCTGCGCTGCATCAAGAGGAGCATGACCAGCAGGTGGAAGGAGGTGATCCTGCCCCTCTACTCTGCTCTTGCGAGACCTCACCTGGACTGTTGTTTACAGTTCTGGTGTCCTCAACATAAAAAGGACATGGAACTGTTGGAGCAAGTCCAGAGGAGGGCCACGAGGACGATCAGGGGACTGGAGCTCCTCCCATATGAAGACAGGCTGAGAAAGTTGGGGCTGTTCAGGCTGGAGAAGAGAAGGCTGCGTGGAGACCTCATAGCAGCCTTCCAGTGTCTGAAGGGGGCCTATAGGGATGCTGGGGAGGGACTCTTCACTAGGGACTGTAGTGATAGAACAAGGGGTAATGGGTTAAAGCTTAAACAGGGGAAGTTTAGACTGGATATAAGGAGGAAATTCTTTCCTGTTAGGGTGGTGAGGCACTGGAATGGGTTGCGCAGGGAAATTGTGAATGCTTCATCCCTGGTGGTGTTCAAGGCCAGGTTGGACAGAGCCTTGGGTAACACGATTTAGTGTGAGGTGTCCCTGCCCATGGCAGAGGGTTGGAACTAGATGGTCTTAAGGTCCTTTCCAACCCTAACTAGTCTATGATTCTATGAGGCTTGAAGAGTATGCTGGTAAATCACGTCTGGACTTCTCTGGCATACCAAGTAAATACAAAGTTTTCAGACAACATCCTCTCTAAGAATCTTTCAGAATGTACCAGACAAGTTTTCTGTGCTGAAAACCGATATATATACCCTGATAACTGGATGTTAAATTCATATATTTTGAAATGAGGAGAGGTGGTGGCTATGAATGAAGAGGAGGGATGGATTTTTCTGTGGATGTTAGGGATGAAGAGATTCTTAAGAGTTATGAATCTTTTATTATGGAACTGAGGAGGGGTCCAGAACATACACAGGAACTGGGCAAATGAAATACACTTGTGCATGTAGCAAGCTTCCTGATAATGCACCAGTTTGCTTGAACAGTTGACATGTTAGTTGCTGACACACACCACAGTCAATTTCATCAGTTAAAGTAACACTATTGGTAACCAAACAAGAAATAAACACCATTCCAAGTTGACACAGTGGATGAGTTGGCTGATAAATGCGTGTCATAATCTGGTGGCTCACAGATAGTGTGTGAAAGCAGCACTTCTTCCTTTTCTTTACAGTAATTCCCAGTCTCGTAACCTATCAAACTAATTTGTAACCAAAATCTATAGTGATGCCTTAGACATTTTAGACAAATTTTAGACAAATTTTAGACATTAGAGAAATGGCAGGATGCAGAGTGTCTTCATTGTTATAATCAGGAATCCAGAAGTACTGCTTAGATGGCCAGGTATGCGTACAGGTCTGACAGATTCTGAATATACACAGGAACAAATTAGATACGCTGTAACCTGACCCTTTATACTTGTTACATAATAGATTGCTATTTTCTGAAGTGTTCAAAATGTGTTGACTCTTGAAGCACACACACTGAGTTACTGTACTTGATTTTGTCTTCTGCTTGCCCTTGAGGCATTCTGCTTTAGACAAGATAGAATTCTGTTTGAATCTTGAACTGTTTCCTTTAGAGGCTGTTACTCTAGACAAGACATTTTAACTTTGAAGTGCTGTAGACTCCTGGCAGCTGAGCATGTGCAGAAAAATGGAGTTCTTGGGAGGCCATTAATGTTAGATAGACCTGGTCTTGCTTTATTTAAGCCTTTGGCCATTACGGTGTTCAAAGCATGTGTCCTCAGTTAATCAAGTGTCTTCAGCTGCGATGTCTTTAGAAATTTTTCGGAAGTTTGTTTTGGATACAGTACCCTTACTGAGGCCCTGTAGAGGGCTTTGGTTAACTTGCATGGCTCTTCAGACACTGAGGAGCACTTGGCTTCATCTCTTAAGACAAACTTTGTAACATCTGCTGAACAGCTATGAGTCTGTTTATAGACTTTCACAAAGGTGAAGATTTCTGTCCACATCCAGACCTTCGCACTTTTGTAGCAAAAACAAAACTTTGCCTGTACTTGAGGTGTAATTGCTATTTCTGTTGATCAAGGCCAAGTTTTGTTTTCTATTTGTCCCAAAGAAAGAGCACAGCTTGCTGATGTTTCTACCTAGTGGACCTGTAAGACTTGACTGGCACGGACAGGAAATAGGCGAGAATTGGCTATAGGTGACATTGACCTTCTTCTCTAGCTGAGGGCCAGAACAGCAGTAGTCACTTTTGTTCCTCAGCCTTCGCAAATCTGTAGGAGTGGAGCTAAATTACAGGACACTGAGTGTCTTCATTGTTAGAATCAGGAATTCAGTAGTACTGCTTAGATGGCCAAGTATGTATACAGATCTAACAGATCCTGAACATAAACAGGAACAAATCGGATATGCTGTAACCTGACCCTTTATACTTGTTACATGATAGACTGCTATTTTCTGAAGTGTCCAAAATGTGTTGACTCTTGAAGCACACACACTGAGTACTTGGTTTTGTCTTCTGCTTGCCCCTGAGGCACCAGCTTCGTACTGGATGTAATATCTGGAGCACTGGAGTGTTTTATTCTGACAATACTCTCACAAAAAATGTCTGAGACTGAGTTGGTCTACTGTATAATGTTAAGTAAATTATTTTGAAGAATTGTTCTGTAGACATATCTCTGCTGTCACTTACACATCTTTTCCATGTCCAGTAATGTTCTCTGCACCCTGTGGGGCAAAAAGGACTCTACCTCAAATGTACATATGCTAATATTAAAGTGCTGAGATGACAGCATTGAAGGCAAAGTTCTCATACCTTTCCTGGGAAATGGGCACAACTTGAGTGCTCTTAAAGTATCTGGATACTAATATACACAGCAGGGAAAAAGCAGGAGTTAGAAGTCTGCATGCAGTTGCAGGTCTGCAGATCAGAAATGCAGTGAAATAGTTTGCACTGTCAGAGTGCTGCCATGGCTAGAAGTGGGCTCTAAGAGCATCAGGCTGGGATGGCCAAGAGGGAGAGTAGACCTTCATGTGAGAGAGCAGTCAGAATGCATGGAGTTTTGCTTTTGGGTGGATACACCAGCTAAGTGCTTATGGGTTAGGATTAGCGGGCAGATTATTGTGGGTGATGCTGTCTGCTGAGGAAGTAGCAAGTAACTTCATGTTCACAATTCCTGCTCCTCATAGGAGGCTTGAGCCATCCAGGTAGCTGCTACAAAAACCAACACAGTTGAGTACAGGCAATCCAGGAGACATCTGGAGTGCACTGATGACAACTTCCTGATGTAGGCAACTGAGCTGAAATAGGGAGGTGTTGTCTTGGACCTGGTGTTTAAAACAAGAAGTGATTGAGGGCAATCTTTGCTGCAGTGAGCATGAAGTGGTGAAAATTCAGAATCCTGAAAGAACAGGGCAAACAGTAGGATTGCAACCCTGAACTCAGAGTAGATTTTGGCCTGTTCAGGCCTGTTTGGAGGAGTTCTAGCATGTAGAAAACAATTCTGTGCTGGCAAAGGTATAATTTTTTATTTTTTTTATGGCTAGATTTTTTAATTTCTTTCACTGGATGAAGTGATACTGAGCTCTTGTTGAGTCTTATCATAAACATGGTTAGGTTTTAATTAATGCTTGAATGTAAGAAGTAACTTCCAGCTTCTTTTCTGTGTGTTAGCTGTAATAATTCTGTAGTTTGCTTTGTGTATTACCATCTCTATATTAAAGAATCTTAAATTCGAATGTTAGAAATTCCGGCCACATGAAAATGGTGTTTAACTGAGTTATTACAGATTACCATTCCTCTTAGCATGGCAAATGTGGCCCTTAATTTCCTATTTGGAAGGGTTAATACCATGAAATGCTTTACTTTATATTTCTGGTTTGGAATACATGGTTGGTTTGGGGGGTTTTCATGTCTGCTTTGTGAAAAGGTAGAAATACTTCACTGGCTGCTTACAAGGCTTTTTTCTTGTACAGGAGAAAAAAAAAGGATTGCTAGGGAAAAAAAGGCTGGTTTTATGACTTGAAGGTACGCCCCAGTGCCTTCAGCTTGTGAAAAGCATTTAGAGTTGAATCCAGGTATGTCAGCAGCCTTAAATTACAGGAGTGTTCATGGAGAGCAAGACTGACGCTAGACCTGCAAAAAAGCGTAGGTGTTCCCAAAGGAAACCCACAGGTCTAGCTATTGTTGCGTGTTGCATTTTCAATTCTTACTATATAAAAAGCAAATTGAATAAAGATGAAATTTTGAAATAGGAAGATGGATCTGTGCTTTTTGTATGCCCCCCTTTACAGTGTGTAATGCTTTTCTTCTGAAAGCAGCGCTCTTTATGACTGAGCAGTATAAGCTGCTGTGGTGACAGCCAGCTGGAATGCATCCTGGAGATGGGCCACTGCTGAATGTGCGCAGGATAATTGAAATTTCATGTATTCTGTTCTTATCCTATTTTTCTGTCCACTAATTATTCTTGTACTATTGGTTCCACTTTAGTTCCTGATTTCTGTACCTAATTGTATTCCTTTTGGACCAATTTTTTCTAAGGCAGTGGTGGTGTCTGTGCTTCCATGTGTTTGCATTAATTGAAACTTAAGTGCTCATACAGACTGCTGCTTTTTAGGTTAGACATATGGTTGTTTCTTGTGAATGCTTAGATTGAAAGCTGAATTTCCTTAATACTGAAACTTTCTCAAGTTGTCAAATGGTTTTATGTATCAACTTGTGCTGATTTCTGGTAGGTTTTAAGGAGCATTGTTACTTCAGCCTGAAGAAGAAAGTGCTGACCCTTACTGATTTCTTTAGAGGGCTTCCTCTTTAGGAAATCATGCGGTTGAAAGTAAATACAGTAGATATGAACCGAACTGAATATTTGTAGATATTTGAACTGAATTACTGTATGAAGAAATTGATGCAGTACAAAGGATTTGCATTGAACTCTACTAAAATTATTTGCTGATTATTCAGAAGTAAATGTGCATAAAAAGTTTGAGTAGTCTCTGAAAGTGTAATCTTTTCAAAAGTATGAGTCATTTAAACAGGAGTATTTGGGTTTTCAGTAGTTCACTTGAGCATAATTTGTCTTCCTCCACTCTGGCTGTCTAAGAATATCAGATACAATCGTCTGGCTTTTAGACCTGAAGATAGCTGTATTGTGTATCATTATGCAACCTTAACACTTCCGTGGTGTCTTCAGCACCAAAGTTGAATTCCAGATTCATTTTATGCACAGTAAAAAAGGTTTGAGATAAAGCTTTTATTTTTCATGAGTCTTCAAAAAGAATTCAAGCTATTATTTTTCCTAAATGAAAGCATACTTAAAAATGTTCGTGTTGTACCACTTACAGCTTACTTTGCATATGCAGTTCAAAAATAGTCTTAATGCTTGTGAATACTGTAAGAGATTTGTCAAAGCATTTTTCATAAAATTAATAATGTATCAGGAGGTGTTTGTTTCAGGGACTGTCACTGTATATGAAGAACATTGCTGGTAGGCTAGTGTACTAATTTTCCTTATTTGTAACACAGAGTAATAAGACTATTGGTGGCCAGCCAAGCAATGTGACATATGTATCTAAAGACTGTGATGCAGATGCACCTGAAGGTAAGATAAATTTTTGTTTCCTGTGTGATATGTGCATGATCAGCTGTAATAAGTGGCTCAATCTTTGTGTGTGGTTGCTTTAGTCTCATATGAAGTTTTGATCTATAGCTACATCCAGAAAACAGCTTGCTTACAAGTTAATTCATTTGAAGAAATGCTTTTTTTAGTAGAAACCATGTGTAACAACGCATTTTGCTGAATTTTAAAATCTTCTATTTGCTTTTACATGTATGTAGAGGACCTTAAAAATTACCCTAGCCAGTGAAACATAAAGGTTGATTTTGTTTTTTACATGTTACCTTTGTCCTTCCTTTCCCTCTGCATAGAAACACTTTTTTCACAGTTGCCATTAGTACTTTTGCAGTTTTGCAATTACGTTGCAACTTTTGCAAGTACATTGCAATACTGGTACTGCTGTTTAAGGACACAATCAATTGTATTGATTGCTTTGGTGTCTTGTTTAAAAAATTGATCTTAGCAAAAGATTTATGGCCTTCAGAATGGACTGTTTTTTCAGGCTAAAGCTCTCAATTGTTCTCATTCTGAAAAAACTTTCAGCTCCTCTGAAAGAGCTGGAAAGAGGAGTTAAATTATGTATGCCTTTATATACTTCCAAAAAGTCTTAAGTGTTTGTTAATTGATGGGAAAGATAAGATGAGAATACAGGACAGCTGTTGATTATCAGTATTCTGTAACTATTGAATTCTGACTTTGCTTCTAAAAGGTCATATTAGCTCCTCAGGTTTTTTTCCCACTTGTGTTACTCGGAAAGATAATATTTAATTTCTAGTAATTTTTCTGCTAGTGGAGATAAGCTGACCATTATGTTTGTTGTGTTGGGTTGTGTTTTTTTTTTTCCCCAGTCTATCAGGTTGTAGTCTCTTTTGCAAGGTGGTTCCCTTGTACTTAAACTCATCTTCAAATATATTTTGTAGGTGTTCATACATTTTCCCAAGGGAGATGGACTTTTCTCCTGTCTCTGCCATGCTTCAAATAAGTCATTCACCCACATTTATTTTTTATGGCTATATTTAGACTTAATGGGGTTTTGAGTGTTTTGATATTTTGACAAATACAATTGATTGTCATAAATGTTTTTCTGATGAAAAAATAGAAACTCCTTAGCATCAGAGTTTAGAAGAGAAAAATCTGTCATCTTTGAAAATGAGATCACTAAGCAGGTTGAACAGGTCTTTGTTTCTTGTAAATAGCTTCTTGGCTTGGCTAGTATCTGCTGGGACAGTATACTCGCTGGCATTGGTAAACTGTTTAGATTTGACTTTTCAGGGAGAAATTCAAATGTTTAATTTCCTCAGACTTTGTTGCTTCATAGTAGGAACTGGGCTTGGGCTGAAATTAATTTTGCAAACTTCACCTATGCCTGATGACATTTTTGAGTATTTTGAATACTGGTACCTATATAAATTATGGATTTGGTTTGTCATCATTAACATGTTGATGTGTGGGGTTTCTTTGAGAAAGGTTCTCAATTCTTAATAGGAAAGAGGTGGAGAAGGTATTGATATGCTGTCCCTATACTAGCCTAGTGTAAATAGAATATAGATGGATATTTCTCAAGTGGTAACATTAATGTGATCAGCAGGCTATAGTGGAGTTATGTTAATTCAGATACAGTCAGGCCATTAAAGTGTTCTTGTAAATAAAAGTTTCTTTTCTTAAAGCATTAGTGAAAACACAATTTTTGTAGAAAGTAGAAATGTAATAATTGCCTTGGAATACCTGCCACTTTTAATATCTGATAATGAAAATTGATTAGAGTAACTGTTGTAGAACCTCCTTCTATGCTCTGTGATCATATAGAATATGTTGACAAGTGAAGCTGATTTTTAAGGTAGGAACTAGATTTCTAAATGCAATTGCCTTTTTTTTTTTTTTTTTTAAGGATGGGAGACACAGAGTGAAAATAGATGCAACTAACTTCAAGTTGAGATAAAGGTTGACCAAGCACTTGCAGATTTTATTGACTTCACTGACACTAGGGTTTTATCTTATGTAAACCAATGAACTGGAACTAAATGCAAATAATGATTTGTGTTCTCAGTGCTTTACTTTGTTTTATTTAAACTGAATTCTAACAGATGTTTTTCCTTAAACATAAAGCAAACTGACCTTTTAATGGCTCTGCTGCTGGATGAGCTTATAGATACCTACTCAGATATATTGAATACTCAGATGTTATACGTGTGATCTCTACTTACTGTAACTACATTCTTTTGTCTGAGATAGTAGAAGAGACCTGATCTTGTAGCAACTAATAATTTCAAACTTCAATATTAGAACTTCAGGCTTTAATGGGCTGTGTTTTCTGTATGTTTCAAGCTGGTATTTGGCTTGATGAAAAGGACAGTCTTACCTTCTGGAGAAAAATAAGGCAGTTAAAATACAATATTAGAAAAAAAAAAACCCACAAACCCACACTCGTTATATATCTAACTGCAGATTTGTAGGGTTTTAGCATTATATTGTATGCTTTCATGCAACAAAGCTTGTGTCATGAAATGGATAGTTTAAGGTTGCTTGAAGAGTGGCCGTCAAAGATAGCAGGAGCAGGTTTAATATGAATTTATAAAAGTGCAACTTAACAGAATTTGATGGTAAGGTTCACTCTTACTTATTACATGGATGAAGCATACAAAAGAAAGTTGAGGTGAAATTGAGCTAAAAATTGATAGAGACATGAGGAAGACTGTCCTGTTGAGTCACAAGCTTTAGAATAGAGCCCTTTGCTCTCTGAACTCCCAAAGGAACCTATTTGTGTTGTGGCTGGGTTCAGTCTTAGTCTTGGACTTGGTCAGCATTTTATGTCTAATAAAATGTATAAAAGGAAAATCCAGGTACAGTCAAGCTGAAATGAGTGGGGGATTCTTTGGCTCAGGCCTCACTGTCAGCTTTCAGCAGTGATTCTCCAGTCATCACAAACTCAAGTGTGTGATCTCTGAGGGGTGTGCCCCTCAGAGGGAGATGCTGTTCACAGCCCATTGCAGTACAGGAGATCTCAAAGGGCCTCACTTAAAACCACTGTTTATAGGTTTGCAAGATGATTGGCTTTAGTCATTAGTGAATTTTCATCCTGGCCACAAGCCAAACTGGCAATTACTAGGAACTTTTTAGAACTCCAGTAACAATGGTATGATTCCACTTTGTCTACAATCAAGAGAAGGAATGTTCTGAGACTGTCAGGGGATAACCGATTTATCTCTGTTCTTGCTTCCCACCTTAGCCTAGCCAGGGAACAGGAATCCCTCGTATGATCAGTGCCTCCCTCCTTAGCCAGCTAAGTTTCTGGTACTGTCAAGGGACACTTCACCACCCAACTTGTTACACAAAGGCCAAGGCCTGATGGGAATTCCTGAGAGGAATTCCTAGAGTAGCCCAGAGGATTAGAGCACAGGGTAAGGTCTGTGCACCACCATAGCTTGTCCCTATTTACTTCTGGCATGCAGGAGGCAAATCATCTTTATACTGAATGCTGGAGGCCATAATAGCATAAGTACAAGAAACAGACACAGCAGAAACCAAGAAGTAATAAAGCAGATGTCCTGGATTCAGCAGTAGCAGTCATTTTTTTTCTGCTTCTTAGTAGCTGGTGCAGTGCTGTGGTTTTGACTTTCAGCCTGGGAACAGAGCTGATAACACCGATGTTTTTAGTTGCTGATCAGTAATGTTTACTCTGATCAAGAGTTTTCTCAGTCTCATGCTCTGCCAGTGAGGAGGGGCATGGGAAGCTGGGAGGAAGCAGGGACAGGACACCTGACACAAAGTAGCCAAGGAAGTATTCCGTACCACAGCATGTCATGCCCAGTATATAAACTGGGGACAGTTACCTGGAAGGCCCAGATCGCTGCTCAGGTTGGGCTGGATCTGTCGGCAGGTAGTGAGCAGCTGTATTCTCTTGCCTTGTTATTTCCCTTATTATCGGTGGAAGCAGTAGTGTTTTGTGTTATACCTTAGTTACTGGACTGTTCTTATCTCGACCCGTGGGAGTTACGTTCTTTCAATTCTTCTCCCCATCCCTCCTGGAGCAGAGGGAAGATGAAGAGAGGGAGTGAGCAAGTGGCTGTGTGGTTCTGAGTTGCCAGCTGGGCTTAAACCACTGCAGTTTGTTGCATCTTATAACTCAAAGTATCTTTTCTTAGTTACGTGTAAAAATTTGCACAAAAGGTTTGTGTTCTGATTAGCACAGACTTTTCAAAAGCTTTTTGAATAGTCTTTTGGAGAGACAAATTTAATATATTTGTAATAGGCAAAACAAGTGTTATTTTTCAGTATTCAGTACAGTTGGGCCAAGACCTCAATTTGATCATTGTTTTCAAGGACTAATGCCAGCTGAACTGGTCAAGGACTAATGGCAGGTCCAAAGTTCAACTGAGCATAAGGTCAAGCAAAGAAGTTCAATTACGTGATTAAGACTCTTGCAGCTGGACTAATGCATTGAGAACTTGCTGAGCAAATTAATGATATTTCATGTAAATGAGCAATGACTCAGCTGCAAACCTATATATAAGACTTTTGCAACCTTAATTATGAGATCTGATGTACACTATCTGCTGCCTTCTAGACCAAAAAAACCATGAAAACGTCATTCACTTTACATTCATAACATGCTATGAATCTCACTTGGATTCTTTCATTTCCTTAATTGGGGAAACAAGCCCTCCCCAGGGCCTGCTAAATGCTTAATACAGTCTGTCCGCTGGGCCTTTTGCATAGATCTACACTGACTCCAATTGCATGTAAAGTGGGAACAAAGAAAAGTTATCTCCATTTTTGTGGCTTTGAACTGGGTAAGACTTACTGTGCTAATTAGATCTGTGCCTTCTTAGAGAACTCCCTAGTCAGCTGGAAGTCAACATTACTCAAACTGGAAAGGAACCCCAAATATGAATACCAAACCAGGATTGCATATTCTTTGTTCTTCAGAGAAATCCAGGAGGTGTACCAAGTGAAAGCACAAGTTGCTCAGAGCCTTCAATATTAGAAATTTTATGTTAAGTATCTTATGACCATAGATTACCACTTCCAACTGGTTGTTCTAAATAAATTAATTTTCAAAGTTAAAGGCTACGCAAAAAGCCTAAATGAGATTTTTAGTTGGAGACTATCAATTTTTGTTAGTTTACTGAATGCAACTTACTAGTGTACTTCTAGTACTTTACCCAGAATGTCTACTTAGACTTAACACTGAAGTCCTCTATAATCATGAGAACTCAGTATAAATAAGCACAATGGTTCATTTTTGACTGAAGGAAGTCCTGTTCGGCAGCTGTAGATAGCATGAATAACTAAGTGCTGTGAATCTTTTTCTGCAGTACATTGTTCATGGATGTGCAGTTCTAAACACATTAATTCCTATACTTGTTTCTGCACCCCACTGTGGATAGATCAAGAGGTGCTCTGAGTTACTCCTCTTTTCCTTCCAAGGGTTTGTAACGGCAGAGAGTGGAGGCCGCATTTACTAAATTCTGTGATATGTTAAACAGAGTTTAGCAGTAAAACAATTACATATTTTCTTCTTGGACTGACATCCTAGTTCTGTTGCTTGTTAGATTTAAGCCCAACAGTAAAGTGAGATGTTCTGATATTATTGATACTTTGAAATAAGAGTTGAGGCTCCTTACAAAGGGTTGATAGGTATGAACCCCTTATTAAAAGCAAGTAATAAACCTGGTGTAATGTCCCCTAAGTGAGAAACCTACCAATACTTTGTCTAAAAAAAATTATCAGTTTATTCAAGGCAGTTCTCTTACCAAAAGAAGGCATCATATTTGGCCTGTCTTTAAGTAGCAAATCCACCAAATCCTTTAGTCACTGTGAAACATAAATTGCAACTTGGATTGGGAATATTTCCAGTGAAATGTTGAGAGCTGCTTCTGTGTGTAATCAAATAATATTTATCTTAATACAGACAGCTGATTAATTCAGCACATAACTCTTTCAAGAACAGCCAAACAGAAAAACAGTAGCCTGGTGAAAGTACATAGAGATGCTTCCTGTCCATCTTCAAACATGGCTTGCCTAGTAGATTTAGAATGTATTGATTCATGAAGATGGTCTTTTTCACTGCTGAAGATGTATCCTGTAGGCAGATAAACTGAAGGTCATGTTGTACAATGGTACAAGGATAAGTCTGAACTAGTGTAAGTTTAAGCTTGTACCAAGGTGGTACTGGAAAATGTGGTAGGTAGCTAATGGAAAGTGTTTTAATTAGAATTAAAATTATAAATTGTGCTGTCCATTGTCTGCTTGCTTTCTGGCATTTTGCTTCCATTTTCATCCCTAGGGTATTGCCTTCAAAGTTTATCAATATCTGTGTCTTTAAAATAAAAATTGCTTGCCTTTATTTAAAAATAAGCTGTTCAGGGGAGAGTTGAAAAACACCTCTTGCAGAAGTTCAAAATTGAAGTCAGCATTTTAAAGGCAAGAAATAGCAATTATATGGCTTTTGTCCAAACACATCTGGCCAGTGTTAATATGAGTTGTACCTAGTGTTTCAAAAGGTACCTAGTCTCAACAGAAAGAGTATGCTTTTTCTCTGCAGGTTAATGCAATAGCTTATTGCTTCCCTGTAGGAAAAAAAGGGCGTTATATCTGTTTAGAATTAATATGGCTTCAGATTTTGGTCACTGGTTAATGCTGTACCTTTTCACTATGCATGTGGCCTTGTAGTACTAATGTTTCTTCACTTAATGGTATTTAATAAACATTAAAATTGTTATCCTTTACACTTAAAAATGAGATTAACAGGTTTAGCTCTTTGAATCTCATTATATGTTTTTTCTCTAGTCTGTTAATATATGCAGATCTTGGCACCCTCACAGATTCTCTGTCACCAAGCTAAAATAGAAACCTTATAGCTGGGTGCAGTTTCCCATTGTAATGCCATAGCTGTGCTAGGATGAACTCCAAATCTCAGTCCTCTTTTTTACCATTTTAGGCTCCTGAATGTATAGAAGGAATTGGTGAGAACTCTTGCCTATGTTTAGCTAAGGCTTATTTGTACTTGCTTGTTTGTAAGATCTAGCACTCTCTTTCTGTGACAAAATTGTGGAATAGTTAAGGTTGGAAAGGAACTTAAGGTCATCTAGTTCCAAGCCCTGTGCCTTTGGAAGGAAGGGCTCATACTGGACCATGTTGCCCAAGGCTTTGTCCAACTCTGCTTTGAACATCCTACAGTTCTTGTTCATACATGCCACTTTGTTTAAACTTGACTGTTCGAAAGAATGGTTATGTCACCCAGATCACTCAGTAGGACATTCTGACTACTAAACAATGAGAACAGACTTTGCTGGCCAGTGACTCTTTTCCTTTCCTTTCAGCATAAAATCTTAGAGGATATTACTGGAAGCCTCCTTTATGCTATGAAATCTTGGTAGCACAGACAGGACATGCAGACTCTTGGGTAATTTAATGTAAACATTCATGGGCTGTAGTTATCAAGAAGCTGTATGACTATTGCAACAATGCATTGCGAAGTAACTACAAATAGCTATTGGTTGTCCAGACTTTTAGAACTTCTGTTACAAGATCAGACCTGATTGTTTGTTATAAAACCAGACTGATTCACTCTGATTATATGATTTTCTGGCTGTCTAGGTTTATATCAGGTTGGGTTTGATTTGCAGATATGCAGTATTAGATATCTGGTACAACTTAAGTTGTACCTTAAGTCACTGGAAAAAGCAGAGTTCGCCTTCTAAATGATGGTTTTTCCAAAAAAGTTTTTCTGGGTTCCTTGTTAGTGCCTGGTTTCAAAGTTCGTAGCTCTTTCTTAGTCTGCTAAATCTTCTGTCCCTTTGGCTGGAATTGTTTGCAAACCCACTGAACAGGTCTTATTTAATAAGGTAGGATTTTGGTCTCGACTTTATTCAGCTAGATTTTTGGTCTCATAAGATCTCTTCTAGGTGCCAACCCGCTACCAGTTCCAGCTAAGAAAATAAAAACAAAACCAAACCAAAAAACCAAAACCAAATAAAACCAAAAACCAACCCCCTGGGGGAAAAAAAAAAGCAACCTTCCACCACACAGAAACCCAAAACTGGGGTGAAACCATAGGTAGCTTTTTGTGTTTGCATGTTAGGGCCCATATTTAAAAAAATTGTAGGGAGCAGCAGACTACTGTTTAACATCTGAGTGATTTGATAGTCATACATCTGTAGTGCGCTGTAGTACTTCAGTATGCTGCCAGCTTGAAATGCTGGAAGCTTAGTGGTTCACATCTCTTTAAATGTGGAGCTATTATAGCTACATACAGTCAGTTGGCAAAATGTTTTGAGATCCTTGCTGTGTGTGAATAAGCCAATTACATTGATGTTTTTCAACCTGTTTTTCAGCCTGATAAGGAATGGAAGGTGTAAATCTGTTGTAAAGTTAACCTGGAGCTAGCAGTGCTCAAGCTCTAAGACCTGTATTGTCATGAAAGCTGAAGGAGGGACAACTTGAAGGTTTAAACAATTTCTAGAGCAAGTTAGCTGAGGGAAGGAGATATGGGATACCACAAATGAAAAATTGTAGAAGCTTTGTATAGCATATTGATTTTTGCTATTGAAACCAGAGAAGCAGGAACAGAGGGGCTAAATTGTGAAATGCAGCAACAGGCTCAACAGCTGGCTAAGGCTAGTGTTAATTTTGTGTGTGCATATGTGTGTATATCTATACACACAGAATATGAAGTAAGTGGGGGATGTGCTCAAATAGAACATGCAAAAAAAACAACCCACTTTTGTAGAAGCTGCTGAGTAACAGGCACCTAGGAACGCAGGCTTTTTGACCCTGTTTAGCCAACCAGTGAAGACAAATACTGCATTTGTGGCTGAGGGCAGTTGTTACTGCCACTCCATTAATCTGTTTCCAGAAAAACCTGTGAAAGTGGTACATAAAATAGAATCTTAAACTTCTGTGGAAATTTGAAGTCCTGGAATGATTTTAACACTTAATGAAATATGGATGAAGATTTTAAGTTGTGAGGTGATAGGTACAAAGGTACAAGAGCACAGGGGAAACTTGTACTTTTCAAAACTTTTGATATACTTGTTAACATCTGAAGACTCCCAAAGCTTGTTTTGTCTTGGCCTTCTGATCATTTAGGCCTGTGGCAAAGCCAGACCCAGAAACCAGTGTTCTGTCTCTTGAGTTTTCAGTCTTTTGAAGATTTTTTTTTTCTTTTTAATTTTATTAGCTGCTTATTTGCACTGTGTTGTTTTTCTTATTAAATGGGAAAACCAATACATGTCTCAGGATTGCTTACAGTGCTGTAATACAGTCTCCTTCCAATGGTCAAAAGGCATTCTGATCACTAAGGGGATATTTATGCTGGAAGTAGAGGTATCACAGCTGCTTGAGAAAAAATTTAATTGGGCATAATGCAGTGATGAATATGGAATATGGCCATATGGGCCTTATACCATTGATGTTACTTGATTTCTTACCTAGTTGAAGCGTCATGTGTGTCTGTAGGCCATTAACTTCCTTGTCCTGTTTCTTTGTATGGGCAAAGTTGTTCAACTTCTTGGGTCAGTTTGATTGCTATAGGTTAAAGAGAACTCTGCGTGATTTCCCTGGTAAAATATTGAATTGCAAGACAAATTAAATAAAGCTCTTATTTTGTGTACACTGTAGTCATATATAGCTAGTCCATGGAACTTACCCATTTCCGTAGTCTTTCGTATGTGGTCTGAGTTACAACACACTTTTCTTATTCAAGGTGAGATATCTAAGTAAGAAACTCCTTTAATTTTGAAGTTTGACAAATTGCTGCATATATTGCTGCAAAGAAAATGTTGCCATTATAAAAATAACAAGGCTTTATCTGAGCCTTTACGTTAATGAGCTGAAGAGCTGCAGATGGTGTTGACAATACTATCCACAATTATGAAGCGTCTTCACTTTACCAACACTTCTTACTTTGCTGGAAATTTCCTTTTATATGGACATGCCATGCTAGAAAATAATGCAGTATTGTGAGTGGTGTGCTGCTTTACTTATTATATTTTTTATTATTATTTTTTTTGTTGGGTAAGTACTATTGACTGGTATTAATCAGGAGGGGAAGAGATCAGTTTTCTCTGCATAACTGGGATCTAGTCGAGAAAACCAGGAAGGATTAGTTTACAGGAAATTCCTTCCTTGTGCTTTCACTGTCTGTGTTAGTGGAGAAGTATGTTTTCTATAATTAAGCTGTTTCGCACTTTAATTGTCTGTAGAATGTGCCTATTTGTGTGTTATCCCTTGTGTCTAGTAGTTGTGAAATGCCAGTTTAACTTTGTCTGTTGATACTTTGTAATAGATTCCAAAAATTATTCTGCTGCTTAATATTGTATGAAAGTTTGTATTTTAAATTATTCTGCTAGTTTTACAAAGTATAAGTCATTGGAGAACTGCTGAAGAAATAGAGTTGTCTATTTAGAGAAAAAATTATAGATTGAGATTTTGGCTTGAGTGAGATCATCTTGGCAAGGTCAAGTGTCAAGACGTTAACAGAATTGAGCTTCAGAACTGAGTTCAACTCTGATGCCCCCAGTGCAAGAAGAATGTGGACCTGCCAGAGTGAGTCCACATGAGTGCCACAAAGATGATCAGAGGGCTGGAGCACTTGTGCTATGAAGACAGGCTGAGAGTACTGGGGTAGGAAGAGCAGGCAAATCTGGGTTTCTTACTTCCCTAGTGTTCAAATTGTTTAGGTATGAAGCATAGTAAATAAAAACCCTGGAGACTGTGTTATCCTGCTTGCACTGAAGAGATTTGTCATCTGTGTTGCATGTCCTGCTGGCTGCTCTGTGCCATGATTGCTCTAGTGGTCACAGGCTGTCTCCCATACCAGCCTTTAGGCTACCTGTCTGCAGTCTTAAAAATGCCTTGACAACTTGATTCTTAATTCTGTTAAAACTTGCCACTTTGTAATGAAGAGTAATTAAGTAGTATTTTTAGATGTGGCTATATTTATGGTGTTAAAGGAGTAAGACTTAACCAGCAGTGTCAGGTCTTGGGTACAAATAAGCCCTCTGTTATCTGGGTTACTAAAGGCCCAGGATTTGTTAGAGGTTTCTTTGCCTACACAACTCAACATTGTAACTGACTTTATTTTTACAAAACTTATGCAATCCTGGTCGAGGTGTGGTTTTTAAAGTACTGAAATGTGGTTTTTAATACAGAATCTGCTTTGTATCTCCTCCTTATAGCTACAGTTTCTCTAAAATGGGAAGTGAGTGAGCAGGATCTATCAGAACAGGCAATAATCGGTACATCTGTAGGAGAAATTGTACCCAACCATAATTGAGTTACCAGCTTAACTCTTAGCTTAGTGTACCTGTTCTCACATTCTTTCCCATAATCAAAATTATCCCTCTTGCATATCTTCCAGGTATAGGAGAATAAATTTGATTTAATGGAACGTAAATATTCTTGAGAGCTGAATGCTATCCAAAACTGTTGAATTATTATCCTATAAATTGAAATTAGCTTTTTTCATTTGTTCTGTGTAAATCAATACTATTTGCTTTCCTTTTAGATCAGTGTATTGTTACTCGAACATACCTCTTTCTTCATAAATTTTGGTTCTTCAGTGCTGCCTATTACTTTGGGAACTGGGCATTCATTGCAGTAAGTACTTTGATTATAGAGATCACTGAATCAAGCTGGATAATTTACAGTTATTGAACTAGTAGTTGTTGAATCATTTGCATCACCACACTGTCATTTAGATTTGCATACATTACCCTTTTATGCCCTTTAATTGAATCACCATAACTTTTACTACTTATTTTAAATTTGCAGGTCTTTTTAATTGGATTAATTGTTTCATGCTGCAAAGGCAAGAAATCAGTCATTGAAGGTGAAGTGGATGATGATGATTCAGACATGAGTGATGACGAACTATCTGCTTATGACCATTGATAGTCTTTTGCTTTCAAGATGAAAAAATGTAATATAAAGTTATGTTGAAAGTCATACCCATGTGGAATTGGTATTTAAGTAAGCATCCTTGCACTTGTAAAAATAGAGGAAATAAGTGTAATCACTTAAAGGGGTCAAAAAATGAATATTACCTTTTGAGTATCACTTGCATAAGAACATATCGAAGCTGAATAATATGTAGAAAATGCTGTTTTATGATTAAACGTGTAACTTTCTGATGTATAATTTGAACTACTGTAACTATTTCATGATTCAAGATGCTCTTTAAGTTTTCTTACCTACTTTCATGCCTAACTTGTAGGATGTTTTTTTTTTTCAAGTTCATAAATAAAAACTAGCTAAAGTCTGCAAAACAGCTGGTGCAAACATTGCTAGAGAGATTTGTATAGGGTTTATACTTTCAGAAGTACATGACATAACTTTTATACTAGTTCACTAGCTAAAAAGAGACTGTCCTAAATATGCCAGCCAACATCCACATAATTGAGGAGTTCCCAGTCTATGAAGAATATGCTCTTTACATACTGTTATACCCACTGAGTTACCATCAGAATCCTTAGGTAACCATGAGGTGGCTTTTGCTCTATCAAAGGAAATAACTAGTATGAATGAAAATATTTAGCATTGTTGCAGTGTTTTAGTATAGTTCAGTTCTGAAACTGCCAGGTGCCTGACTTAGTAATAACCAATGGAATAATTAAGCTGTGATTAATTTTTAACTTATTTGTCTCCTTAATGAAAATTGTCTACTTTGATGTTTTCTTTCAATATGAAATGTAAATGTTGTCAACTTGTTTACAAGCCAATATGTTTATATAAACACAGTTCATAAATATTTTCATCATTTATGTTGTCTCTGTAGTGTTATTTTAGCTATATAGTTACTGAGCTGTATTTCTAAGGCTGAAAACTATCTTCAGATATCCTTTGAGAGACTCGGAAAGTGAAAATATTTACAAGTACAGGCTTTTAAACTTTTAATGCTAGCTGAGTGAAAGTATAGTCATGCAAGCACATGGAAATGTATCTTGGGGAAACTTTGTAAGACTGATTGTGAAATAGTTATTGATATGTAGGGGAATAATTTATGTCCTGCTTATATGTTTGACAGAAAAACTGACAGATTTCTGTTCAGTTATTTCAAATGCAGTCTGCCTTTTCCTGCAGTATTTCAGAACAGCAGGCTTTCAGGAACTTTGGAATTTTAATTTGGCTTCGGTATTTCAAGAAGTCTTAGACAAGTTGCTTATTTAATGTGTGAACACAGGGAATCAATGTTTGGATTCGTACAGGAACAAACAAAACTTAAGTCTTAACAAGCCTTCTGTGCCAGCTGCTCCAATAATACACGTGTTTATGTGGCAACCTGGAAGAATGTCTGATGTAGCTTGATAATAAGCTACAAATATGCAGTCAGGTCTGCTCAACTAATAGCAATCAACCTGTTTGCTACCCATGAGACATTTAAAAGGACAGAAATGTATTCAAACACTGATAGCAGGTACTGAAACTTGACTAGGCAGTCTGACTTTGACTAGAATTAGCTGAATACTATTTAAACATGACCATTGGGGAAACTTACAAGGCGTTATTTATGAGAAGTTCAGGTAACTCAAATGGAAGTTGAATGTGATGTCAACTGCCTGGAAGCTGCATCCAGAGGGTATCAAGATGCTAAGTATGCTTCTTTTTGGATGCCCTGGTGAAAAACTTACATGAGCTCATTTAAATAAAGTCAGCGGCACAGCTCTTGTTCTTTGTGGGTTTTGCTCATATTTCATCTTCAGCTTTAACCACTGGTAATCATCACTTCTTTCTGTACGGATGTGTTAACCTTTCTGGGTGTAAGATTGAGCTGTGATACCCAGTTTTTAAGAGTTGTATCCATCTTAACAATTTCCCCGGTAGGAAGTTGCTTGTCTTCTGAAGATTGGCAGGAAAGTGTTGATTACATGTTATGTAGTTGCTTGCATGTGACACGTAGGCTCTAGGGACCATTGGCCAAGATGTCTGGCCAGTCCCTAGGTATATGTTGCTGTAAGAGGGCTTCCCTGTTTCTAGGCTCTTCATCGCTATTTTTCTTCCCAATCCAGTCCTGTTTCCTGTCTAAATAGTCTGTATGTAGAAATACAATGATCTGCCTTCAAATTGGTGGCTTGTCTCTTGTTTCTAATTGAAGGATTCAGTAAGTACCTTTTTTTTTTTTTAATACAGGCATTAACCAGGTTTCCAACCAACTTACTGCTAGTTGCAGCTAGCAAGAAGCACACTTCTGCGTGAGAGTTCAGAAGTTCTTTCAGATATTTGCTGTCACAGTCTTGTCATACAAGCAGTAAATAACTGTTAGCGTTTATAAGCAGTTATTCTTAACATACCACATCCTCACTGAAGTATCTCAGGAGCTCAATGAACCATTTGACTGGCAAGGTTTGAAAGTGGGTTTTTTGTATGTGTTAGTGTAATTGTAAGAAATATACACTCAAGAATTGATCTGTAGTAAACACTTCATGTCATAGGAACTTGACATTTTTAACTGTACAGTGCCTTTAAAGTGAACTAAAGGTGTTTTTGAAGGTTACTGTGTGATAAAGTTGCCAGCTGGATTTGTACATCCAGCATCAGCCAGTGAAGAAAATTAGCAGTGAAATTTAAAATAACCCTGACTTAAAATACTTTGATCAATACTTGCAGGAACTTTAAGAAACAGAATTTCCAGGATATTATTTTCTACTTGTTTCTTATGCTATCATCAGTAAAGTACTTGCAAGTAGAAAAATTAATTACTTCCAAGTTATTGCTGCTGTGGCAGCACTTGTTACGTGAGTGAGATGGATCACTGAGGTGTTGTGTTATGAAATCGTATTTAGAATTTTCTGCAGATTTTGGAGCAAACTTGAACTTTCCAGTCATGTCTTAATAGAGTATTTTATCTTGTAAGCAAACCTCTAGCATCTTCAGCTGAGTTCAGAGGTCTCAGTTTTCTGGACAAAAGTCACTTAAAAAGCTATCAGAGTTGTTCCAAGTACATCTCTGTAGTATGAGCTTTTAAGACTTCTGAATAGGCGTAGTGTGATGTCAGTCCTGACTTAAATTGTTGTTGTACTTTCTAGTTAGCGTCTACCATGTTGGAGGCTCATGAACACCTAGAAACCAGTGAGCCCTCAATCTTGCTGACACATCAAGGGTAAGCTATGGTCACTGGGAATACGCTGAAAAGAATTCAGCAGGAATATGTGCCAAATGGGTTCCCATCTTGCTGCTTATTCTGTAGTGATCGGTAGTTTACCTGGAATTACAAATTGTAAGTACAATAAAACCTGTAATAGTCTGTTTTGTTTCTTAGCTGGAAGCTGACAGTATGCTGTGGATTTCCTGCTGATTGTCATAAACGAGTAAAAAGCCTTTTCTGATAAAGACTGCAAAGAAACATCTGCTACCTTTTTGTACTGTCAGCTTTGACTTCGGAAAAAGATTTCAGTGTGGACTTGAGATTTTGCACCGAGAACAGTAATTTACTTCTAGGTAGTGTGCCATGCTACATAGAGTGGTAATTTCATGCTCAGATAATGTGACAATTTAGGCTAAAAAAAAAAATACTGAATCCTTTCAGTGCTTATGCTTTGCTTCTGAATAATCAGTATAGACATAACTCTTCAGGTTCTTTGAGGTATCTTCTACTGCTTAGAAATTGTATGTCTTTGGCTTGCAGCTCTTCGTTATTTTACTTTCTCAACACATGTTTCTGAATTGGACAGTAGCCTACAACAGCATTTTGGAAAATATTGCTCTCTTAAAGAAACTGTCATGTGGTTTATCCTGAAATACTAGTAACTACTGGCTTGTATAGCAGAGTTATAGTTGAAGTGTTTTAAGATAGCTGAGTAAGTGCAGAAGGTACTTCTCTTCATGTAACTAAGTAGATGTTCAACCCATTATGACAGCACTGGAACAGTTCTGCATATGGATGGGAATATAATGCACTGCTTGTGAGATTAAACAAAGGAAAAATATTCATCCCTTTCTAAAATCATCTAGTACTTGAAGTAACCAAGCTGTAACATTTTTTTGGACTCATAGGGTGAAGATTATAGTTTGTATTGATAATGCATCTTCTTACATTAGTGTAGGTCTGTTCTCTCGCAACCTTCTGTGAAGTCAGCTTTCTTGCAGATAAAGCAATGAAACTGAGAATCACTATTCTTTTTCTCTCTAAATGTGTTTTGACTACTCAAAAGAAATGAAAGCCTTGTTTTGATTGTGGTAACATAATAGTTAAATTTTAAAACAAATTGTTTCTATATTCAGACGCTTGCCAATTCTGTGTAATTAAATGAATCAAATTCTAGAGTTCTTGACCAGCTTTAGTGAGATGTAGTTGTTACAGAAATTATCTGGAAGTTGGACTAATTTTAACATCCCATTTGGAGAGATTGCATGGGTGATAGCACTTCAATCAAATTTAAAGCTACAGAGAGGATTATTTCTTTGAAATAGAACATATAAGCACACTTAACACACTACAGCTTTTTTTTTTTTCCAGGTTCATGTCTAGAAAAAGAGTGATACATTTAGGGCATCAGAAAGAAGAGGTTTGTTTTCTGGAGGGCTGGTCTCAGAGGTTGTTCTGGTTTCATGCTGGGTGTGGTGGTGCTTGCCTGTAGCCCCAGCTAACTGGGGGGCTGACCCTGCTGGATTGCTTAAGCCCAGCAGTTCTGGGCTGTAGTGCGGAATACTGAGTGGGCGTCCATGCTAAGACGGGCATCAATATGGTAAGCCCTGAGGAGCTGGGGCATTGACTAAGGGGGACAGTGAGCAAGCAGCTGCATGGCTCCGAGTTACCAGGTGGGTTTAAACCAAGATGGAATTATGCCAAACATCTGTTTTTTTTTTTCCTGATCCTCCTGTGTTCACCACCTGGAAGGACATGTGTGACCCTCCCTTATAACAGCTGACCAACCCTGAACCTTAATTTTGCTTGCTATAAACATATCTGGGGATTTTGCTGAGAGGAAGTATGCAGGTTGCCTCTAAAACATACTATTTAAAGCTTATGAGCAATTTTTGAAGAACAGTATCACAGTCCTTACCATGAGAATCCAAGTATCTTGGATAAGGGTGGTGACTCTCAGAAAATTCAGTGCAAATGTGGAGCTGAACATATGTGTAGTTCATGTGGAAATTTGAGTCTGGATATGGGCCTTTTCATCAGAAAGTATCAAACTGCCTGTGAGGAAGTAAAATATAGATTAATTTAATAGCACCTCTGCTTCTGCTAAACTGCTTAAACATAAATCATGATGTTACTGCGAGCTATATAGAGTTAGACAATTCTCTGACATGTGGTATTCAACTGAGAGTACTTCAGACTTGGGACAGCAACAAGGACTTCTGATAATGTGAATGTCTGTGATATTCCCCCATCCCCCCAACCCCCCCCCCCCCCCCCCCCCCCCGAAACTATATATAAAGCAATCTATAGACATTATGATAGTAAACACTTGAAGGACTGTTCTGGCACTAAAATGTTTGATTCTGACAGTTAATGTGTAATTTAAAGGTACCTCTTACTTCCTAATCTGAGAATCATAGGGCCTTTGAGTCCCAGCTGTTGCCCTAACACTGCCAAGTCCACCAGTACCATGTCCCTCAGTGCCACACCTACACAACTTTAACTTACCCGAGTTGTTCTTCTCCAAACTTTAAACAATGCAAGTCTGCATCCTTACTGCCTGCTGACTTTACATCCTTTCCAAATAGAAATGATTAAGATGCTGATGGCAGGTGTATCCAGTTTGTGTGGAATATTCTCTTGGAATGCGCCAGTAAAAAATTATTGTAAAGAAAAGTGTTTCCTTCTGCTTTCAGGTGCATAATCCTCAGTGTAGAATAGCTGATTATTTTGAACCTGTGACTTAAGTTCTTAACAATGAATGAGTGCATGGGGAGGGAGGGGAGGTAGCAAACCAACCCACAATTATAAAACACAAACTCCAGAGGAATCTTTATTTCCCCAGATATGAAGCAGAGATTTTTTTCCCCAGAAATTGATATTGAAAAAATGGCAGTTTTATTAATATCCTTGTCTATAAAAATATGCCTAAGTTGTGCAGACACTGTTAGCAGGGTTGTGTCAGGATGGGATTTTCTAAAATGAGGAGTGCAGCTCCTACTGAAAACCTCTGGGAGTTCAGATCCCAGGTGATTTGAAAAATGTTGCTGTGTGCTGCAAGTACTTTAGGAAAATATAAACCAGTTTTCCTTCTCAGTTCATGAGTAAAAAAAAAATATGTAAAAAACAAATACATCTACATACATGTATGTAAAAAGATACATAAATATGTAAAAATAAAACCCCACATGTCTATGTATATAAAAATATATCTTTTTAATGAATGGAATCAAACATGCCATCAGGCTTTGTGTATTTGAAAATACTTTATTGAAAAATTAGTGCTTGACTAATAAAATCATTGTAGAACAGTTTTCAGGTTTAATTTCTGAAATGTTATCAGATGTTCCCACTTCTGACAGGGAGCAGAAGTGTTCTGTCAGAAGCTGGATTGTGTCTTTCCTAAACCTAGCTTGGAGCACAGTGTTAGGAGATGTAATGATAAAGAAGTTTGGTTGGTTTTGTTTGGGTTTTTTGGTGGGGTTTTTTTGTGTTTTTGTTGTGGGTTGTTTTGTGTTTTGTTTTGGTTTTTTTTTGTAGATGCTGTATTTAATATGTGACTCCTAGCCCTGTGCTATTTAAAGCCTCCCCAAATGCTAACCTGACAGTGTGCTGGAGAATGCTGACATCTCTAGGAAAAGAGTATGCGCAAAGAAGCAGCTTTTCATAGGCAAGACAAAAGGTGAGAGGAAAGACACTTTTTCCATGTGCTAGATCCACAGAAGAATTTGCAGCTTGTGCTGCAGAGTTCAGCACTGCCTACATTTTAGACAATCTGGTAGCTGAAAGCTAGACATAGTTTTGCTTTAGGCTAATTCTCATTGTGGGGAGATGTCATGGTTTAAACCCAGTAGGAAAAAGAGAAATAACTGCTACAGCTGAAACCAGGACAGGAGAAGCAATGCTGCAGGATGGTGTATGCAAAACTAGAGGGTTAAGAAGCAGCTTTCCAGTTACGGATGCACAGGACCTAAACTTGGTGTGTAGGTTCCTATGTTTTGCTCTATAAAGAGGCTTTAAGTGGTGATAAAGGAATCTAATTTCTCTATTAAATCAGTGGACAGCTGATCTAGTTTAAAATGCCCATGCTTGTTGTGGGGCAAGTTGGACTAGATGACCTTTAAAGGCCCCTTCCAGTCCAACCTGTCTATGATTCTCTTCATGCGATAATTCTCTTGATGGTTTAGATCTCGAAAGCTATATAGCATATTTGGGAATTTGGCAGAGATGAACACTTGGTGGAAGCTGGATGAGGCCTGAACTTAGGATATTGGACCTGGCACTTGAACTTTCTTGCATTTGTAGTAAAGGTTGATTAAAAGATGTGGGCAGAACTTAGCCTGAGCAAGTCTTATCTAAATCCTGAGCTATCTAATTTTAAACAGAATAATCCCAGGTATTTTTGAAAACTATTAATGAATGATTTGGGCTACCAGGCTTCCAAGATGTCTATAATTCAGGTCCCTTGTGTGTTCAGAAATAATGTTCTCTGCACATGCACCTAGCATCTGAGTTGTACTGTTTGAAATACACCTGGGGCTACCCACTTCATGCAGACAACCAGCTGACTGCAATATCTGCCCAATCATGACACTATCCTCAGAATTCTGTTTTCACACCTGGACAAGAGTTCTCATCACCGCACTCTGAGGAAAAACTCTGTATGTATACTGCAGGCTTCTAAACATCTGTTGATGTCAAAAAGAAAAAACTTCTGTAGACAATTACTCTGTGATGTGTCCACAAGCCAAGAGTGGTGGTGGTGTTCTGACTGGAGGATGATGTGCCTGATTGGCAGCAAATTATTATTTTTGTGGTCTTGGAGGTATTCCAAATTTCGCTAGATTGGTTCTACAAGGCTGAAAAAAGCTGCATTGTAACATAAGCAAAAGCACACTCATTTGTCCCTCATCCCAGTGTGTTGCCCCAATGAACAAAGGTTTTATCATGCTGTGGGTACCAGTGCTACTCATGTGAAGTGCATGGAACCAGCATTGATGTGCAAGACTTGCTGAGCAGACAAGTGGTGCCAGCTTGAAGTGGTAACAATAGAATTCCACGTTTCACCAACAGGAATGCTGCTTTCTTTCAGAGCTTTTTCTTTAGAAAAAGCTTAAGATCAGCATCCTGACAAGCTGGCATCTTCCTACAGTGGAGCAAGGAGCTTTTTTAATGCCTTTCAACTCTTGCCGCAGATTTATGGTGCAACTGCGGAAGTCATGTGAGGTTGGTTCTGTCTCATCCTCTTAGCTATGTGTGAACAGTCTCTGTTTTGACAGGCTTGTTGGATGTGTCATCACAGTTCCCAGTAAGGCTCCCAGTTCTCCTGCCAAAGACACAGTGACAAGTACGTCATTCGGGCTTGGCAAAACTACAATTGGACTGGATGAGTAAGTAATGTGGAGAAGGGCTGCTCTTCACATACGTCAATTTCTGTTTTATGGAACGTACTCTAAATAGAAATGTTTCCATATTAGTGTCCTGTTTTAGGCTAGTGCCTGAACAAATCTTTGTGGCAGCAACTCTGAGTTGTCTGATACGATGGGGATGCCTTGAACTGAAGAGTTCATCTCATTAGAAAAAAAAACCTAAACAAAAGGCATATCACCACTGATAGTGTTATTTTTAATCATACTCTGTTTCTGAAGGTTCTTATGTAGATTTACCTATTCAGTTTAAATTTAACATAGGACTTAACTCATTGTTCTCCAGTGGCAATTTTTTAGGCTCTGATTTTTACCTTTGTCTTTCAATTTATTTTTTTAAAAAATGCTTTTTCAGGATTGTTATCTAATCCTGTGGCCAGATGATCTCCGATTCCTTTGAGGAATCCACTCATTTCGTACAATAATGTTACAGAATTTATATAAGTAGTGTTGGAATTACATTTAAGAAATCTGATTGCATAGTTTGGTTCTTCTAAGTTATGATCCTCTCTTGGATAAAAGAATCTATATACTTTCTGTGTACCTAGTGCACTGCTGTTGCTCTCTGACATGAGTATATTGTTTGGACTATTTCCAAAACTGTTCCCAGTGATTGTTTTGCAGATCCTCAGCCTTTAACTGCAAAGATTATGTTGCTAGTTGGCAGATGTACTTTCTTTAATTTCCCTTAAATTTTATCACAGCTCATACAGCATCATTATTTTTTTGAAATATGCCAGTAGTCCTAAATCTGCAGTGCTCCTGTGTGAGCATCTGCTGTTATAAAACTTTATGTATTGGACTTGACTATTAAATTGCATGCTGAGTGAGAGCTGTTCTCCATACCGTAATGGATTCAGCTAGCTGCTCTTGTTCCTGCTGTTATGAAGAGAACCCTGCTTTGTAGCTACCTACAGTGGCTGTCATCTGTATGAAGAAGAAAACCCCCAAACCTATCGAATGTGCTCCAGTGGGAAGTTTGGCAGAGTATCTCTGAAGTCATATAGCCCCAGCAAGCCATATCCAGGTTTTAACTATACTTAAAGCATTTCTAGTTGTTTGTTTGCTATTGTTAGTCTCTTGAGCTAGTAACAAATCATATTGCTTATATCTTATATTTCAGATGACTAGTTCTTAATTATGAAAACTGGTCTTCTACAGCAATGATGTTTAATTTTTAAAAATTCCTAATGTGGAAGCTGTTGCCCCAAAGTATTAAAATTGCTTTTGTTACAGCTTGTCTTGCCCCAGAGATGGGAACCGTAAGTGTAATTGTCATAATATGGACACTTACGTTACATTCTATTAATATGTATTCCGATGTTGTGTATGAAGTCCAGTGTAAATTATTTTGCATTTAAGCATACTTTTGAGTTATCAGAAGTGAAAATTATTCAAAACCTGGAATGGGGTCATTATCTCAGTCTTGAATACAGATTTATTTTGGTTTTATTAGCAAAATAACTAAAAAATATCTACAGAAGTGAAACAGTGCCCATTTGAATTAAGTGCAATCATACGCTGTCCCTTAGGTAAGGAGGAAAAGGATGAAGATGAAACTGAGTCATGCTGAACTGCTTTAATAGCTTGCTGCCAAAAGGGGCCCTGCTGCATCCAGTGCTTGCCTGATCTGTTTGTGAGGTGATTGTTTGCACTGCAGTCTTACTGTAATAACAAAAATAACCAGAGACTAGGAGGTGTAGAGGAGGGAGAAGGAATGCAAGAGAAATTAGGAGTGTCCATGTTAGGGCTGCAAACTTGGATATTAAGGTGGATGTGATGCTCTCTTAGGCACTTTGGAGGCCACTTACCTAGTTAAGGAAACCCTATGTTGTAGGAAAGTCTGGTCACCAAGGGTTCCGTTTTTGTCTCTTCCCTTTTCTCTCTCTGGCTGTTACCACACTTGGATCTTACTTAATCTTTACTTCTGAACTGGTAGTATGTACCATCTGTAGGTTTTTTGTTTGTTTGTTTTGTTTTTTTTTTGTTTGTTTGTTTTGGTTTGTTTTTTAACTATTAATAAATCTTTTTGGAGTGCTTTGCTCTATCATGACTTGAATTAAATGTGGTCTAAACAGCAAGATGGTAACATGACATTTTTCACACAAAGATGCAGCAGGTCTTGGGTATGCCTTAGCAGTGCCCAGCTTGCTTGTGTGTGATACTCCCAGATATCCAGAGCAACAGATTTGCATGGACTAGGGAGCAGCTGTCACCTGCAGGTTGAAAAGCTGAACTTCTTCAACAGGTCACTGAAAGAGTTCTTGGATTGTGCTGAGGCACTGCAGTGCGTGCGCTTGCTCCTTTGGAGTCCATGAGGACCTCATCTCATCACACGATGAGCTGACTTATCATCTGCCTGTTCCTTCACAAGTAAGTGTTTCCACTGCTTAAGCAGGTAGTCTTACAGCTAGCTATGGAGTAAGCCAGGCTTTCATGCCCCAAGGAGGAGCCCAGAATCACCTTTGAGACAAAGGCGAAATGGAAGGCCTTTAATTACAGTAAAAGGTAATCCTGTAAATCCTATAAAGTAAGAACACAGGGAAGAACTCCTCTGTGGCTCAGAGTGGGTCTCAACATGGGTTGCTAAGACCATCAAAGGATTTACTATGCTGTTACTGTGCTAGTCTTCACTTGAAAGTGTCCCATGCCTGACTCAATTTAATCCAGTGACAAAATGGTAAAACCTAGCTTGCATTAAAATGAACCAGATTAAGAGATCACTTCGTTAAAATACTCTAAAATGGGTTAAGCCTGTTCAAGTTAATCCTAAAATAAAACACTCCCCCGTGCTTCTGAAAGGCTGATGTCAGACCCTTTCAGTTATTTTGGGGAATTCAGTGATGATGTGTCAGAACACTGAAAAAAAAGAGCAAGTCTAGTGTTTCTTTCACTTGGAGAGCTGAAAGTCATAGTCAGGAGAGAAGCCTAGCCCAGTCAGCTTCTAAGAAAATATTTGAATAATAAGTAAATACCTGGAAGCTTTCCAGCAGATAAGTAATAATTGATAAGAGTTTTACTGAAATCAGTTTTCTGCCCTAAGAAAGATATGGACATTGTGGGCAGAAAAAAAGGCTTCTGGCTTTAGAAAGCATTTTGACAGTCCTGATGGCATTCTGGTAAGCAACTAGTGGGTAAACATAAGAGCAACTGGGGATCTGCACTCGGAAGATGATAACTGATCATTAATAGACTAGGAAAAATGTGACAGGTTGGACATTGCTGTCTGTCTTGGATCCAGTGTTACACAACGAGTAACATTATGGATGAATCTGGATGATGGAATGGATGGTAGCTTTAATAAACTTGCAAATAGTTTAAGTCTGGGGAAGAGTGCAAGCACTACAGAATAAAAGAATAACATTTAAAACTATCTGGCAGATGACAGGCATGGGTGATGTGATCAGGCAGAAAGCAAAAATGAAGAACAAGTGACTACCAGTCCTACCTTAGAAAAGGCCCTGGAAATTACTTTGCATTACGAGCTAAAAAAACATAGACCTTGTGGCTGCTATCTTTTTGATCCCTTAACAAATTGATGGGAACACTTAAAAGAGTAGTTGACTTGCAAGAACTGATTGATCTTTGTTCCACTTAACAATTTGAAGGCTTGACCTGGAATATTTGCTCTTCAGAGGGGTATAAGCAAATGGGAGAAAATTCTCAGGAGGGTACCAGGAATTATTAGGTGTTAAAATATGACTTACAGGGACAGGCTGCATGAACTTCTGGGAAAATTGTTCTAATAGCAAAAACAATGAAGTACTGGAGCTCGTTGTTTAGTAAAGTCATGAAGTCTGTTATGGAAGATCTCTGTCTAGCCTGTTCTTTAGCATGTTTGAAGGGAAGTGCCTGTCTTCACTGTGTCAAGGAGCTGCAAGTTCCTGCATTATGCTTCTAAGTGCTTAAGCTGTTAAAGGCTTCCTGTCAACTAGCACACATTAGAGCCCCTATCTCTAACATCTGATTTCCAAAAGCCCCTTGGTGATTTGCAATGCTTCTAAACTGCTGTTTAAGATTTTTTGGTATCTGTTTTGTATCTGTTACTTTCCATTGGTGAGAATCTGAGAAAATTGGAGGCTGGTTATATTTTATAGCATGGTAATATTTCCATGTTGATTTAAATCAGTTGTAGGTGCTTCAGAGGCTGAATTCACTGTAAAGGAAGATGTGGCCTATCTGAAACTAATTTAAAGTTTTAGTGGTTTGTACAGCAAGTAATTCCTGGTTGGCGGGTTTTATTTGTTGTTGATTTTTTTTTTGCTGGTTGGTTTTGGGTGGTTTTCTGTTTTTGTTGCGTTTTTTTTTTTATGGGTTTGGGGTTTTTGTGGTGGTTTTCTTTTGTTTGTTTTGCATTTTGTTGTTGTTGTAGTTGGTTGGTTGGTTGGTTGTGGGGGGTTTATTTGGAGGGGGGGGGGTTCCAAATATTGTCCAGGTGCAGATGAAAAAAAATTGCAACTGTTGACTTCAGCTGATATCCTTCTAAGAGGGAGGAAAACCAAGGCTTGAATATCCCCCAGTGGTGACTGCTCAGCAATGAGAATAAGTTGGAACGGAAAAAAAATAGATCTCTCAAAAGCTGTAAATCAGTTTTAGGGACATAAAATTGCTAATGGAAACAGGCTGATTGGGGACAGACTTTCTGAAAGTTAAGCAAGTAGTTCAGAGAAAATCAAAATGTGATAGTATGCTGTACTTCAGTGATATACTTTCCCTATCCATCCCCTCTTAAAGAATGCTGGTGTTCCTGTTTTCATACTGGGACACTGATAAGAGCTATTCAGTTAAGGATAGCAAGAAAATGTTTTTTAAAATAAACTATAGCTAGAAGTTGTAGAAGTCATTGCAACTGATTTAATGACTTACTCTTCACCAGTTAAAGATTTATCTTAGCTGTCTGTGCATTACTTACAAATAAGCTTGCATATATGTTCCATTCTTTTCTTGGAAATTGAATTTAAGCTACTTTATAATTTATTTTTTTTGTACTCCTTATTGTATACCTGTACAGGCAGATAAGAACCTTTTCCATATTTTTTGGAATTTTTTTTCAGGGCTCTCATCTTCATTAGTTCTAAGAATAGATAATAAACACAAATATGTCAGTATGGGTCAGCCCAAACACCTGGTCAGCTTTCAGGATTCTGAAAGTTCAGGGAAGGAGATAAAAATATGGTGAACGTGTAGTGATGCTTTGTAAAGCATCATCTCAGCATCCATTGGTTCATTCAGGTCTTGCCTTTTCTCTCTGTTTCCGGCTAGGATTTTCCCCTCATTTTGTTTTTCATTTCCTTTGCTTTTTCTTTTGTGATTGTCATATGTATGGAAAGTTCTTTGTGATTATTAACAAGAAACAACATCTATGTAGTTTTGCCCTGGATGTTCTGATTTTACTCTCTTGCCCTAGTAATTTGAACCCATTTTTGTTTCACGTGCTGCATTTTCAAATCTTAGCTGCTGAACAACTCTTAAGCTCTTGTCCTTTATCTGCTCAGGGGTTCTTTTTCTCTGTTTCTACTGTCATTCTTTAAGAACTGGAAAAATCCCTCCCCTCCCCACCATAACCTTATTCTTGTCTCCTAGTTATCCTAGCTAGCAAATTTGTTTTGAAAACTACGTTCTTAAAATATGTGCTCCTCCTTCTGAAGGTGGATTAGCAGTATCGTTCCATAATAACTTCTGTGCAAGTTTGCCTTTTACTGTCATCTTTTCAGCTAACTTTTCCAATTCATGTGAATTAACCACAAGAAAATCTATCTCTTTTTGTTTTCTCCAACTTGGAGGAGGGAAGAGGTGGTCTACTATTTTTTACTTGAAGACACTGATAAAAAGGTATTTATTCTATTGTACTTGCTTCCACAAGGGAGATGTAGATACTAAACTATCACCATGTTGAGCATTTCAGAATATTTCAGTAGGTGTTAAAAAATATAACTCTTATTCCTCTCATCTGCTTGGTTTGCTCTAACATAGTCCCTATACCATGATGGGAGGGGTTAGGGTTTTTTCTTTTTCTTTTCCTTCATTTCATCTCCTGATTTCATTAGCTTGGACGTAATGCCAGTCCAGCGTAGCTGTATGGCATTTAGTTGATTTACAGCCTAGACAGATGTTGTGGTTTAAACCAATCCACACAGGTTGTCCACTCACCGCCCCCCCACCCCCCCGCCAACCCTCCCCACTCCTGGAGGGATGGGGAGGAGAATCAGGAGAATGTAACTCCCACGGGTTGAGATAAGAACAACCCAGTAACTAAGGTATAACACAAATCACTGCTGCTACCGCCAATGATAATATTGATAAGAGAAAATAAGAGAATACGATACCACTGCTGAACGAGTTTGACCCCCCCCGAAGAGAGAGTGTGCCCTTCCAGGTAACCCCCAATTACCTCCCTGGCCATGATGTGCTGTGGTGTGGAATACCTCTTTGGCTAGTTTGGGTCAGGTGTCCTGTCTCTGCTTCCTCCCGGCCTCCCCTCGTCCCCAGCAGAGCATGAGACTCACAAAGTCCTTGGCCAGAATAAACATTACTTAACAACAATTAAAACCGATCGGTGTTATCAGCTCTCCCCAGGCTGGAAGTCAAAACACAGAGCTTGCACCAGTTACTAAGAGCAAAACAGCTCCTGGGAAACCCAGGACAACAGAGGAGTGTTATTTTAACCTCATCTACTGTTCAGTCATGAGTAACAGTGAAGAGATACATAGGGATGTGGATTGGGTGTGACTGTATGTGAACTTCTAACCTGGAAGATTTGGTTTTGGATTTCCTCTTGGTCTTACTTAAACCTTAGCCTTATCCTCAGATAATCCCAGTTGTGTGTTCTTTCAAGCTCTATTACAATAAACAATTACTAAAGGAGAGGTTTACGCTTTTCTGTTTCAGTAGTGCCCTTGGCCACTTATAGAGAATATCATTCTTTCTAGCCTAGCTGTAGTGGGTTGACCATGGCCAGCAGCTAAACATCCACCCAGTTGCTCACTCCCCTCACCCTCCTGTGGCTTGGTGGGGGGAAGAATCAGAAAAGAAAAACAAGAAAAACCAACTGTGTGACCTGACATAAAGACAGTTTATTAAACGAAAAAATTCTGTGCACCCAAGCAAAGCAAAAGAAGGAATTTATTCATTACTTCCCATCTGCAGGTAGATGTTCAGCTGCTTCCTGGACAGCAGAACTTCGTTGTGCATAGCAGTTACTTGACAAATGCCATAACTGTGAATGTCCTCCCACCTCCTCTGCTCCCGAAGTTTTTAACATCATAAGTATGGGGATATCCCTTTGGTCAGTGACAGTCAGCTGTCCTGGCTGTCCCCTCCCAAATTCTTGCCCACCCTCAGCTTACTCACGAGAGCACCATGAGAAATGCAGATGGCCTTGATGCTGTGTGAGCACTGCGCAGCAACAACAGCCAAAACACTGGGATGTTATTAATGCTAATCTCGTCACAGATCCAAAGCACAGCATCATACTGCCCACTACAAGGAAAATTAACTCCGTCCCAGCCTCAGTACACTAATGAATACCTAAATGGATCTTTTCTTTCTCCTTAGTTGCCATCTTCATCAGCTCTATGCAGCTCATTGTTCCCTGTGAATATCGCACAGTTGTTCCTGTTTCTGTGTTTCTTCTGGGGAGATACAAGTGTTTTGTAAGGAGTTGAAGATTCCTTAAAGTGCTTAATTACCTGAAAAAATATGTATTACCATCCTCAAACAGAAGAAGCTATAAAGGAAGTCTGAGAAAAGAACTGAGTACCATTTTCTATGGCTTCAATTCAGGCTTTGGCTACATTTTCTTACTAATTCCTGGCAGCATCAAATTGCCTCCAAGATTCACAAGTACACCCCTGAAGTTTCTGTTCCCATCTAATTTTTACAGAATTTGGTTGAAAGAAGATCAGATGAGATGCTCCTATAACAAAACTAGCTCTGTTTCAGTCATTCTTTATGAATCAAAAGACTGGCTCTTCCTCTTTCCTGAGTCTGCATTAGTGGGTGCTGTGATTCAGTTAAAAAAGAATGTATGGAACAAATCCCTTGATGTGAAGACCCTTGTATCAATGCTGGGTGCATTTTGGAGGGGTTTGAGTATTTCTGATCCTGCAGGCTGTTTGTTGGTGGAGTTCATAAGGTTCAGTCTGGATGTGCGTCTTCTGCTTTGTTTCGTTCAGGAAAATATTCCAGTGAACTAAAGAACAGTAAGTGGGCTGATCAAGAAATGTACTTGAGATCAAAACTGGAAAAGTAATATAAGTGTATCCTTGGTTTTGGACTCAATGATTGTCCTGAATTCAGCAGTAGCAGTGATTTTTCTCTTTCTTAGTAGCTGGTGCAGTGCTGTGGTTTTGAGTTTCAGCCTGTGAACAGTGCTGATAACACCAATGTTTTCAGTTGTTTTTCAGTAATGTTTACTCTGACCAAGGACTTGAAAAGAAAGAATGTAACTCCTGCAGGTTGAGATAAGAACAGTCCAGGAACTAAGGTATAACACAAACCACTACTGCTGCCATCAATAATAATAAGGGAAATAACAAGGGAAGAGAATACAACCGCTCACCACCCGCTGACCGATGCCCAGCCGAGCAGTGATCTAGCCCTTCTGGGTAACTGCCCCAGTTTATATACTGGGCATGACGTGCTGTGGTATGGAATACCTCCTTGGCTAGTTTGGGTCAGGTGTCCTGTCTCTGCTTCCTCCTGACTTCCCCTCCTCAGTGGCAGAGCATGAGACTCAGGAAGTCCTTGGTCAGAGTAAACATTACCGAGCAACAACTAAAAACGTGGGTGTTATCAGTGCTGTTCCCAGGCTGAAAAAGAAAACCACAGCACTGCACCAGCTTCTGAGAAGGAGAAAAATGACTGCTGCTGCTAAACCCAGGGCGATGATAAAAATGAGTTGTTAATTTCTGAGAGGTCTGCTATGTGTGAAGCACCTAAAGGGGCTGGTGTTGGTGCAAACACATTGACCTGTCTGGTGATAGAATATACTGTGCAATGACTGTGTGATAAAACTTATACTGGCAATAAGACATCCCTTAGCCGTTTAACTTGTGGATTGAAGCAGTTGGTGCCTGACCTGTTCTGAACCTACTTGGGACTGGGCTCCAAGAATCTACAGGGCTTAAAAGTACCTTTTAGCTGGGTTTGTTTTTTGGTTTTTGTTTGTGTTTTCTGTTGGGTTTTCTTTTTTGTTTCTTTGGTTGTTTGGTTTTTAGCTTTCTGTTTCTTTTTGCTGCATGGTGTCTCACTGCCAACAGGAGGGGGTAAAGAGTGCTTCTCCCTTCATCCCTGATCAGTTAATGCTATAAGGCTGAGTTTAGAAAACTGCTGCTGGAGTAGTACACTGGGGGAAGCCCTTAGACCAAAGAAAGAACTGACCCATGGTCTGTTGCATCCTTCCTGTATTCATTTATTACCTTATGAAGGTGATGCAAATACTTTCTCTTTTGCCCTAGGTTCTGGTTGGCTAAAATCTTTGTGTTTAGTTAAAGTGTGTCAGGTTCTGGGATTGTTTCCCATGGGGACCATAAATTTTCAAGAACAAGTAATACGTTGTGTATGACTGACTATGACACATCTTGTGGATGGCTGCCTTGACCCAGTCAGAAAGCACGCAGCTGTGTGTCCCATTCTTAAGTTACTGTTCCTATTTATATTGCAAGAAGCTGAAGTATGTAATTTGATCCCATGTAAGTCTGCACCTTATACTTGGTGCTGTAATGATTGAATATCATGACTTAAATGCTGGACTGTACCATTAAGGATTTTACCATTTGTGAAAGAAACAGATGAGTGGCTGCATCCTTTTGTTGCATGTCCCCACTCTTAATTTCAGAGCATCATTCACTGCCAAGTCAGAATTAACAGAAATGCAGAAATAAAATACCATAAAAAAAAATGCAGCCTGTTTTGCAGCTTCATTGTCTCTGTGTCTTAAGTGCTGCTGGATGCTGCAGAATGATTTAACTGTTTATTCTGAGTTGCTGGAGCTATGAGGGATGAAGGATGGTAATTGTCATACTTCTAGTGGTGTTGAATTTCATTACTGCAAATGTAGATCCAGCTGTTCATTTCAAAGCCATGGCTTATACACAGCACTTTCTTTGTAAGTACCCTTTCTTGAGCCTTTTGAATATCTAATAACGTTCTTATTAATTCTTTTTCTTTCTCTGAAGATTCACTCTGAAGGCTGGTGTTACTTGATTTTTATGAATGAATGTTACAGCTAAAACTTTTGCACTCATAAGTGAAATATATAATACTGAAAAAGTCAAGTGTGCTTAATTCAATTACCGTGAGAATTCCTGAGCAGCAGGAATTACTGTTTTTGTAATTTTAGCAAACTTTTATTTCTTTGTGGAATCCCATTTTGTGTAAGGAGGTAGCAAGGTAATGTTATGATTCCATAAAATATTAACTGAAGGGTCAGGGCAGCAGGCCAGCCTAATTTATTCTAAAAAGTGGTAATGACAACATGAAATTATCACTATGGGAAGATAAGCCTGGGTTTTGTGTCTCCTGAGTCTCAATTCTTTTTCTGAAGGCTTTGGTCTGATTTAAAGATTCAAAGTGATCTTAAAATGTCATGCAGCATTATTCTATGCATAGCTCATGCAGGAATCTGCTGTGAATGAAATGCAACTCCCATCAGCTTTTTCTGCTCTAGTTTCTAGATGCAAAAGTAAACCCCAGCTCTTCCTCATAGAACTTGGAAATAAAATGTACTTGAGCCTGGTTTGTACCCTGGTTTTTAAGAAGACTTTGAAGGAAGACAACTGTAGAATTAGTTGTATTTCATAGTCAATTTCAAATCAGTTGGGGAAGGAATGCTGTATGTTACAAAACAACAAATCATGGAAACATCTGTAATTTAAGGTAGTTTTTCTTGATCATATAACTGGAAAATAGTGTAGTAATTTCACTGGCCAAAAAGTTTGTTGTCAAAAAGAGAATGGCAGAAATCTGGCTTGGAAAAACAGTACAGGAAAAAAATAATGGTTGAAGTGGCTACATGGCCGAAAGGTCATGAAAGATGATTGAGGACCTTTCACAAGAGGAAGGGCTAAGAGAGCTTGGACTGCTTAGCCTGGAAGAGGGAAGGCTCAAGGAGATCTCATCAATGTACAGAAATATCTGAAGGGAGGGTGTGAAGAAGACAGAGCCAGGCTTTTTCAGTGGTGCCCAGTGAAGCTCTTGTAAAACTTCTTTCTTTTGTTTGCTCACGTTCTCTGTCAGTCCTCGCTTTGGGCTTGTTTCATCATCTGGTTAGTTTCGTGGTTTATTCTCTGCTTCAGATAAATGGTTTCCGTAGGTGCTAATGTGCTCATGTTCAATGTCAACCCTCCATCAGTGACCTCGGTGAAATAATTGAGGAACCCATAGCTAGCTGTCAAATGCTCAGGACAAGTGCCTTTATGCTTGTGCGTGTACATATACATTTATCCATACGCATATTTATGTATTCCTGTATATGTTAGCTGCTCTAATCACTTGCGTGCTGGCTAAATATCCCCATAGCCTTTCTGTCCTCATCTCATTCTGAATTTGTACTCTTCACCTGTAACATAACTAGATTTACTCAGTAGTTGACTGTAAGTGCTAGGAATGAGAGCTCTCTCTTTTAATGGCTTTGTGAAATGTCAGTAATAATGGAATCCAGTCATGATCTACATCTCTCAGGATTCCTGTAGCATAGACAAATGGTTTCTGCTCCTATATTGCTCAGTTCCACAGTGCAAGGACTTTAATATTTTCAAGTAGAAATTAAGCCAAAGCCCGTTTATATTTGCTCACTATTAAGTAAATGACACCTTTGTTATTTAAACGTGGGATTTTCCCTACTTTGTTCACATCCTTCACCATTATGGCTTATCACAGGCTTTAGATTGAGGTTTTATGATACATATGGTTTTTTAAGGTATTCAGCAGAAGTGATACAAAAATGTGGTACTATGCAAAAATCTATTTGTAATAGCTCCTTAGAAGCCATGTGTGAGAGGACTATCATCATACTCAAGTATTCTACCTGAATACTGATTTAAAGAATTTTTCTCCTTTTCTACTGAATATAATTTCAGTCTAAATTATCATTAATATAAATATATATATATTTAAACCCCTCCTGGTTTTGTTTATCTGTTACAAGTTTGGCTCTTCGTGCCTTTAGCCATACTTCATATCCCTGTTATTGTAACAGAACTTCTGAATCACAGGAAGAGTATTGACACTCTGAGGAACTAATCCTTCTTTTTTCTGAATACTGCTTGAGACTTTAAGTTCTGGATGCATTTGGCTTTTGTTGTTGTTTTGGTTTTGTTTTTTTGTTGTTGTTGTTGTTCTTTTTTTGTTTGGGGTTTGTTTGGGGTTTGTTTTTTTTTTTTTACTGAAACAAGTGATACACATATAATAAATTCATCATTTTTCTTCTCAAAAGACTGTTTGAGCATTTGCAACTATCGACTGACATTAAATAATCCAAAATTTCCTTTTATAGCCTTTGTAGTTTGTGTAGGCATATCTGAACCAGCTGTCTCCTTCCCTGCTCCAATAAGAGTCAAACATGTCAAAAAAAAAAAAATTAACCAGGAAGAAATGTTTGTTATGATTTTCTTTAAATTTCTAGAAGTTTCTTGGCTGTTTTCTCCCTTAAAAATTCTTTCTGTTAATTCATGAGTCAGAACAGAGTAGCGCAATAGTCTTTATCTGAAGTGACTGGCATTACTTCATTGCATCCAAGTAAACCACCTATATAAAAGAAAAGAACTTATACTTTTCACTGATGACAGGCTTGGAAAATCTGTAGCTATTGAATTAGTCAGCAGGATGTTTAGGATTATGGTTCTCTCTCTAGATTTCCATAATCCTTATGTAAAGTCCTGATTGAGAAATAAAGTTAGAAACATGAGGCCAGCAAGAATTTAAATTTAAATCATAGTGGTATGACAATTGTATATTCAATTAACCATGTATTTAGGAAAACAATTTCTTATTCTTCATCTGCTCCAACTCCGGACACAAGAGGCTTACAAATTCTACTTTAGTACTTAGCTGCCTGACTTAGATTTTATATTTAAAATTACTGTTCAATGTGAAAGATGAAATGTTTACTTGTTCAGAGAAAAAAAAAAGAGAAGTCTTTGTTTTTAAAATCCCCTTCTCAAAATCAAATCTGACTCCTACAGGGTTTTGGTTGGTTGGTTTGGGGTTGGTTGTGGGGCATTTTTTGGGTTTTTTTTGGTGGTTTTTTTTTTTTTGTTGTTTTTTACAGGAGCCCTGGAAAAGCTGCTTTTTCTGAGGAACAGAAGAATACACGTATTTTCTTTGATTGTATTTTTGATACTGGAGATATAGAATCGTAGAATAGTTAGGATTGGAAAGGACCTTAAGATCATCTAGTTCCAACCCACCTACCATGGGCGGGGACACCTCCCACTAAACCGTGTTATCCAAGGCTCTGTCCAACCTGTCCTTGAACACTGCCAGGGATGGAGCATTCACAACTTCGCTGGGCAACCCATTTCAGTGCCTCACCACCCTAACAGTAAAGATCTTCCTCCTTATATCCAATCTAAACTTCCCCTGTTTAAGTTTTAACCCGTTGCCCCTTTTCCTATCATTGCATCTCTATGTTGTTCAAAACTACCTGTTTAAGGAGCTGCAAATATGCAAGTCTTGTATGTCCTGTATAGAACTTCTGCCTGTACTCACCCCTGCATTGCATGAGGCTGACACAGCCTAGAAAGTTCATGTTACAGTACATGAGGTCCCAGCTGAAAGGGTCATGGTGGCATCTAAAACACAAATCAGTAGAGTTTAGTGTGTTTACCATTTCCTGATGAACATGATGATTGTTTGGGGGTTTTTTTATTGGCCGGCTGACACTGGGGGATTCCTGGCAGAATCAATGAGCTCCTCCAATTCCTGTGGGAATGATAAGTAAGGTATTCTGTACTTAGAGAAATCAGATTTTTAATTGGGTATATAGAGAAAGTTAAACTCATTAAAATAAGATTTCAGAAAACTTTGATAAATTGATCACTCCAAAGAGCTAAACTAGGATTTATTGGCTGGTCCAGAGTTACAGATGGTCTTGTTTGCGAGTAAAAACAGTAACTCCTGTCATGAGAAGGAAGATACCTTCTATGTAGCAAACAGTTCTTACAAGGGTTTTTGCAATCAGTAACTTAAAAATTGATTTTTTTGTTTGCTTTCAAAAAGGGTACCAAAGGCCATTGTAAATGAAGTGGAACCTTTAAATTCTGATCCTGATAATTTTAGAAAATGCAGGAGCTCCGCTGAATAACTTCTAATAGCTAGCTTTAGCAGGACTTTCTGAATTGGCAGTCGTCCAACTCATTGACTCAGTCTTAGAAAGTGCTATGGCTGATTTGTCTAATGGCCTAGCATAGTGCTTGCTCCAAAGCAGAGTAAATCACAAGGGTTAAGACTTGGATGTGTGACCAATGTTTTGTTCATTGGGTCAGCAAGTAATTAGAAGGAAGATTCAAGCCCTAGCACACAGCACAAGCTATCCTGAAAAAGGTGCCACCAGCCTATAGACTCTACCAACCTTCAAATATTTTCCATTTGCCCTCTAATCTCACCAGCATAAAGTCTTGTATTAACTGCACTACTTATAGGAGTCATTCACAGGTACAAAACCAGAAAGATATGAAGAGTTTACAGATCATTTTATCTTACATCCCAGTTCAACTTTCATCTCCTTTTTTTGTCTTGTTTCATTTACTGGCATTCAAAGTTTAAAAATAATGATGCCTTTGGTTGTCTGCATGTGTATAGACTTTTAGGAAGAGTTGATCAGTCTAGATGAGGAAGGTGCCAGAAAGCAAAGTCCTTTCATTCAAGTGTATTTTTGAAAAGCAGAATACATTTTTTTTCCTATCTGCATAGGAATCTAAGGAAAATCTCTAAATTTTCTTCTGTAAGGATTGTTTGATTACTTTGAATGCACTATTAAAGACACCTAAGTGGGAAAGGGAATGAGAGGTTTTTCAGTTGTATACCTGAAATGTATGAAGAAAGATTTAAATGGCTTTCAGGCTGTGAGGTAGACAAAGCCATAATTCAGTGATGAATCCCAACTATGGAAAGGAATCAACAGTAGTAAATAAAGACCTTGGCTGAATATTTTACAAGTTAGCTATGCCTTGTTTTTCACTAATAATATGTAGGAGTAGATTGCTTGTGGTGCTAACATGATTCAACTAATATGTCTTCAATCTAATACAGCAGCAATAATCAACAAGTGGAGTTTTAAAAATTAGAAAGTATAGTGCTCTAAATGAAGGGCTGTGTTCTTGCAGTTAGGCAAGAGGAGCATTAGAAGCCTGATGTAGATTCGAGAGAAGCTCTCCAGTTCTTGACTGTCAGGAATAGAGGAATTCATGGCACAACAAACCTTTTCTCATTTAGCTGCGCATGGAGATATTGCACTTCGTATTTTGATATTATTCACAGAGTTTGCCTCTGTGTCCAAGAAAGGAAAGAGCAGATCAGACAGTATCTAGTTCTATTTTGCAAGACTCCTTCCCCATCATTTCTCTTTCTGAATGCTGTTTATTCCAGCCAGTTTAATCAGGCATTCCAGGCATGGGGGCTCTGAGTTGATGAGACACCATTTAATCTTTTCACAGCAGCTGAGAACTGAGCCTGCCCAATGACCATCTGTCTTTCTCTTCCCTGACACTTGCTTAGACCTACAGCTTCCTTTTCAGACCCAGTTCTTTTGATTCCTAGGGAGAGTACATACTTCAGGTTGTCTTGTCTTCCTTTTCATCATGAAAAACAATGGCATTAGAACGCCAAATGTCTGCATTTGGGATGTATATTCTTGTTTTCTTTATTGTTCAATGAGGACAAGTTCAGTTTTTAATGGAATTTGTTTACTCAGAGAGCTCTATCCGAGCCTGTCTTTTGTCTGTTTTATTACTAGTGCCATGTTTTCTGTTAATAAGCAGACACTTCCCATGTGAATGGTCTTGTACAGAGATGGAGAATAAGGTGCTTGTTATCTTCCCCTTCTTGAGAGGCCTGCCTCTTGGCTATTGATAAGGATACTTCACAGAGTAATTTCTAATTGTAAAACTGCTCCTGAGTAGGACCGACTTCATGCTGAAATGTCTTTTCAAATATATGAAGGCTTTTCAATGATCTTCTGTCCATCAAGTTTTATCTGGTTTTCATTGTATACCCCTTATGGGATTTGGACAACTAAGCAGGCTCTTAGCATAAGTAACAATTACTCGGTCCCATTTCAGTAGATTTGCACAAGAATTCCATAGGTGCTTCCTCTTTCTCAGGAGTTTGATCTTGTATAACCAAATTATTTCACCCACTTCACTGTCTCCTTATGTACAGCTCCTGATCGTATATAAAGTAGTCTTGACTCCTGACATTGTCTTTCCCAGCCCTACATTTTGGTAGTGCACTAAAGAAAGTGGAATGTTTCCTACCCTGTGTTTCTTTACCCAGTGAGATAAGTCTGCAGTGGCAGAAAAAAAATCGGGTTTTCATCTTCTTGATGTCATAGATACCTCAGTGAGTCTGTGTTCCAAAGCTTTATTTCCTTTTGCACTTCTGAAAACAAAATCCTAATGAAATTTACTTCTTTATTATTATGATCTTGGAGATCATAATAAAAACTCTGAAATGCTGTGCTAAACCAACTTCTTGTTGTAGTCTGACATTATGCTGCATTGTTTCATGGATAATGTGGATTTGAATTGTGATAGCACATTCTGATTAAATGATTTTGAATTCTTAACATTATTTTTGTCATCAAAATTAGAAATAATTAAAACCAGAGAAAATTCTCTTCCATTCAAGAACTCAGAACATTTCCTTCAAAATATTTCCTTATCCCTCACTCACCTGCACTTCTTCTAGGTTTGGAAATCATCCATAAAAGAATAAGTGAAATGTGAAAATTAATTCCACAGAGCTCCTGAGATTGAATTTTATACTGGAGATCGTTAAGAAACATAAATCTGTTTTCTGTCTCTGTAGCAATCAGATAAATCCTGTTGAGTCTAGATACCCTGCTGTGGATACATCAAAAAGGTGTACTGGCATGCTCCTTGAAGTGCCTCAGTATAACATTTAGCTCCCGCTAATGTTCACAGAATATCCATTAGACTTGCAGTCACTGAAGCTGACCCTGCAACTAAATTTTACTCATCACTACCTAAATTCTGGTAGCTTCAAGTCTCTTAACTCCTATCTTATATAAAAGTACTGGCAGAACTGACAAAGCAGACATTTGCTTTTGGAAGAGGGGTGTTCTGGTACACATTTAGATGTCATCTAATGTGATTAAGCATATGTCTTACCTCCCCTTCCTCTTTTATAGACTATTGATTAAAGAATCGGGGTGTATGGTGTTTTTCCACTAGTCCTCAAGTTTTATTGTCTTGTGATAAATTCACTTTATGCACACTACTTAAATACTCATTAAGCGAAAGACAGAAAGCAGGACGGACTGAGGCTTTACAGGCTAGCCATTAGGGCACCCACTAGGGAAGCAAAACACCATCATTTTGTTTCCTGCTCTAATGAATACTTAATATGAAATAATGAAATATTCATTGGTAAGTGGAAATGGTATCTGACCACATAAACATCTTGGATTGCATGAAGCTAAAATGAAGACAATCCTACAATGAGCCTGAAGAAAAATGGTCCAACACCTGACGTGACGTATAATCAGCTGGTTTTCAAGAAATGCTGAAAGAAAACTTGCCATCAGTGCTAACAGAAATATATTTCTGGGTTTTTATTAGGAATTTAAAATAAGTATTTGTTATAATGCAAGATGCGTTAGTTATTTCCATTCTGTTGGGCCTGATGGAACAATAAATTTTTTTTTTTTTTTAAAGGAGAAGTTATTCATAACAGCTTGGCCAGTACCAGAATTAAAAAAGATATTCTGCGTATTATGTAGCAACCTGTCATCTTTTCTAAAGAAAATAATGGCATTTTCAGTGTGGTATGAGGTGGTGGGCACCAAACTGGGGTTTTGGTTGATGAGAAGCTCAACATGCCCAAAAAGCAAATTGTGTGCTGGGATGCATCAAAAGAAACATGACCGGCAGGGTGAAGGAGATGATTCTGCCCCTCTGCTCTTGTGAGACCCCACTTGTAGTTCTGCATACAGTTCTGGGGGGCACATCATCAGAAGGATTGGGGACCTGTTGGAGTGAGTCCAGATGAGAGCCACAAAGATGATCAGAGAGCTGGTGCATCTCACCTATGAAGGCAGGCTGAGAGAGCTGGGATTGTTCAGACTGGAGAAGAGGGAAGTCTTCAGGGAGACCTTAGAGCAGCCTCTAAGTACCTAAAGGGGCCTACAAGAAATCTGGAGAGGGACTTTTTACAAGGGCATGTTGTGACAGGACAAGGGGTAATGGCTTTAAACTGGAAGAGTGTGGATTTAGATGGGATATTAGGAAGAACTTCTTCACTGTGAGGGTGGTGAGACCCTCCAGTGAACAGGTTGCCCAGAGAAGCTGTGGCTGCCCCATCCCTGACAGTGTTCAAGGCCAGGTTGTATGGCCTAGTGGAAGGTGTCCCTGCCCGTGGTGGATGGGTTGGAACTGGATGCTCTTCTCCTGTCCAACCCAAACCATTCCATGGTTCTATGAAGCTATTTTATGTTAGTGGGGAAATTGTTATATTGCACATTACTTTGATGCATAAAATACAGAGCAACGGGTGATACATTAAAATGAAATAGAGAATTTCAGGCTTTCTATGAATGCTGAATAGGTGATAACTCATGAAAGTGTGTTGCTTAGTTCAATCCAGGTAATAATAGTAAAATGGGTATTCAGTTACTGGGAAGATGCAAGTGGTAGGCAGCCATAGATGGATGGGCATGTCACAGAAACTGCCACTGGCATTAACATTAGATGGAAGCCTTTGTTGGTAGCTTCAGCTGAAGGATCAAAAGCTAAATGGACAAAGAAATTAATCTAGTTTCTCTTTCTTTCCTGTTGATAGTAATTAGTCTTAAGGATCTTTCCCCCTGTTTACTGATCTGAGGCATTTACATTCCGTGGCATTTTAAAATATTCACATCCACTGTAACTTCTATGTTTGGAGTGCTGGTAGGTGGTGCGTAGGTAAGTTGAACAACTAATCACTCATTATCACTTCTGCCAATCAAACACATCTGCTACTTTTTTCTTCATGCAAAATACTGAGTACAATTTTGATCCTTTATAAACAATTTGGGGGAATGTTTCGTGTAGCACACATAGTTAGCCTTTAGACATTACACTGTTATTTGAAAGCAATGTAATCATTAACTTCACATTTTTTACTTCTTCACAAATAGTCTGTGAAAGGTTTAAAATGCAGGTGTTTGTCTGAAAGTGTTTGACAATATCATGTAAACATGTTCAAAATTATGGCTTTTCTTGATATTTTTTGTAATAATGTATTCAGGTGGTTGTTAGTTGTTGAGAAATTATCATTTATCATTTGAGATTTTTTTTGAATGTTGGATTAGGTGATATAAAGATAATGATCTATTCTGCCTTCCCAGGAAAATCTGGTTACAAAATTAGCCTGTGTTTAGTTACCATGGTGATAAGGGGTTTTTTTTTAAATACAGCTTTGTTCTTTTTTCCTTTTATTCTTCTAATGAACAAACGTATTCTTCAAGACTTTTCTTAAGCCTGCCTATGAGCAAGAAATTGATGTGTAAAATGGTCACAAATTCCAAAAGGAACACTGTAGCTGTGTGATTGAAAAAAATATTTGCAGATGTATCTGTATTTGTAAATAGTGTCATTTTGAGCCATCAATTTAGCAATGTATGTCTAAAAAAAGTGCTAAAATAAGTGATACAATTAAAGCCATTAATGTCGTGGGCTTGACTCCTTTCAAATACCTTCTAATGAGCAAAAAGTTCTGGCCTTTCTCCAACTGTTTACTATTACTACTGAGTAATAATTAAACTCCTCTTGGACATGTATTGTTAAGATGGCAATAATGGCAATTTTTACAGAACTAAGTATTCAGTACAAATTGGTAATGAACATAGAATATGTTCTAGGAAACCTGAGGCATCACCTTACCTTTCCTCTGCTTCAATGGTCAGTTAAACTTTTTCTTAGGTATGTTTGCTTTTAGCATTGCTGATGACCTTCAGTGGTCAAAGCTCCAGTTCACAGTTTCTTGTGGATCAAAAAGAAGAAAGTATACACAAATGTTTGAAGCTTGAAGGTCGTAACCTCAAAACTATATTCTTTATATATGTATGCATGTTGTGTAAGCTAAGCTGATTATGCACTTCTGCTCCAAATCGTGTTGCTATATAACCCAAGTTTTGTAGAAGCTGTGCATACAAAATGTTTCTTAGAAAGACACACCATCATTTTTGAGACAGCAGTGGGGAGAAGAGGAAGAAAGAAGGGACCTCACTGTCAGACACATAGGAGTCTTCTCATATGTCAAGGTAGAGAATATTTGGTTATGTCTTTACTCTGTAGATGAGTTATAAGACCCACAGATGACAAGATAAAGACAGATTCAAATTGAATTTTGAGTCTTCAGTGGTTTTTAAATCTGAAGACGTATACATTACTGTTAAGGATAAATTAATTGAAGATTTGTAGAATTCAAAAGCAACTGCAGCATGTAGGAAGAGAGTGGTGTGGTCAGAAATAGGAAATCATAAACTCTTAGAAGATCATCCAGTTCCAATCCCCCTGCCATGGGCAGGGACGCCCCACACTAAACCATGTCACCAAAGGCCCTGTCCAACCCAGCCTTGAACACTGCCAGGGATCGAGCATTTACCACTTCATTGGGCAACCCATTCCTTTGCCTCACCACCCTAACAGTGAAGAGCTTCTTCCTATATATAACCTGAACTTCTCCTGTTTAAGTTTAAACTCGTTACCCCTTGTTCTATTGTTATAGTCCCTAATGAAGTTTCCTTCTCTAGCATCCTTGTAGGCTGCCTTCAGATACTGGAAGGCTGCTATGAGGTCTGCATGCAGCCTTCTCTTCTCCAGGCTGAACAGCCCCAACTTTCTCAGCCTGTAAAATTTCAGAAGTAAAAATATTTAATTGAATTATTCTCATTAAGTGATCTGGCTTTAAATGCTGAGACTTAGACTTTGGGACAGAAAAAAATGTCTAGAGTAAGAGAAAAAAAATAGTTATACTTTCTGAATGCAGCTGGATAACAAAACAGACAGCTGTTACAGTGTATTCTACAACTGATACTCTGGTGTTGACTTACTTTAAACACCACAGTTGAACTGGTTTAAATATTCAACCAAATCTTCAGCTCACCAGCATTTATATAGCATGCAAGCTTGCTTTCATGTAAATCTGTTCTGCATTTTTTCAACCTATGCATTACAATTCTATTGCTCTGGTTTAAACTTCTGTCTTTCAGGGAAATAATGTGTTGCACAGATGTGGAGACCTATCTTTGTTCTTTCCAAGCACAATCTCTCAATATCCCTTAATCACGACAAAGTAGGAGGCCTAGTTTCCAAGTAGAAAGTAGCATTTGCTATGCCACTGGAAATGGCCAAGAAATTCTCTTGCATGCCAGAAGTTCTTAGCTGACATACTTTGTGGTAGCAACTAAATTAATGGTTAGGTTCAAATGAGGAACGTGATTTTGGTGGGAATTTTCTTACTATTCCTGCTTACCATGCTTTGAGTTGCATTTTGGAGAAGTTTCAGTCTAGGTAAACTAAAGTGAAATCCAAGGTGTGCTCCAGGAGCAAATCTAATATGCTCCAGCCACTAGGAAATGTGTTCTCTGTTGGACAAGACCCGGGGACAGTCTGAAGGGAAGCTTTCAAACTGCAAATACTGTTCTCAGCACCAAATAGTTCACTCTATAAATCTTTCCCATTGTGCACCTCTAATTTTAAATGTAGTTGTAGCCACTAGATCTTTCTGTCTGATCTATTTTCTTACTGTTGAAGGAGAAACGAACACAGTAGGCTTGGATCCTTTCTGCAAATCATATTTGGTTCAAGTTAATCTTTCTTTCAGGTAGTGCATTACCAGTAAAACACAACCTGTGCATACCTGCCTATGCATGCCTGAATACTGTTTAACAGCAGAACCTCAACTTGCACTTTGGAGATTTAACTTCATCACAACCACTTAAAACTTAAGGTAAGGAGAAGAGAGAAAATCGTTTAAAATTGCTCTTAGTCGAATTACATGAAGTCTTATTTATAGTGATGCAAAAGAAACAAAATCTATTTGACACTATAGATTTTTTCCTTTATTCAGTACCCTTCTTTTAACTCCTCTTGAATATTAGTCATGATGTATCAGTTTCTTGATTTAGTAGGGGACTATTCAGGTGGTTGATGAGGGCTTTGTTAGCACAACTTTAATAATTGAGCTCTTTAGCTGAAAGAAAACAGTATAAATAATGCTGGCTTCAGCTGTAACAGATATTTTTCTTCCTAGCAGTTGATGCAGTGCTGTATTTTGGCTTTAGTGTGAGAATAGTTATGATAACACACTGATATTTTAGTTGTTGCTAAGTATCACTTACCCTGATCAAGAACTTAACAGTCTCTTATGCTCTGTTGGTGAGGAGGGGCACGAGAAGCCAGGAGGAAACAGAGACAGGGCATCCAACTCAAACCAGCCAAAGGGGTATTCCATACCACAGCATGTCATGCCCAGTATATGAACTGGGGGAAGTTACCCAGGAGGGACTAATCGCTGCTTGCATTCGGTATTGCTCAGCAGGTGGTGAGCAATTGTGTTGTACATCACTTGGGTTTTCTGAGTGGTTTTTTTTGTTGTTTTCTGTTACTATTATCATTATTGCTATTGTTGGTATTCTTTCTTATTATCACTATATTTTACTTTAATTTAGTTATTGAACTGTTCTTATTTCAACCCTCAGGTTTTACTTTCTTTTGATTCTCCTCCCCATCCCGCCCGGGCAGAGGGAAAAGTGGTGGGTAAGCATTCGTTTGCGTGGTGCTGGATTACTGCCTGGGTTTAAACCATGACAACACATTATTTTGTTATCAAGCTTTCTTCCACTTTGCAAGAACAGAGAAAGCTTTCTTCAGAAATTTGCCTGTTTTCTGATAGGTTTTCAGTGATTTTTCAGGAACTTTGTTGTGCAAAGGATAAAAGCAGTTTCATTTATTTGTATTTCCTAATTCAAGTACTGCATATAGCAATCTGTAGCACCCTGCTGTAAAAAAAAAGGACTCTTGCTCCACTCAAAAAATGTCCTGAGGCCTGACCTGGGTGAGACTGTAATTATTTGGGACCTCTCTGTCTCCCTCCCCAGCTCCTCTTGGGTGAGAGGTGCCAGGTCTTCTCCTTTCTGTGTGTTTTTTTGTGATGGCAAGAACTCCTAAATATTTTGTTTAAAGGAAAAAAAAAAAAAAGTTAAGGAAAGTAAAAGAAAAAGCTGATGTACCTGGGGAAGAAAAAAGCATTTTTCTTCAAATGGGAGCCCTAAGAAGGGGAAGAGGTAGCATGTGCCTTTCCCAAGATCAGATTTGACTACGCACTCCCCGGGAATGCTGGAATGCAGGGCAGGATGGGCTGAGAGAAAGGCTATATGGGGACACTGCAGTTCATGCTTGTCCTGGGTTCAGCAGTAGCAGTCATTTTTCTCCTTCTTAGTAGCTGGTGCAACACTGTGTGTTGACTTTTGGCCTGGGAACAGTGCTGATAACACTGATGTTTTTAGTTGCTGCTCGAATGTTTCGTCTGACCAAGGACTTTCTGAGCCTCATGCTCTGCCAGGGAGGAGGGGAAGCTGGGAGGAAGCAGTGACAGGACACCTGACCCAAACTGACCAAAGAGGTATTCCATACCACAGCACATCATGCCTAGGATGTAATGGAGAGTTACCCGGAAGGGTAGGGACTGCAGGGTTGGACGAGGTATCGGTCGGTGCTCGGTCAGGTGGGGTGAGATGGGTCATTGGTCGGCTGGTGCTGAGGTGTTATATTCTTTCCTCTTGTTATTTCCTTTCTTATTATTATTATTGGTGGTAGCAGCAGTGATTTGTGTTATACCTTAGTTACTAAACTGTTCTTATCTCAACCCGTGGGAGTTGCATTCTTTTTGATTCTCCTCTCTGTCCCTCTGGGAGCAGAGGGAGGGAAAGAAGCAGAGAGTGAGTGGATGAGCTTTGTGGCTGGGTTTAAACCACGACAATGCTCTCTATGTAAGTACATTGTTGGCAGGGAATGTGCTTGTGAAGAGTCTTCAGAAAATATTTTTTCCCTGTGTAGGTGAATTTTTGCTATTAATAGTTATATTATTTATGTTAATTATATCCTGATAAGGTCTTTTGTATTTTACAGCAGGTGCACAGTGGAAGAAGGGGCATAATTCCACTTCAAGGCTTTGGCCTATTGAAGATCCTGTCCCAGCCCTGCAAAGTCTCCTCCCTGTCCCCAGCCCCGAAAGAGGAAAATCATCCTTAAAGAAGATACCTGCTTTTTTCCACCCTGTCTGCCCATCCTTGTTGGTGTGGGGATACTTTGGTCCTGAGCTTTTGTCCTAGTTCTTGTATATAAGCAACAGAGACATCAATTTGATGGATGGACCACTAGGTGGATAAAGAACTGGCTAGATGGACGCACACAGAGAGTTGTGATCAATGGCTCAATGTCCGGCTGGAGACCGGTAACGAGTGGTGTCCCTCAGGGTTCAGTGTTGGGACCGGTCTTGTTCAACATCTTTGTCGCTGACATGGACAGTGGGATTAAGTGAGCCCTCAGCAAGTTTGCCGATGACACCAAGCTGTGTGGTTTGGTTGATACGCTGGAGAGAAGGGAAGCCATCCAGGGGGACCTCAACATGCTTGTGAGGTGGGCTGATGCCAACCTTATGAAGTTTAACCATGACAAGTGCAAGGTCCTACACCTCGGTCGGAGCAATCCCAGGCACAGCTACAGACTGGGCAAAGAAGAGATTCAGAGCAGCCCTGCAGAGAAGGACTTAGGGGTGTTGGTCGGTGAGAAAATGAACATGAGCCGGCAGTGTGTGCTTGCAGCCCAGAAAGCCAACCGTATCCTGGGCTGCATCAAAAGGAGTGTGACCAGCAGGTGGAAGGAGGTGATCCTGCCCCTCTACTCTGCTCTTGTGAGACCTCACCTGGAGTATTGTGTGCAGTTCTGGTGTCCTCAGCATAAAAAGGACATGGAACTTTTGGAGCAAGTCCAGAGGAGGGCCATAAGGATGATCAGGGGACTGGAGCACCTCCTGTATGAAGACAGGCTGAGAAAGCTGGGGCTGTTCAGCCTGGAGAAGGCTGCGTTGAGACCTCATAGCAACCTTCCAGTATCTGAAGGGGGCCTATAGGGATGCTGGGGATGGACTATTCATTGGGGACTGTAGTGATAGGACAAGGGGTAACAGGTTAAAACTTAAAGAGGGGAAGTTTAGATTGGATATAAGGAAGAAGTTCTTCACTGTGAGGGTGGTGAGGCACTGGAATGGGTTGCCCAGGGAGGTTGTGAGTGCTCCATCCCTGGCAGTGTTCAAGGCCAGGTTGGACGAGTCCTTGGGTGGCGTGGTTTATTGTGAGGTGTCCCTGCCCATTGGCACGGGGGTTGGAACTAGATGAACTTGAGGTCCTTTCCAACCCTAACTATTCTATGATTTTATTTTTTTTTTTCTTTTAGAGAGCAGAAGAGAAGGATGTAAAATACCTTTAACTACAATAACAACGGCTTTTCCCTTCCAGTTTGTTTTTCCACCAAGCAAGACATGACTTTTGTACCCAGAGGACAGAATGAACCACTGAAGTTATTTTTGTCTTAAGTGGTAAGTAGAAGTGAAAACAGTTTGGCTTACCCGGCTGACGTAAGCTTTGGGTTTGTGTCAGCAGAGCAGGAATGAAGTTAACTTCATTATGAGAAGTATGAGAATTTCTTCCAAACATTGACATTCAGACCTTGTGTGAACCTGCTTCTGAACTCACTTGTATTGGGAGAGCTGTGTTTGAACCTATCTGTGAGGATTTATGTATGCTGCCTTTAAGCTTTCTGCCTGAAATGCAGACATGTTTAAACCTTTTCAGACTTTAAAGAAGAATTTGCAAAAGTGGCTAAAAGCTGATGTCTGTACCCTTGAAGTTACAAGGCTCAGGTATACTACTGCCCATACTGGCAGCTGTGCTATGGGGCTAGGTCTTGTTCCTAACTGACATCATAATTCAGGGCTTGTGTAACTTTCATGGGGGAACAACCTAGAAAGTTTTGTCACAAATTCTCTCCCAGCTCAACTGGGAATTGTTAATTCTACTTCCCCTGTTTGAGGTTCTGTCTTCCCAAAAGGTCATACAGATGACCCTACATGGCTGAATCAAAGTCCCAGCACAGCCAGTGCATGCAGTGGTTTGCACTGAAGGTGTCAGGAAAAGTACAGAAAGAAGGATAGGACTCACCTGTTTAATACCTTTATTATCTTGGAGCAAATTGACTAAGTGCTTGCTCGTCAAGTTTGTAGGTGGCACCAAACTCAAGTGGCACCAGTTGGTAAGCTCAAGGGAATGGCTGCCATTGAGAGAGATGTAGACAGGTTAGAGGAATGGGACAATAAAGACTTAATAAAATTCAGCAAGGACAAATGCCAAGTCCTGCACCTGAGAAGGAAGCATCCCTTGCTATGACAGAAACTGGGGCTGAATTTGTAGAGAGTAGTTATGCAGAAAAGGCCCTAGGGATGCTGGTGGGCAATGAGCTGAACATGAGCCAGCAGTGGCCCTGGCAGCAGTGAGGGCCACCAGCATCCAGGGCTGTATCTGTAGGAGCGCACAGCCAGTAGGTAGAGCAATGGATGGATTGTCTTCCTCTAATCCATACTACTTGTATTTTGTATATATTCATATATATATATGCATGTGTGTGTGTGTTATATGTGTTCTTTACTGTAAGAGTAGTGAGGCAGCTGGAGCAGGTTGCCTGGAGAAGTAGTAAATGCTCCATTGCTGGCAGCGTTCAAGGCCAGGATGGACAGAGCCTCGGGTGACATGGTCTAGTGTGAAGCATCCCTGCCCATGGCAGGGGGGTTGGAACTAGATGATTTTAAGGTCCTTTCCAACCCTAACCATTCTGTGATTCTATATCCGATCTGAAATACTGTGGGTAGTTTTGAGCACCCCAGTACAAGAAAGGCATCAGTAAACTGGAATGAGTTCAGTGTCTTGAATCTGAATTGCTATAAAAATAAGTCTTGAGATAGACAGAAGTGATGGGCTCAGTTGCTACCTGTACCCTTGCAATGACATTCACTCTTCCATATTACACTTCTGACCCACCGTCTCACATATGAATTTTGAAAGCTGCTTCCCACATCCAAAGCAAGGTGGGATCTCCAGGGGGATGTTTTCAACAAGGCAGGATTTCAAAGGAAATGATGCTGTTTCTCAATTTGTCTACATATCTCAGTTTGACTGTGGTTGTAATTTAGAAGCTGATATGAAAGGATGGGCCTGAAAGAATATTTTAAGGCTGAGTACTGCTGAGCCCTGTGGGGACTGAAATTCCCAAACTGCTTCTTCAAGTCCTAAAAGCTGTGAGTCAGAACTCAGAAATCATGACATGGGTTTAGTAATAGGAGTTACTTATGTTGATACATTTGGATGTGTCACGACACATTCAGATATATGCCTTCTGACAGTACCCTTTTGACCCTTCTGGCTTTGTGGCCCATTTTCAAGCTTTCCCTTGTAACCAGAAGGGTTAGGAATATAAAATGTTTTTTGTTTTGGTTTCTTTTTCTCCTTTTTTCTGGCTTTGCTTTTTAAACTTATTTAAATTGGTAGTAATGTTCTGGTCCATTCAGACAATGTCAGATCTAACGTTTGTAAGGTAGAAGCTGATGATTAAAATCTATGAGCTGGCAGCACCAAAAGTTGGATGCAAATGTTGTTAGTCTTATATGTAAATTATACGAAAGCACAATATAATTCTTATGTCTATAATCATAGTTCCTCCTAATTGACTGCTTAGCAAGTGATTATCACTGTAATTCCTGGTGTTTAATATCTGTAATAAAATAACATTTGCTTTCTGCTTCTTAAGATGTTCATTGGCTCTAGTAAGTGTGGCAAAATTCTTCTCCACAGCAAAAGAAAGCAGCTATCAGTGGAGAATTTGTGCCTAAGTAGCAGGCTGTAGTGAGAATTTAAAATTATCTGTTTCCAGGGTGAATTATTATTTGCGGATTTATGCTTAGAACCATGCATTCAATGTTTATATCTGATACCAATCTGTGGGGAAATATTCCTGTCAATGTTTTCTCTGTGCCCTGCACTGACTGATTGAAATTTACAGCCGACCTCCCTGACAATAATTCTGTCAGAGGATCAGTCCTTCAGGCAAATTGCCAGCTCAGACATGAAAATCTGCAAATGAAGGAATGCAGAAAGCCTTTTGAATTAGAATGGCAGAGATGTAAATTCTCCCTGACAAAGCTGGTATTGTTGGCTTCTTTTGCAGCTTTCTCCTTCCCCATTTTTCTCCCAGCTGAGGAAGGGGAAATGATATTTTTTCTCCCATGGCGTGTACAATCATACTAAAATGCTGCTGTACTAAATGCCAAGGACTCATTACTGTTCTTGAAATTTGTCTCTTTAATGGAAATTTGTGGCCTCTGAGAAAGTTTCAGTTAGTTCCCAAGTCCAGGTATTCAAATGACTTCATAATATCAAAATAGAAGACTTTCATTATAAAGTAATCTAAGGGAAAGATTATTTTCATTGCAAAGGTTTTACTGGTAGATCATGCCCCTTAAGAGCTTTATACCCATCAAGTACAAAGTGCTGTAAAAAGTGTCAGTGATTCAGCAAGACATACTTTTTTATTAACAAATTGATACATGGGACAGTTTCACAGGTGTTATATAGCTGAATGTGCTGGGTTTGAGCTGGGAAATGCATTAATCTGTGTAACTATGTTCTGCCTTATGATTCACTTTTCATGTAATTAACAATTTACTTCTCTACCTAAGCTGTCTATTGGCTGTTACTGTGTCCTATAGAATAGTTACTGTGTTTCAAAGATCAGGAGGATGAACCCAGAATTTAATGAATAATTAACATGCACATTTTGTAGTTAAAGTGGCTTGGAAGCCCCAGGTATGAAAAATTCCATGCAGAAGTACTACTCTGCCAGTTCACATGAATTTATGTTGAGCACAGACATGATCTCAGTTCAATTCCTGCTTCTTTTGGACCCTTCCCAAGTATTTAGAGGTAATTTATTTGGCTCAAGTGTTTTGTTTCATCCCTGTAGCAAACCACTGCCTTTATAAAGGCGTTCTTCACACAAGCACTGAAGAATCTGAAATAAGACCCCTTATGGCCAAAAAGGTGACAGGAAGCTCTCCTAGGCAAGAAGCAGCACTCAAAATCTTTTTATGGCCTAAAGGGAATTCATTATATATAAATATATACATATATGTATATAGAACTAAGAATTTACTCTTGGCTAATGAATACTCTTAACAGTCCGATCAAAATACAACAGATAATTATTGTTAGCCCTTATGAGGACAACACTTACTGTCCTCATTGATAAAAAAAGAAATGGATTTTTAATACCCTTTTTCATACATTTACATAAGAAACCCCTACAAATATGGACCCCTTTTCTTGGGTATCATGCTTGTCCTTCCAATGTAGCTTAGACAATGCCAGCTTCCTGCTTCCTGGAGCAGCGGGGTGGGCAGAAGGTGTTATGACAAAGCAACAGCATCCTGCTGTTAGCAGAAGGAGAATGACACTCATGGTGGGACTTTTTTCTCCTCGGTCTTTCCCTACTCCTGGGCTGCCAGATGCAGCCGGAAAGTGACTGGGGGGCAGAGGCAGCTGTGTGTGTCACCCCCTTCCCAGCGGGGCAAAAGGAAGCTGGAGGAAGGGAGGCAGCAGTCACTGGCTTCAGCACAGGGGTTAAACCAGTGACACTTGGCTCAGGTGATTCTCCTTCTTTCTTTCTCTAATTTTTTATTATTCTCCAGTTAGCTTTCTATGGAAAAAAATATATCTATAGATTTGGTCCTGAGCCACAGATTTCTGTTTAATTCAGGTTTTGCTGATCTAAGCTTATACTTCTGGCCAGTCTCTAGTTTGGCAACAGCAATTTTTATTTCATTATCAGGTTTAAATACATCTGGTTTAACCCCATTTGGCAACTGAGCACCACACAGCTGCTCACTCACTTCCCACTGCCCCCTCCCTCAGAGGGATGGGAGGAGAATCAGAGAAAAGGTAGAACTCATGGGTTGAGATAAGAGCAGTTTAATAATTAAAATAAAATTAAATATAATACTACTAATATTTAAAATAAAAAGGTAAATAACATAAAAGAGAGATAAAACTAAAAAGAAAAACAAACAGCAGTGATGCACAATACAATTGCTCATCACCCACTGACCGATACCCAGCCCGACACGAGCAGAGATTGGTCCCTTCTGGGGGATGTATGAGTGAGTATCTGGTCCACTGGGCCCCTCCAGTGCTTTGGAAGCATTGGAGATGGAAGGCAGCTCTATGGAGTCCCCAGCAACAAGCTGCAGAAACTGCTGAAGGGGTCAGTGATTTATTTTGAGCCTGGTGGGCCATGACACTTCAGGCCATCAGGACAGAGATGCAACATAGAGATGGACTCATGATCGAGGGGTGGACTTAGCAATGGACACTATTGCCCAGGTTATTCACGAGTGTGAACACTGCACACAGCCTCTCCTGCTCTGAGAGACTGTTACAAGAGATGGAGCCTGACATCATGGACCAGATGGACTCGGCAGCTTTATAGGGACTGGTCCATGCACTAAGAGTGCACTGAGATAAGAGTGGTGGTATATTGAAAATGTGGAATCTGAGCATGACGTGAATGGTATGGAATAAGGGGTGGATAATGTCCTGGGTCAGCAGTAGCAGTCATTTTTCTCCTTCTTAGTAGCTAGTGCAGTGCTATGTTTTGATCTTTTGGCCTGGGAACAGTGCTGATAACACCGATGTTTTCAGTTGCTGCTCAAATGTTTGGTCTGACCAAGGACTTTCTGAGTCTCATGCTCTGCTGGGGACAAGGGGAGGCCGGGAGGAAGCAGAGACAGGACACCTGACCCAAACTGACCAAAGAGGTATTCCATACCACAGCACGTCATGCCCAGGATGTAACTGGGAATTACCCCGGAAGGGCTGGGACTGCAGGGTTGGACGAGGTATCGGTCGGTGCTTGGCTGGGGGGAGTGGGGCGAGTTATCGGTCGGCTGGTGTTGAGGTGTTGTATTCTCTTCCCTTGTTATTTCCTTTATCATTATTATTAGTGGTGGTAGCATTAGTGGTTAGTGTTATACCTTAGTTACTAAACTGTTCTTATCTCAACCTGTAGGAGTTGCATTCTTTTCGATTCTCCTCTCTGTCCCTCCAGGAGGAGGGGGAGGGTAAGAAGTGGGGGGAGTGAGTGGATGAGCTGTGTGGATCGGTTTAAACCACAACAGTAACTGCCCCAGTTTATATAACAGGCATGACATGCTATGGTATGGAATACCCCTTTGGCTAGTTTGGGTCAGGTGTCCTAAAAGTAGGATCAACTTTTTGTGTTTGGTTCATGGCACAGAAACCTAGCTAGGTTTCCTTGCCTGTATAGTTCAACTTTTCATGTAAGGAACCTGTCTAAGATGCAGAAGACTCAGTTTCGTTTCTGTTTCTCAACTAAAATGGTTTAAATTCCATCTCTTCTCAGTTCCATCTCCTTGGAGAATGTCTCAGCACTGGTGTGCTCAGGAATGAATGGTAGGGATTAAAAAGAGCTCATTTGTCTACCCTTGAAGCTCTGTCACTGACATGGAATAATTTGACTCCTTATTCCTGTAAATGTGCCATAACTACATACCCTGCCTGGCTTTTGCAGCTCCTGTGTGGGAGCAGGCCTAACTTTGACTTCCGTGCCTGGATGGGTAATGAATTTATGAAACATTCATCAGTTTAAATTAATAAAGACACCTTTGGACATCTAAAGAGATCTTTATTTTTAGTATGTGTATTTGAAATATGTAATAGCCATCAGAAATCACAAAAATGAATCAATGGAAATAAATCGTATATATATGGCATGTAAAAAAACTCCATGCATCTTTTTTGCTCTACATGGTATCATATTCATAAAGTTTCTGGTATACTCTTTAATTAACAGTTTCATGTGACCAAAAAGAAAGGATTAAAAGGAAAAGAGATTATTTCATTTATTAATTTCTCTTTATTGTTAATCTTTCTAAAGCAGATTAATAACTTTGGCAAGTGGTGTAAAGTTCAGAGTCCTGGAATTCTTTATTTCAGAGAAAAAAAAAACAAATAATGTACTGACGGATAAAAAAAATGAGTGAGACATCAACCAGCAAATGAGATTTACTAACAAAATTAGCTAATTTTCCTGTGCAAATAGTTCTGTTGACTTTTGCAAGACTAAAGTGAAACTAAGGTATTCAATAATAGCAGCTGTCAGTTTCCACAGAATTAATCTCTTCCTGCAACAGGGATCTGTCCTTTCTCCTCCTGCATTATACAGTTAATCAACTCATTCTTAATGTGTCGTTTTAGCTGCATGGGATTATCTATGACATACACCTAAAGGAGTATGTCTAATGATAGGCAGTGCTGATCCTCTGTACTTACACATTCACAGTCTAACCTAGCTTCTCAAGATGGTACCATAACCGGTATCTGAGCTTCGTAAGACTGACCCCCTTGTAACTACAGTTTCTCTCCTTTGTTATTGACAACTATTACATAACTATTTCTATTGTGCTTTTGATCTTTTGCCATTGAAGAAAGAGAAAACAAATGAAACAGATAAACCTGTCGAATGAACCTACAAACCCTGGATTTTAGATTCGTGTGCCGCACTTAGGAGTAGTTTGAATAAAAACAACAATTGGAGAGTTGGAGGTGAAAAGAGATAAAAGGAAACATAGTTTTCCAAAATGAGATAGATTATGCCAGGCTGTATTGGGTGCAGTTCATCATGATCATATGTGGAAATCCAGTTTGAAGTCTGAGCACCTAGGGAAAGCAGCTACTGAAACTTTTTTCGTAGAATTCTAGGACAGTTGAGCCTGGAAGAGAGCTCTGGAGGTCATCTGGTTCAACATCTCTGCTCAAGCAGGATGATGTATGGCAAGTTGCCTAGGACTGTGTCCAAATGGCTTTGGATTATCTCCGAAGTGGGAGAGTTGACAACTTTCCTGGGCAACTGTGCCAGTGCTGGGTCATCCTCACAAAAGTATTTCCTGATGTTCAGAGGGAACTTCCTGTGTTTCAGTTTGTGCCTATTGCCTCTGGTCCTTTCACTGGGCACCACTGAAAAGAATCATGGAATCATAGAATGGTTAGGGTTGGAACGGACCTTAAGATCTTCTAGTTCCAACCCCCCTGCCGTGGGCAGGGACACCCCACACTAAACCATGTCACTCAAGGCCCCGTCCAACCCAGCCTTGAACGCTGCCAGGGATCGAGCATTTACCACTTCATTGGGCAACCCATTCCAGTGCCTCACCACCCTAACAGTGAAGAACTTCTTCCTTATATATAACCTGAACTTCTGTTTAAGTTTAAACCCGTTACCCCTTGTTCTATTGCTATAGTCCCTAATGAAGTTTCCTTCTCCAGCATCCTTGTAGGCTGCCTTCAGATACTGGAAGGCTGCTATGTGGTCTCCATGCAGCCTTCTCTTCTCCAGGCTGAACAGCCCCATCTCTCTCAGCCTGTCTTCATACAGGAGGTGCTCCAGTCCCCTGATCATCCTCATGGCCCTTCTCTGGACTTGCTCCAACAGCTCCATGTCCTTCTTATTTTGAACATTTTAGGTAAGAATCTGTTTTGCTTTTTGAATAATAAAATGGGTTTATTTGTGCTGGCTGTCAAATATTCACCTGGCAAAGGGTCTTTCTGTATCGCAATCTGTCCAATTGAATCAGGGAGCTTAAATGAGAAACTCAACTCTTGCCTTTAAAGAAGTGGAGTCAGAAAAAATGTAGGCCTAAGAAAAACACCTGATGCAACTGGATTGCATGTTAGGCATGCTGACATATAAGTTACCCTTTCTTCTAGGATAGGGTGATAATCTTGAAGACAAATAAAACCAATATATTTGCGTTTGGTTTTGATAGGATTTTTGCATATGAAAAAATTGCATGGTGGATATTGACATGGCAACAAGTTAATGTGTTGCCATCAGCTTGGTGAAGACAGTTTCCCTAATTAACCATACAATTCTTTAATTATTTTAATCAGAATCAATGCATGAACTAATAAAATGAAAAGATGTTTAGAAAATTAACACATTCAGTAGACAAATTAAGATTAATAACTATGCAAAATAAGGTAGCTTTAAGGAGTCTTTCCAGCACTAATGCACCTGGACCTCATGAATTCTTACTGCTAGGACATGTCAAGGTAAACTGGGAAACCAGATCTAGTGTTTGAGCAGTAAATGCATTACTTGATTCCTGCAGTGTCTGCAATATCTTTATTCTGCCTGGTCAGTGACAAATCCATCTGGTGTAACAGATGTTGTGTGAGCCCTGTCTAATTTCATTCAAGTTGGAGGACAGTAGAGAAAGAGTCTCTTCTCTGTAGAGGGAGAATTCTCATATTCTGAAGGAGTTTCATATGCCTCATAAGTAAATCTGCATAGCTAAGGCAGCTACAGGGTGGTGACAGATTGGATGTGGAGGCAACTGTGAACAGTGTACAGGTGGTTTGATCTGAGACCCTTATTTAGCAAATTAAATTCTTTCTTAGAGGGTAGAATGCCTGCAGGGGAGACAAGGAATATTTAGTAAATAACTACTGACAAAGGTAAATTAGAGTTCTGAATAGTCATGGTTTGAGCTGAGTTTGTTTTCAGAAGCAATCTATAAGTAGCTCAGCTGAGCCTGTTGTTGATGCTAACAGGATACTTGCAAAGAATTATTTCAGCTTTAATGTACATAGACTGGAGTTTCATGTAATGATTTAGAATTACGGGGGAAAAAGCATCATGGTAATCCATAGTGATGAAAGTAATATGGTGGGTCTGTACATTATGAGAATATTTCTCGACTTATAAAGCCAAATTCAGAGATGATCTGTTGAAGTTTAAGTAGGGGAATTTACATCTTCAAAATATTCTCTAGTATATAACCTGCATCTCTTAGACTATGTGTATTTCAACCTTGTTTTATAGCATTTTTTAAACTGGATCACTGTGCTTACACTGTGGGTTTTAACATATACTTGTTCAGAGCCTAGCAGAATGCTGTGAGATAGTCAAAGCAAAACGGAATTAATTTAAAGGAATGGTCCTTGAGTCTCTTGTATTCTCCTTTAGTGTGTGGTCATATAAAATATATAAAAGTGGAGATAACTTTGTTCTTACATATAGTGGGCCAAAATACAAAGGTAATGTGTAAGTGTTGCAATGTATATGAATCAGATTCTGTGGGAGTAGGAAAGAAAGAGGAGTAATAGTAGCTCAGTCTCCCTTATACCCTCTTACATTCACCTCTGATTTAAGCCCAGTGAAGCTGTGTTTTAATGAACCATGCACCCTGGTCTTAAAACACTACTGTAAACTCTCCTAGCTTTGATTAGTGGGGGGAGCAAGGTATTAATTTTTAAATGGGATATTCTGTGCATGGGAAGCTTTCTGCCAAAGTGTATCTTAAAGTCCTATTTAAGATGGAAATCTAAACAAGGTGCCAAGGAAGAAACAAAGTACAATTGTCAGCTAAATTTTACTAGGAGAGATTATATAATAAAGGTTATAATATTACATTACACTGAAGCCCTACTCTAAGAATTACTAATAAGACACTAAAACATTTATTAGACTCAATTATGCATATCTGAAACCACTTTGTGGAGCTCTTCATTTAGCTGTAGCTTTTAAATGAGTAAGAAGGGACAGATCCATTAACTTGTCTGCTTCCCAAGCATTTATTCCAGCATTAGGTTTCCTAAACCAAAATTTTCTGTGCTTATTCTAAAAGCATCTTCTTGGAGGATGGATTCAGAGCTTGATATGGTTACCCCTCAGTCTGTGCAAGGGCTTGAGACAGCAACACCACTGCCAATATAAACACATAGGCTGCCCTTGTTTTGTCTCATGCAGTGTTGGCTTGTCACAGGCTGTTTGCTCTGTATCATTATAGAGTTTGGAAAAGGGTGGCTGTTTAAGACTAATTTGAAATTTAGAGGCCAATATGACAGGGAGGAACATAAAGCAACTTTTATATTCTTAAGCATACACAGGATCATATTTAAGAAGGGATTCAGTGTCTGGGAGAAGAGCAATAATACATTTTTCCCTATGACTGGACAATTCCATCTTGCAATTTGAGGCACAAGTCTGCCTTTGTTTTAATTGGGATAAAGAATTTTCGTGGTGGTTCTTTTTTGAAGGTTACTGTGTCCAGTTCAGTTTGAAAATTCCTTAATGGTGTATAATTTGTAACCATCTGTCAGTGGCCTGGTAAGGTGTAATAACTTTCTCCAGTTCTCCCGGGCATTAGTATGTTTCTCAAATGCACCTTTTTCTTAAGACATACCAGTCATTATAATTTACCCTACATTCCATTATGCTTTAATTGCCTGATCATCTATGCAGATTATAGTTCAGTATTAAAAAAAAAAAAAAAAAAGGGAGTATTCGTAATGTTTGTCAAAAGCAAGTGCCCTTTTCTATCTTCACCTGCTGTGTCTGTTTCCTTCAAATTAAGTTGAGGTTGGTAACTGGAGAAATGAAAGAGGCTGTGTGAACTGAAAATCAATTTGGAACACATGGTGCAAAGAATGCTTTCTTATGAGACAGGGTGTTTTTTTCACCTTTTTATGTACCTGTAATTATTTATGCCAATTATAACTAAAGTATCTCTCCCTTACACACACATGAAACTGGCAATTATGTGACCTCCAAATGCAGCAACCTGTAAGAAACAATTTAAAATTGCAGTGCTAGAAAATATAAGCTCCCTGAAGTTCCCTGCTATGAGAGCTTTTGCATCTGGGCCTATATTTGTCCTGGAAACAAGGACTATATTTGTCTTGGAAACAAGGACTGACTGTGATAATTGATTGAGAAAGTTTCATAGGCAAAAGAAATAATTCTTAATAGCCTTTTCCAAACTACCTGGAATGCTTCATATTGCCATGTAGATTTGAATTTTCCTTGTAAATGGGGAGGATAAATGTCAGGTGATAGTCCAGCAGCTGATGTTACACACTAAATTGGAAACTACTGGATTTAAGAGAAGTCACAGAACCATTCAGTGTCTTATTTCTTCAGTTACCAAAAAGCACAAAAGTAAATTAAAGATTGAAGTCTGCACATAGTATGGTAATGCATGAATATTCATAAGGTATTCCCACCCTAGTATTCAAGATTATGTGTATACAGCAACCTTTGCAGTAAAGGTGAATCTAAATTTGCCCTGCATGCACTGGCTGGGATCTAGAAGCCATGTATCTCTTTCTTGCACAATGCACATCCAATCTGTCTTGTTGATTTGGAAAGTGTCAGATGGCATGCTCTGCCTTTAGATCTTGGTTGGATGTCCATATAATGTTTGGATGGTACCACATAGGCTGACAGCCTTGGTCTTCCTTGTTACAGGAATCTTTGCACCACTCTTCACAGATGGAAGCAAGTGAAATTTTGTTATTTATCTATGTACATCTAACAGTGTTAACCTAAAGTAAATTAGAAGGGAATAGATTCCGATCTCTTCTGAAATGAAGAGAGATACCTGAAAGATGCTGGTTGTTTTATACTATCATATGCAAGTAACTTTGATTCATATTCATTTTGAGGTATTGATAGCTGGCTATATGAGTGAATTTGAATATTAAAAACTGTTCTGGGTTCAGCAGTAGCAGTCATTTTTCTCCTTCTTAGCAGCTGGTGCAGTGCTGTGTTTTTGACTTTCAGCCTGGGAACTTTTCAGCTGGTAACACCGATGGTTTTAGTTGTTGCCCAGTAATGTTTACTCTGACCAAGGACATTCTGTGTCTCATGCTCTGCCAGGGAGGAAGGGAAGCAGGAGGGAAGCAGAGACAGGACACCTGACCCAAACTAACCAAAGAGGTATTCCATACCACAGTGTGTCATGCCCAGTATATAAACTGGGGGCAGTTACACAGAAGGGCTAGATCGCTGCTCAGTCAGGCTGGGTATCAGTATTCTCTTCCCTTGTTATTTCCCTTATCATTATTATCATTGGTGGTAGCAGTAGTGGCTTGTGTTACACCTTAGTTACTGGACTGTTCTTATCTCAACCCATGGGAGGTACATTATTCCAATTCTCCTCCCCATCCCTCTGGGAGTGGGGGCAGGAGGAAGAAGTGGAGGAGTGAGTGAGCAGCTGCATGGTTCTGAGTTACCGGCTGGGCTTAAACCACCACAAAAACATATGTTTATGTCTCCTTAGACTATGTGTCTTTGCATTGTGTAAGGGTATTAGATCTTATCTTGAAACACAGTACACACTTTAGGTCAGTGACCGGTTACTAAGAGCCAGGTTTAGACTTTAAGGAGAACTATAATAAACAGACCAGAAAAATGTTGTGAGACATTGGGTAGCGTACTGAAGAACAAACAGTAAATCAGTGGCCTATTTAGTTTGCAACCCTTTGGTGTTGTGTCTTATATTTGTTTGCACAGTGTCTCATACTTTGCATCTGTTTGCAATATCATAAACATATAATTAATATAAATTACAATTCATGATATTCAATGACAGTCCTTGAAGACAGTTTGCTGAGGACAAGTAACTAAAATGAGATGACAAGTTCCAGATGCGTTGCTTGGCAAGATAAAATAAATTCATTATAAAGGATGAAAACATAATTTCTGTGAACCTGATTTACACATAGCTCTATTGCCTCCTACAAAGATAAATAACAACAACAAAAATTCCAAACTTCCCTTTTAAAGTCTTCACCAGTATCAAGGAGTTGCCTCAGCAATGACTTTGTGAGACTGAGTTCCCTAAATGCTTTTGAAAACAGTATGCTGGAGATAATAAATGAGTGACTCAATGCTTTGGCACATTCCTGAAAATGTGAACGGTTGAGACCACAGCTAACAGCAACAGATGGGGAGTTCTCCAGCTTTGGATGTTCAGTAGGAGACTACAGTAATTCTGTAAGCACGCCAAAGAAAACACCAAGTTAGAAGAAATAATTATTAAGCTTACAGGCTTCTAGTCTCTTCAGTCCCCAATACCTTCCTTCGTGTCCACTTGATTATTTGGCCCTTCACAGTCTCTCATTAAAAGCAGTGGCTAAACTCACCCCAGAAGGAGTAGAACTGAATTTCCTGTAGCACCTTAAAAAAATGATGACTTCATGTCAGCTCTTTTGGAGACTGGCTGAGGACATTTGACGTGGAAGCCTCAAACTCTATGTACCATTATTGACAGTGTTAACATAATTCCACAGGGTTTGTGCTACTTCACTTACAGCGCAGCTTGTGAATGTTACCAGCAGTTTCACTTATATTCTGCCTGCTTTGTATCAAGCTGTGTGCCTAACATCCCAGCTCCGTATTGGGCCACAAGAGAGGGTAACAATGTGGAAAGGTTTGCAGTGATTTTACTGTTCTACTGACACTGTTTCCTATCACCATGTCAAACTACCTAACTAGATACTTAGGCCAGCCTCCAGGGATGACCAAGGCACATTTGTCAGCTTGCCAGTTAGGGACCATACTGTGCTGATGCTAAGGAGCTGAAGAAAGTATCAGTCAGGGAGGAAAGGCTGAAATGAGATTGCTGACACTTTTTGATCAAGACTTTTTATTTGGTGTTGCATCTGACTGTGATACTGCATCCTTATTTTCCCTTAGATAATAGTTTTGCAGCATTCTGGGCAAGATTTTGTGGGGAGGGTAGTAAAATTTTTCTGTGCGTAGACCTTGCCCCAGGAGCTGTGAATCTGACACTTCAAGGATCCATTAGCCCTGGAGGGTAGGAGGGACTGTAGTGAATAGGACAAGGGGTAACAGGTTCAAACTTAAACAGGAGAAGTTCAGGTTATATATAAGGAAGATTTCTTTACTGTTAGGGTGGTGAGGCACTGGAATGGGTTGCTCAAAGAAGTCGTGAATGTTTTATCTGTGGCAGTGTTCAAGGCCAGGTTGGACAAAGCCTTGGGTGACATGGTTTAGTGTGAGGTGTCCCTGCCCATGGCAGGGGGGTTGGAACTAGATGATATTAAGGTCCTTTCCAATCCTAACCATTCTATGATTCTAGGATTCTAACTGAAGATGAAAAAAAGTCAGGATTCAGCCCAAATAATTGGAAAACCAATCAGTACAGCTAACAAAGTTTAACATGCAGTTTAGCTAACCAAATCCAGATGTGTACTTCAAGTGATTTGAGCTAATCCTGAGTCACCACTGACTGTACTGGGCAGATCTTCATTGATTATAGTAAGAACTTAGTATACCTGTAGACACTGTTATGTAGACATCTAAAGGTAGGTGTCTTAATGTGGAGTTGAATCCCCCTTTGCCTTTCATGATCGTGTTCTGGCATTGTCAGACTCAGCAGAGATTGACCCTTAGCAGAAAAAAATAAAGACTTTTCAGCTAAAACTACTCTTCCTAATCTTATTTTTCAGTTCCAGGTTTTAGAATATCCAGTGACATGTGAAATTCTTTGTTTTGCAAAGACAACTCCTTCAGTGGGCATCACAAGAAAACTAACCAAATGTAGTTTTTCTGACTAATTGTAAAAGTTTGTGTGTATTCTTTGGCTTAAATAGAACTTGAATTGGAAAAATCTGAAATTAAGCTGAACTATTACAGCAAGCGAGCATTCATTTCAACTTCTGAAATTAATAGCAACAATAAGCCTGTGTTTGAGAAGCATGTCTGCATTTATAGCTAAATATGCATCTGTATGTAAATAGATGTAGTAAAAATACATGGCTTCCTAATAATTGATCATTGTTATTTTTCCCTGTGATATTTTGGAAAAATATGATATTAGGCTTAATTGTGGCAGTATCAAGAAAAATAACTTCTTTATCCTGGCTAAGTACTCCAAATGGGAGGAATCTGTATGAACTCTGCTACAAAATCTGCCATAACACTCTGTAGTGAGTACTTTGTTGGCATCTAACATGTCTGGTCTAAATAGCCTGGGCGACTGGCTAGCACTCACAGAGTGAGACTTATTTGATCAGTGAATTTTGGATATCATGTTCCCCTTGTGATGAGCAGAGGGAGAGCTATAGGCTATGTCTGCCTGCCTGACAGTTTAGTCTCTCTCTTTACAGACACACACAAAGAGATGAAATATTTTTTTCTTTGAAGAGCATATGATAAATAGTCATGACAGCAGTCAAAGGAAGAAAGATATTTTTAACTTTTGCTCAGGCACACAGCTTAAGCAGTCCTCTACAAGATAACAGAAGAAATCTGTGGTGGAACAGGAAAATGGCTTTTGATACCCTGAGTCACAGCACAATGCCTTGCCAACAACACGTTTCCTCCAGGGAAATTTTCCTCTTTTTCCACAAGAATACTTGCTTGTCCTGTAAAAGTAGGGTTATGTCAGTTCTCTGTTGCTTTTTAATAGTCTTGCTATTACACTACTGCTGGTCAGGGAAAGAATATAAAATAAATAAAACCTAACCTCTACATGTCAGTAATTTACTCATTTATTAATCATACTGAAGGCAATTACTTTAAATTGAGGTGGTGCATTTTTCTAGTTTTTCAAGTGATTAATTCTAGCATGGGAAGAAGTTAACTACAGGATAAAAATGACCTGAAATCTATATATTCCATGAGGAATGAGAAAAACATAAGCAAGAACCTTGCCAATCTGATAATGAGGCTGTGGGAGATGGAAAATATCAATAAAGAGTCAAAAAAAGGTGATCTAAGCAGTTATCTAAAGAGCTTCTATTTCATATCATTAAACTTTTTATTTTAAAGGGATATAGTAAAATATACAATCTTAGACAATCTTGTGGAAATGTCCCTAGTTGTACAAGCATTTATTTGGTTTTTAAAATATTTCACTTTAGGGGAATTTGATGAGATAATAACTGCTTATAGGCTGTTATGCCCCTTTTTTTCTTTCTAATGTCTGTACAGGAGCCAAGAAATCATTCCATTATTATTTTTTTTTAAAGTAATCTTTGTAATTTAATTGTGATGAAACCAAATCAATTGCTTGCGGTAAACTGGGAATTAAATGTAATTCAGATATTAGTAATTCAAATGGGTCACAGATCTCTTTCTGAAATTTGACAAATCAAGAAAGAAAAGAGTTTCATCCAGGTCAATTTAGGACTCCAGAATTTCTAATTTCAGAAATATTAAGACATTTGCGATCATACTTTGATTTTGTCTTGTTTAGGGCTTTCTGCTGTGACATCTTCCAAATGCCTTGAGCTGAAGTTCCATTTCTTTTCCTAAATCCTCTCCCTCCCTCTGTTTTCCATGTGTCTTTACTTTCCCCCCTTCTGCTGCTTAATCACTGCTTCCCAGAACCCTATTCTATACCAAAGGGAGGGAACAAAAAGAGGCCATCCAGGGAAAATAATTGTTTCCATTTCAGTTCTGGCTGCTACTGCATAAACAGGTATGGTTATTCCTTACATCAGTTGCTAGTAGTTCCGTATGCAGCTCTGTTTGCTCTCACCGCTGCCTTACCGAAGTCTGACAGGCGGTGTTTGCACTGACAGGTGCTGGTTATGCACAAGGTGAACAGCAACATGGCTCAGCCTGTCTTGGAGAAGTTCAGCCTCATGTTATAAAGTAAGGAAGCAAGGAAGAACTTCTAGTGCTAGCAGAAGGGAGAGGTTTCTGAAAACGAGGTAAGAAGCAATAGCCTGGTAGGAGCACCTAGCCAGCTCTGTGCTGGGTGAAGGGAGGGGTGCAAGTGCAGTCACTAGATGTGTGGCAAGGGGGAATGGAAATAGTTCAATCTGAAATCTGCTTGACAGAAGTTTCACTAATACCTCTAACCTGCAGGTCCACAGGTGGTCACAGAGGTGCTGAGTCCAGAAGGATGGTCGAGACACATCATGAGTGAGAACACGAGTCCCTTGTTTACTCAAAAGGAGGTAATGCACTTCTCAGTGCTCTTTTCTTTCTTAAACTGTCAGGCTGCACCCACAGAAGCAAATAGGAGATGCAGAGGGTTGCCTTGAGTTACCCTAATAGACCAGAAGAAATCTGCAGAGTTTTTCTGTCAGGAATATGCTAAACATACTGACTTGCAAGAGGGATTAAATCAATAGAAATCTTATTGCTGTTGTTTGTGTGTGAAATCTTGAATTTCATGGTGCCTTAAGTGACTGGCTTGTGTCATGTTAACCTACCTTTGAGAAAGCAGTAAGCTTCAAAGAGTAAGAGGTGTCTTTAAATGGAAAAATCTGCCTTATATTTGGTCAGCTATTAATCTGAGCAGTTTCACTATTTCAGACTTGTTGACTCATATATCAAAAGCAGGGCTGCCATGTAAAGGTTTATGACTAAAGGCAAGGTAGGTTAATTACTAATCAATGAGGTGAATCCTAAGTACCCTACAATGTGATTTAAGATTTATCTAATGGTGGTTAATTAATGCACAGGCTGGATTAAGACCACATAAAGGAGAAAAAATGCTGGTGGAACAATAAAGATGCTAATTTACTGTAGTCATATAGAAACATTCTCTTCTGGTTTTCTGAAGTGCCAGATAAGTCACTAAGAATCACTGCACTTTTTTTTTAGATAAACACATAATTATTTCTATCACCATTTGATGCATATGGCATATTTTCCAAGGTGTTCCGAGTTGGCTCATAGACCTGGTTATTGAGCCAAGGTGTGAAAATATTAAGCTTAAGAAGTCAGCCAATAAACATCGTCTTCCTCAACCAGCTCTAATTATAATAGGTTTCTAACTGAAGTTTGTTGATTTATACACATGCCTTTATATTTCAAGGTCTTTCTTACAGAATCATGTTGCGTTTGCCACATATTCTGCGCAAATTCTGTCTTTATAAAATTAAGGGTATTCTTATTGGAAATAAATCATCATTTTCAGGCTAAGAAAGGATTTTACTGCTGATCAATGACTTTCAAAGAACTTTCTTCTTCTCTATCATCTTTCAACCAAAATGGCTTTCCTCTGCTCAAATGAATCTATGAGAAATATAAAATGGCTATAAAACCTGAACTTCAGTATCTAATTTTACCAGACTAATTGATTCATGTCTCAGGTTCTTTTTTTTTTTTTCTTTCTCCTTTTCTGTTTATGGTGAAATAAGCTATAGGTCTGCACAGGAACAAAGCAGGGTCAAGGAGAGGGAGGCCACTGCTAACCTGCTGAGATAGTCTTCTGTGATGCTACACTTCAGCTTGCTTACATTAGCACGAGATGACCCTTGAAGACCATCTTGTCTAGTTAAGATAATTTTAACAGCACTTTATAACTGGTATGGTTTCTTACAGTTCTCATTTAAAACATCCTAGTTTATTTTTGCCAAAACAAATGCTAACTATAACCTGGATTTCTTACCTTGACTGCATCTGTATTGGACCAATGCATTGTGTGAGGCCAGGCTAGTGAAACTGCAGGAACAGCACAATTGTCCCCGGTTCCCAGAGGGCATTAACCCAGCAGGAAAATCACTTGCTTCATTGGTTATGGGTGAGAATAAATTGGTGAGATACGGAGCACAGATTGTCCCTTTTGAGTGGCTAAAGCCACCCATTTCTAAAAAACTATTTCCAGCAGGTCAGAGGCTGTCACTGAAGAGACTGATTGAATGACATAACTAATTTATACTAACAACAAATGAACATTTCAGTAAATGCCAAAAGGGAGGTATATTCTAGTGCAGCTTTGTAGCTCTACCCATTTGATGCTTACATTGTATATTTTTATTCTTCTGGAGGCAATACCCATTAATATTGATGGTACATACCTGGTGATTTGGAAGCAACAACTGCAACCTCAGGTGGAAATTTACATTTTTAAATGCAGCTGAAATCTGGAATAACCATCAATAAATCAATGCAAAAAGGCCCTGAATTGCTGTGAATATCTGTAATCATTTCTTTCTGACTACAGCCCAATCTATATTGAGAATATAAATAATGGCTTGTGTGGTTTATGTGAAACCTCTTTTTTGAATTCAAGAAATATGATATGAAAACAGAACTTAGGTGAAGTAAGGCTGTAAGTTATGCTGTGTGCACAGTTGCTTTATATTGAACATTTATTGAAGTTCTGGGCATTTAAATGTGAACTGAACAAAAGATGGAGTGCATACCATTTTCCTTGAGATGCCATTCTCCAGCCAAAGAGATGTCAGTGTCAAGGATATTTGCTGATTCCTTGATTTTTTTTCCCCTTCTAATTGGATTCCTTTAGCGCAAATTGTATAGACGTACTATTCTAAAGGATTAATCTTCTTTTAAGGAATATGCATGGTATTAGTAGCAGATTCAGGGTGGGATTTTTTTTTTTTCAATAATAAGCTATGTTGTTGCCAGTTTCAAATGGATATACTGCTCAGTCTATAAAAACTGACTAATTAAAGATATCATGCCAAATATTTGAAGAAGGAATTCACAAAGCATTCACTGTAACAGCTGGATGTCTCCCAAAGTGCTAAAGAACAGTAAAAAGTGTATCAGGTTGCTAAAAGAACTTTGCTCTGTCATTCTTAACCAGCCTTAACCTCACTTTCAGCCCTCAGTCCTTCATCTTCAGAACTGAAATCCTACTCATTTTGGTCTGGGAATCATTTGACTCCTATGTTCAGAGCAGGCCCATGCAAAGGACCTTTTTCCTGTATCAAACACAGAGGCAAAGACTATTTTTGCTGCTTGCATAAGTCCACTGGCTGGGTGCTGACCCATGGAGAGGCTCAGCCTCTCCATGGCCTGAGCTGGGTGATGTAGCCCCTGCACAGGGCCCAGTGACTGCTGCCTCCCCTGCTGCAGCTTCAGCTCTGGGAGTGGCCCAACTGAGAAGGGGTGACACCCTTCCCTCTGTCCTTCCCCAGTCACTGCCTGATAAAATAGTGCCTTGTGTGTGTGTGTGTGTGGCTGGAGGGGGCTAGAAGAAGGAAAACAAGCAGCCCCAGGATAGATAGAAGAAAACCTCACCATGAGCATCATGCTCCTCCTGCTGAGGACAGCAGGATGCTGATGGTTTGTCATGGAGGTTCCTGGAGCAGGAAACTGTCAGCCTACATTTGCCGAGATACACTGGAATGACGAGCATGACAACCAAGAAAAAGGGTCCATATTTGTAGGCTTTCCCGTATAACAATTTTAAGCATATTAAATAGGCCTTTTTTTTTTTTTTTAGATCAATCTGGACAATGAGCGTTGGTATTCCTGCAAATGGACTAACAGTAACTGTTGTATTTTTATTTTACTATAAAGCACTCTTCAGGTTGGCTGTTAAATTTTACCTCATCATATATAAGGTGTTTCCTTTTGCTCTTAACATAATTTTTGAGAATAAGAAAGGAAGGGAGATAATAGGCAGACTTCCCGCTAGCACACTTGTCAGGTGAGGCTCTAAGGAACAGAGGTCAGCTTTTTCAGCTTGCCTTTCACCTCCAAATCGGGGCTTTGGTGGCAGGATTGTCCTTTGTTTCACTGGAACTTGTCCAGAGACTATAGTGCCACTTTAGACTTTAAACTGCCAATAAAAGAATGTCCCCATGGAAATGCAGAGCTGGGGAAGACCTCACAGGATTATCCAGCATAATCCTCTCTTCTGAAGCAGTGTAAATATTCATTCACAGGTGTATATCAGAACCATCAGAAGCCTTGAAAGAGAGTTTTTCTGCAGCTTTCCTAGGTGGCATTTCACTTCTTTGTGTCCATGAAAGAGTTTGTCATAGCAGTCAGGCTGTTTTTCACCTTTGAAAGTCAGGATTTTTATACACTTGTCCAGATTTCCTGGCCTTTGGGCAGGTCTGACAGAGCAATAGTGCATTAGCTCCATCACAGATCAGTTGCCATGCTCTAAACCCCTGGAAAGTGTAGGCACAGATCAATGTTACAATGGATGCACAGTCTACTATAGTGAGACTACTACCCAAAAATACCTTCATGTACATCCTAATTTACCAGTGCAGATTTCAAAACTATAATCCACTGACCATCTCTGCCTCTCCAACCTGATGATACCTTCCTGCCCTGCCTGTCTAGGTATGCTTGAAGTACTTAAATCCAGATCCTACCCATAATTTTCCTTGTTTCCTTGTATCACACTTCACCTTCCATTTCCATTTCTTACACTCACTTCCACCCGTTTGACCTCTGCAGCCACATCTTCTGTCTCACCCTGCTCTTGCAGCTGAGCCCGAATTGCACGTCTCATGCCTACTGCTTCTGGTGCAGAAGCAGCTACTGCTGCATATCACACTGAAATGGTTCATGCAGCACTGCTGATATTTGTATTTATGGTGTAAGAACAATGCATTTATGTAATATTTCTTCAGCCATTTTTGAAGAATGTCTCATGACAGTTTCTGAATCCTTGTTAAGTCAAGATACATTATATCTACTACTTCCCTTTAATCCATTATGCCAATTATATTGGCAGACGAGGACATTACATTGGTTTGACATCATCAGTTCTTAACACACTCAAATGGGTTGTCCTTTATCATCTTACTGTCTTCTGCTGCTTTTGAATTGATTGTTTAAGAGTTTGTTCCAGAATCTTTCTGGGAATTGAAGTCAACTGCTGTGTAATTCTCTGGATCCTTCCCCCGCACACTCCATCCCCCTCTTTTTAAAGATTCCTTTATCTAGTCCTTTGGGACTTCTCTGTTGAAACTCAATAGATTTCTGCAAATGTTCTTGAGCCCAAAGGGATAAAAATGGTTTGTCCTAATTCTTTTTCCCTAGTGCATATGGTGAAAGTCATAAGATCCTGCTGAATTGAATACATTAATTTACTAAATATTGAACCTCTTCTTTTGGCTTACTTTCCTGCTGATAATTTTGTTAAGCCTCAGCAAACTAATTTTGGGAGGAGTGAAGCCCAGAATATAAGCAAATCTTTTGCATCATTTATTATTGCTCTTTTTCCTGGACTTCTAACTTTTTAGAGCAAGGGACTTCCTTCAGTATTTGTAGAAATATATTTTATTCATAGACGAAATAAATCCTATTTGACAGACTGTAATCTGCTTCATCCTTCCTCCTTCTTACACGCCTAAATCTAAGCAGAGAAACAGACCCTTAGAGATATGTAAGACTATTTACCTTCAAATGAGGCAAGTGTCTGAATGTCTGGATTAATAGAGATAACTATACAAGCACCGGGAGGAAAACGTACTGTGTCAAGATTAAGAGCGACATTGTCTGTTAGGCATAATAACTGACTTTGTGCCTTTTTAACACTAAATTTGGATCTCTCCTGTGGTTAGATTGCTTCCATCTTTGTACCTTTCAAACTGGCATCTCATAAGTACAGAATTCATGTATGTACTTTGAATATTTCAGTCATACACTTGGGGGGGGGGAGGGCAGAAATGGTTACAAAATTAATCTCTCAAGTGGAGAGCAAAAACGCTTTGTACCAGCCAGAGAATATTTTTTGTGGGAAGTTCTAATCCCTTTAGAATATTACTTTATATTTATGTAACATCTTCCACCAAAAGAGCTCCAGATTTTGAAGGGCTAATTGACTGTACTGTGGTGAATCCTAGGAGGTAGGAAGGAAACACCTAAAATTTGTATCAGGAGCATTGAGCACAGAGGATAAATGACTTATCTAAGGTTACACAGAAAGCCTCTGAAGGATCAGGATTAAAATCCTGGCTCCCAGCTCGCAACCCTTTGTCTTGCAAGCTTTCCCCAATATAAATAATTTTGTAGTAAAATTACCTTATTTAAAATAGAGCTACTGGTTAGATCTAACAACATTCAAAAAATAAGTAATACTAAAAAATCTCTTTAGTACCCATCTATTACAACTTGCTTTTATTCTACTGTCAAGGACTTGGTCTACAGAGAGGCTTCGCTGGGTGTACAAGATTCCTCTTTTTTAATTGGAACATTAATATTCCCACTGTTAGCTTAGCTTCCAACTAAGACTAATTTTAATTTCCCTCCCTCCAGTCACTTGGCAAAGAATGTGAAGACTTAGTATCAGGATGAGGCTCTGTATGCAAAGCTTTTTCAGTCACAAAACATAAAGCTGTGTTGTTATACCTGTCAGGGTTTTTTTTTTTGTATAGCAGTACCCATGCAGACAAATGTCACATTATCTCTGCACCACAGCAGGACTCATTTGCTTTGCTCCTTCACTCCCCTGAGCAACATTTTTCTGTATTTTGAGCTGAAGGTAATTATGTCATGAAAGTATGTTTAAATGGTTGCACTGTAACAAAAAGTTTACCTCTCCAAATAATAATAATAATAATAATAATAATAATGCCCTTCCAATAAGTGTGTTGCTTAGCAATGTGATATAGAGAGCTGGAGTGACTGCTGGAGTCCATTCAAACTGACAAGGGATCTACAGATGAGTGACGAAGCCACCCTATCTGGCAGCTCTGGGAAGCAGCTGGAAAAAAGGGATGACAAAATCCTGAAATTACCAGTGGAGAGGGTGGGATAACCTTCATGATGAGAGGGATGGTGACTCCTACAGAAGAAAAGTAAGAAACAGAAGTAAAGGGAAAAGCAAGATAGAAAGTAAAGATGATTAGGATTCCATTCATCCAGTTACTCTGGCAAGAAAACATGATTCATGTTCATCACTAAGAAATTGCAGGGAACAGTTATGTACGGTACCTGCCCATGATAGGGAGGCTGGAACCAGATGATCTTCCAACCCAAACCACTCTGTGATTCTATGATTCTGTGTCAGATGTGAAGTGACATGACAGGAAAGATTTCGGTATCTGCACTTGTGCAACCCCAAGTGCAGTTATCGCTGCAGCTGCTCACTCACTTGTGTGGACTCATGAGGGAGCTGCCTCTGCAGAGGAGACATCCAGCCTTTATCTGGGCATGCTTTAGTGACCTGTATGTGGCTCCACTGCTCTAGGATGGGAAGATCATAGGAGGGATGAAACAATTTAGAGCGTGTTTCTCTATGCTCAGTAAATCTGATGCTCTTGAATATTCATGCCAATTTGAATAAACATAAAACCTGAGGCCCTATCAGTAGCTGTCAATGTGCACACCTTTGAGATCACAAGTCAGTCACCATAAGCTTTACATTGGTGCAGGACTACCAGAATTTCAGCTCCAGTCTAGGTGTTCACAGAGGGAGTCAAAGCTGAGCTAGACGCACGGTATATTTTAGAGCAGGTGTGGGAATACAGAGTGTGTTTCCATTCCCCAGCACTGACCTGAGTTGTACTGTGTCTCTCAGAGGCTCCAGACTTCTATTTCTATAGTCCTTTGTGGCTTAGACTTGCTATGTATGAAAGTGTACACAGCAATAACTGTTAATATACTTTACGTTTCTTTCTATACTCCTTACCTGAGGGCTTTCAAAATGCTTTAGAGTTTTAATGAAAAGGAGTATACACTGTGACCAGATCCTGCTTCCACTAATGTAAATTCATAATAACTGTATGGATTTTAATGGTAGTGTCAGATTTATACCTCTGCACCTGAATGCAGAACGTGAGGTACTGTGCCTGCACTGGTAGCTTTGGATGTGTAACAAACACAACATATAGTAATGGATTCACCCTCTCCCCTGAAAGATTATCTCTGGAGTCAAGTGTGGCAACTCTTAAATGCAAACAGTGTAGCTGTTTAAAATAGGCTATAATCCTTTGGGAAATGATCAGTAAATCTGTATGGTGGTTTGTTTGACTTCAACAAGCTTACAAATGATGTATGTGATTTCAGATGATTAATTATAGCAATCCCTTTAGTACTTCAAGGGAGAGACATTTTAAATCACATCTGTTGTAATTTATAAAAACTAAAATTGATTTATTATTTTGACACAATTCATTATTTAGGTGCTGACATAAATTTACATGTTTCTGTGGTGTTATTTTTTACTCTCTATTTGAGAGAGTATACCGAGTCTTCTTACATTCATGTGTTATTATCTGCGTAAATATACGAAAAGGGGGAAAAGCAGGTGTTTTCCTTTCAAAAGCACTAAATTCTTCTAGGTAAATGCCATGTTCCATTAGTTATCTTGGTGTACATGGGGATTAGATGTGCTTTCTTAAGAATTTTCTGAAATATGAACAGATATAGAATACTGAAAGGTCCACACAAAACAAAGTGAAAACGTAGGCAGAACTGTTCTCGAGAAACAGGAAGAGAAGGTAGTGTTATCAGTTGCTATGCTGATAAATCAAACTTAAATCTGTTTAGTAGTGGTTCCCCAGCTGAGTTCACTTTCTTTACTGTCAGGTTTTGTATATAATATGTGAATGTCACAGCCCATTTGTTTCCTCCTATGACTATTCTCTCCTGATAGACCTTGGTAATGATGTTTGTGTCCGTAATTTATGCTTTCTGCTGTGCCTGGGTGACTGGAACCATTTGTCCCATCTGAGTGGAGGTGATCAGGCCTTCTGAAATAATCCTTTGTTGTCTACTGAATGTTACCTATGGTATTACAATATTTCACCATCAGCATTTAAAAACTTCTTATTGATATAGCATTGTGGTACATGTATTCAGTAACACGTTATCACTGTTGGTCCTAGAGGCTTCTCATAGTATTAAGTCAAGTTCAACATCCTAATCCTTACTTACAAGGCCCTTGTTGGTCTGAGACCAGAGCATCTAAGGATAGGCCAGCACTGCATAGCAGAACTCAGTGCAGTAGTTCTACATCTTGCACCAAAGAAGCTAGCAGAAGGATGAAAAATAGGTGTGGTAATGTGACAGTATGTCCAAGACGACAGATTTCAGGATACCAGCCTCGGTGCATACCCTGGCATCGATGCATATGATCTCCTACAGAGGCACCTCACTGCTTTCCTCCAAGTGAGCATAGTCTAAAAGGTCTCTTATCAGTATGTGAAGGCCAACTTATTAATACCCTTCATCAGGTACAAGCAAACTCTGATCAGAGATTACTATCTCTGATCAGCTCATTTTTCAGTGGATGGAGGTTTCTCATAGGCTGTTTTGAGCAAGACCTATTAGAAACAAGGAACCACCTTTATAGCTACTGCTTTAATGCCCTCAGTTTTCCAGAATAAGTATATGTCATATATATTTTGCAACAAAACAAACTTATAAAATTTGACAATCTGGAAGTCTATTCTGCTTCTGACATTCTTCTTCAGAGGGAAGGAGAAAAACTTTCAAACTTGACCAGTGTTACTCTTGTCACCTCATGACTGGTGGCTGGTACTAGAGACTTGGATGACATGAACAAGACAGATGCTTCTGTAAAACCAACTGCCACTGCTGGGTCAAGCATGACTGGATCCTGCCAGTGTCTACTACTGCTTGGGCTGGTCTCTGTGCTAATATCATTGAGATTGATGATGTCCTGTGGGATAACTTTTGTTCTCTAACTTCAAAATGGCTTATTTGACATAACTTCTGTGGTCATTTTACCTAGCAGCTATCAGTTTTTAAAGGGTGGCAGCTGTCATTCATGCTAGCTAAAATGTTTTATTTCAAAGTTTATTGCATTTCTGGTCAGTTTTTAAGAGAACAGGGAAAGAATGTCCTTCTCTTTCCTGGTCCTCTGTTGTCTTTTCCTCTTGCTATATTAGGTACCAATCACAGTGCCCTTCTCTCTGAATGCTGCAGCCTAGGGTTGCTGTATGTGCTGGTCTGACATTCTCTAGCTCTTTGGGATGTGTCAGTGCCAAAACCTGTCATCTTTGCCTGTTGCATGCATTGTGTTTATTTCTCACAGGTCCTTAAGATAAATGGAGGGATTTGTGTAGGTGTTATTTTTTGTTATTTTTTTTTAAATTCATCTGTCACCTCCTTGTTAGAAATCCTCTGTTCTTGATCTTGAGGGAGTTCTCAAACCCAGATATGGTGGGTGGCCCAGATGGTGCCTCAGCTGAAGAAGGGGATTTTGAATAGAGTGAAATATAACATTCAGCAGTTTGCAGACCACTGCTGCAGCTCTCAGGCGTTAAGGGCACAATGTATTAGCCACTTTAGAACAAATTCATAAATGAACAGAATTGCTGAGGAGAGGGCAGTGAGTGCATAATTGGCATCAGCTATGTTATCAGGACATGCTTCAGATAACAGTTTTCAAAAGCCATCTGAGAAAATGACCTACTTAAAAAAGGCACTAGAAAAAAGCCAAAACCAGACTTGTGCCTGTTTTTAGTGATTATTCAAGTGGAAATTAAAAGATCCCTCGGTGCTTTTTGAAGAGAGAAAATGAAAATAGAGCTTTCCTGGCCTGTGCTTCATCTACCAATAAAAATTACTTTAAAACCTAAAACGCAAGTTATTGTCAGAGCTGTGGTAGCTGTTGCAGTTGCAAAAGAGTCATTTACAATGCTGGTATCTGACTTGTTCCTATGAATCCCTCTGAGATGAAGACAGCACTCTGCATAACCCATCTAGTCTTTATTGGAAGTTACATTTATAGAGACAGAGTTTTATGTAGTAATTCCTTTTTGTCCCCACTGTGACACATCAGCTACTCCTTGTCATATTGGCCTCCTCTAGGAGTAGATAGAGATGTTTCTCTGCTGCTTTCTGTACTCAGAAAAATGTTATATCTATTACCAGAGCCTCTGATAACCCAGAAAACAAACCAAAAAAAATCCTTTTATCCAAAGAAGTAACAGTGGTATCCCAATAGCTTAAAATGGTGGCTGTACTGAAATACTTCTTCATTTATGATGAAATACAAATCTTATTTCACTGTTCATCCATTTTCTAAGCTTTCTAAACTTTCATAAAATAAGTGAGAAATATTACAAAACCTGGCAAGAAATATTTAACGCATTATAAAACAGGTAGACAGGCACACATGACTCTTTTCAACTCTGATTAAAAAAACAAGGGTAGACTGAGAAAATTAAATAAACTTGCACTTTTACATTATTTTCAGATTATAATGCATAACATTTTCATCATCTTGTGTGCAAATGCATCAAACTTTCAACTGTCATTCACAGGAGCACATGTGAACATGGGCTCACTGTCTCATATGAGAACTGTGGTCCTGCCTTCCGTATCAGAGAAAATACAACTCTGTTCACCGTACAGCTCCTCTAGCTGTTAATTTTTTAATGAAAGCAGCTTCAGCACAAACGAGGATGATACTTTCAATATTACAGCAGTCCTGAATTAAAACACCACAGTGTATTCTGTGTTTTTTCCCCATTTTGATTTGAAAACTTGTGATGTCAAAAACTGAAAACTGTCAGGTTTGTAAATGTGCATTTATTCCTGATCTTCTGCAGCAAATAATGCTTGGTCTGCTGGCCACTAAACAAATAGCTTGTTAAGAAGTAGGTTTATTTTGATTTATGATTAGAAGACTGCTGGAGCTATATGAGCTATTGCAGTTGCCAAAGGATGCGCTTACAATGTATGCGGTATGTGGCATGTGAAAATATTGCGGGCTGATGTATGATGAGGACTGAGTCATCAGCTGTGGGCAGCAGTCCTGACTGGGCTTCAAGAGTTTCAAGTTCCCATACTTGAAGCACTCACATGTTCAGCACTGCTTCAAGTCTTGCATCACGTCAGCTGTTATCAGCTGGGATATTAACACTGTATAAAAAACTGGGTGGTGAGCTTGGAGGCAAATGGGTAAACAGGGAAACTGGGAATGAACTGGGAGACCAGATGAGGAAACTTGGTGGAACTGGAGTAAAGAGGAGAAAGTTGGGGGAAAACGTCACTGGAGGTGGAACCAGCTTGTGAAGGAAGAGCTAATAGGCTATGCACGTGCTATTGAGCAAGCTAGGGTCCAAGCTCTGGCTGTGAAGCCAACAAGTACTGTCTGACCACATCTAAACTGTTTCATGCTTTCATGCTTCAGCACATAGTGGCTGTTCTGGCAATTGATTGTTGCTGCTCATGGCCCTTTCCACTGGCAGATCTGGGAGAAGACTAATCTGCCCAAATGAAAAGGGGCTTTTCTAACAATCTGTGAGTATAAAGTACAGATGAACACCTTTTAGGGTCAGTGCCTATGTCCTGGAACACTTCAGTGTACTAGTATGGACAAAATCTTGAATGATGCTAACCTGTTACTGCTATCAGTTATTCAGTTCAAGTTGCATGTGGGTTTTTTTCACTATGTAATAGTTTTCCTCTTGACTCATTGTCATGAAATTAGTGGTTTAGGGTCACTCAAAGAAACACTATAAAAATATATAAGCAATAGTAGTTTTAATATGAATTTATAGAAGTGTGACTTAAGAAACTTTGATGGCAAGGTTCACCCTATTAATACATGCATGAAACATGCAAAGAAAAATCAAGTTAGAATCCATTTTGAATGATTTACACAGAGACTGAACATGCAAAAGGGTAAAGAAGACCCTTCTGTTGAGTTGTGAGGTTCAGAGTAGATCCCCGTGCTTTCTGAACTCCTGATGGAGTTTAGGTGTGACTAGGTCCAATATTGGTCAGTGGTTTATGTTGAAAGGTCAGACTTGGTCAGTGGATTGCATGTATAGTCAGTTGGGATCACATGAAGAATCACTGTCTAAAATATCAGCAAAAGTTGAGCTTAATATGGTGTTGCAAAAGTAGCAATTCAACTATGCTTGCTATAGGCAATTTAAATCAATTTACAGACACAAAGAGATCTATCTATCTATCTAGGTATATGTGTTAAAAATTCCTCTTGACTTCAACAAAATATTCACTTCAAATGTCTCAGCATTTCTGAGGTTTGAACCTTAAGGAGTAGGGAGTCTTCAGTCCAGGCCCCAAGGTCAGCATGTACATTAAGGTAAGCTTCAAACACATAATTGCATGCTGTTTTTCCCAGGACACTTTTCCTCACTCAGTGCACCCAGAAGATAGATAGCCTCCATTTCTCAATATCTGGATAGCCATCGCAGTACCTGCTAGCAAATAGTTTGTATTACAGTTAATGCATGTTAGTAATTTTTGCTAACAGTACTAGAAATCAACAGAAAATGTTATTTGTTAGACTTGTGTAGGGAAAATTATAAAAACTCAGAGGAACGGATTATAGAACCGAAGGGCAATCGGAGTCATACTGAGTATATATGCATGTGGTAGACACTGGTGTATTCAGTTTGTTGGTGTCCGTGAGGCCCAGATACACGGGCTGAAAGCTGCAAACCCAGCTGAATGCATGTTCACTGGACAGTAAGCCCTAAGGGCAGCTGTGGTTTGGACTCAGCATTGATTTAGAAAGGCAATGTGAATGTGAGGCCAGCTGTAGCTGTCCTTGTGGAAACATTCGTAGCAGCCCCGAAGGAAGTTGTCGGAGTAGGCTTGCCAGTTCAGCAACACAGCCATGCTCTGCTCGTTCTCCCCTCTGCTTTTCCCTTCGTGTTACTGGGGTATGAAGAAGACAGAGTTGTGTGGTCTGCAGAGAGTAAGGCTGTCTTGCCTTAGATAGCCTCCTATGAAGAAGAGTTATAACTGCCACAGAGGTTTGTATTTATGCATTCATTTCTCTCTGTTAATGATGCTATTATCCTATGCTATGAACTTAGAGCCTTTTCTTTAATAGTAATAAACTTTTTCTATTTCTCCCCAGGGGGTTCCAACTTACAGGTACTTATGGATAGAAGCATTGTTACCTCCTGCTTCTTGGACTGTACCAGCATGCAAAGGTCATCTAGTAAATGGGATTTGTACATGACAGTATGGAAGTTTGTTCAAACTGCCAGTGGCTAATTCACTGGTACATGCTTTTACATCTACTGGATTTTGCTCAGTCTTTTACCTGAGCACTAGTCTCCAATTTAATTAGTTGCTGACCGGTCCTAGCAGTATCTTTTACCTTATTAAATTAATCACCTGCTCTTTCTTCAAAAGTCAGCTGTCTTTCTTTGACAATAAAGAGTTACTTAATCTTTTACAATGCTTGTCACGTTCAATCTCTCTACGAGACTATCTGTGAAGTTGACCTGGCTTCTCAGAAAAGACTTCCTCTTTCTTTGGAAGTGATTTCTTGAGTGATGCCCCATTTTCAAGGAGACAGCATAATTCTCTAACGGCTCCTTAGGAAATCAGCCCTCTTCTTAAGGAAGAGTTTAAGAAATTTGGGCAGCAGCATCTTTATCTGGCACACTTCCATTCTTTATGAATGATGGTCCTCTCTTCAGGCAATGATTCCACTACTTTGATGACTGCAGTCCTGACCTTTTCAGGAACTTTTCTTCTGTCTCCTGGGAAGTGTGTTTGAAAATTGTTTAAAATTATAGTGCTTTACTTGACTATGCAATGTTTTTTCAGGCAAACATAGAGGCCAATTAAGTATGGTAAGGTTCCTTTATTTGTCCTTCAGATTTGCATAAGAGATTGCAGTTTCAAAACAGAAATGTTTTTGAAGGAATGTAACAGCTTAGAAATATTGGTTATTAATTTTTGCTGCAGTTTTAACAGAATGTGACAAACAGCCTCTCTTCTTACAAAATATGCATGTTTACTTAGTCCTTAGCTGTCCATTACTATAACTAGTCTTCTGTAAGGATAGTCCTTTAAACACAGATCTTTCTAGAGTCCTTCAAAGCTCTCTAAATTTTCCCCAATGGTGATATTAAATTGAGGCAAATATCACTTCTTAGAGAGACAATATTTAGAGTACAAAAATTCCTCACTTTAATAATTCATGCTGAGCAGAATTCTATGTAACAATTGCTCATTTGGATGAATAAACATCATGGGCTGGTAGCTCAGCTGGAGTAAATTAGTGTAATAGTTTCAGTCGCTAGAGTTATAGCAGTTTAGACCAGTGGAGGGTTTTGTCACACATTTATTTATTTATTTATTTCTCTGGCATTCATAACTGTAGTAGATAGCAGCTTCACACAATTAATCAACTGATTCATCCAGAGAGTCCCCTTGAGAAGCAGGAAGGTATGGCATCATTTTACAGATGATCAACTAAGGTACAAAGGGATGCTTTTTAAAGACATTGCTTCCAAAATGTCCAGTGTCTCTATGCTTTCAAACAATTGTGTCATGAAATTGCAGAACCATACAAGTATTGTCTGTAAGGGACATCTGAAGGCCTGGAGCCCAACACCCTGCTTTCTGTGGGTATCAGAACAGGTCAGTCATGTCTTTGTCAAGCCCTGAAACATGCTAGAACGGAGACTCCATAGCCTCTTCCGTCAAAATGAGTGAGTACTGCATTGACCTTCTAGTGATATTTTCCCCTGTAGTATTCCATGTGAACTTCCTAAACTACAACTTGTAGTTGGTGCCAGTTTTTATATCATTTGCCACTTCCTAGTAAGAATTAGCTCCAGAATTTCTGTAATCGTTTCAATGAGTGATAGGCAGATAATTAACTTACCTCTTCCTCTCTTTTCTGTAAAATTAAACCAGCCCAACTCTTTCCACCTGCCCTCGTAGGTCTTGTGCTCTCAGTCTTTGACTATCTCAGTAGCCCTATACTGGACTCTCTCCAGTTTTTCAACATTGTGTTTACCCACTATATGCTGCCCTTCTTTGCCTTAATTTCTTAGAAACCTGATCTAAATAAAAAGGTTGGGTAATTTGCCCAAAGCCAACCAGTATTAGCCATATTTTCAAAGGAATTTAGGAGCCAAAAGAGATAGATAGTTGATTAGAGAGATTACAAATTACGCAGGCACCTAGAAGCTTCTTTAACTGTCTAGGACAAGTATGATCTTGACATGCTTCCTACTGATTCCCAGGCAGGCTTTCACTTACAAGACCATAGAGTGAAGCATATAGCTTTTGTTTCAATGTAATTGCTTATGAAACAAAAAGTATATTGATGTTGATTAAAATGTATTCAACTAAGGGATGATTGATGGCCTGGCAAGTACTGTCATTAATGAATCCACCGGAGATCTGCGTTACTTGTTTCAGCCTGGATATTTGTTGGTTTGCACGCAAGCTGCTAACATTTCAAATCTTTATCCCCATAAATATCCCCCAAAATTCAGAAATAATGCAGAGGTACTATATGGTCTTTGGATATTGTTCAACTTCTAGAATGAAGTGACCAATGTTATGATTAAGAGTGTTAATTTATTTATATTGGCATTGCATCTGGGAGCTGTAATCACTAACCAGAGGCCCTGCTTCAACTGTATTGTTCAAATGCGGAACAAAGCAATTAATCCCCCGTCCAACCACTATTCAGCATAAAAATGAAGAAACAGAAAGCGAATGGATATAAACACAAGGGGGAGTACAAGAAACAGTAAAATTACACTGATCAGAAGGATAAGTGTGACTGTCAGGGTACCAGAAGATACTTTGAATTTCTGTAGGCATCACAGTATTGGAAAAGGAGTGGGGTTATCTTTCATGGTAGAAAAATAGGTTTGAATTAAGGTCTTAGAAGAAAAAATAACAGCTTTGCATCATCCATGTTGAGCATAAGCTGATGACAGGATACCCATCACAGAACTCCCATGTGACAGTACAAGGTTTTATTGAGGATACAGTAAGGTGGCAATAAAATTATCTCTAAGTTTTCCTTTTAGTTAGTGTAAAGAGCTGCTAGCTGGAGGTGAAAGGACTTCTTTTTGGAAGGGAGGAAGCTGAGGCTATCCATGAATAACTGCTATCTCTATAAAAGCAAATGTGTTGAAACTGTGGTAGGTGATAGGAAAGAGGCTAGGTGTGTGAACAATTCATCTGGGACAGTTCTGTGCCTTGGAAAAGGTGGGAAGCAGTGAGTTGACTTGGTAGAAGACTCTGGTTTTGCCCCTTTCTTCTCGGCTGTTGCACTGCTACCATTTCTCCACTTTGTCTTTTTTTTTTTGGCAATGTCGGCTTGACAGTATTTCTCATTCAACATTAGCCTACCTCTGTTCTATAAATTTTGCAAGGAAACCCAAGCCCTGCAGCAGTCTGCAGGGTTCCATAGTGTAGGTGGTGTGCAATGAGGGCAGTTCACTTTCATCCCTCTTGCTGCTGACTGTTGAGATGTCGCTTAATGTTCAGAAGCTGCAATGAAGTTTTGGCCACCTGGACAAGTTACTGTTTCATTAACCCCTTCCATTATTTCTCAACTCTTAACAGCAAGAGGTGAGCAACAGGAAGATCACAGGCAAAGCAGCCAGTTAATTCACACATCAGTGCACCTTCCTGACTCACCAGAGACTCACGTCTCACTGCACTCACTGACCTCACTAAGAACCTTATTAAGAGCTGAGAGATGGGCTATGTTAGGCATGAAACATATAAAAAATGGGGAGGCACTTAATATATAATGAATGGCATGAGCAGTTACTGTAAGAATTAGGTAATGTTCTAGTAAGGGGAAGGAAGTGGGCAACCACAAAAGAGGTCTAGTAGAAGAGAGAAAGAGTTATCTGTAATGATTTATTTCTCTCTCAGACATGCTTATGAAAATATCATTATTTGTTTTAATGTCAAATGGCATGGAGTTGGGTACAGGGGTTGGCCTGAATTTGCCTGTATAAGAAGTCTTCATAGACTGAACTACTGAGACACTGGAATCATGTGAATTCATCTCAAATAATGTATTTAGGAATGGATAAATGAGATTAAAAGGATTTTATTTCAAATTCTAAACATTATCCTGATAGGACATGAAATGTGCATATAAAATTAAATGTCTTCCTTATACTCGGGTAACCTATATTTGAAAATAATTCCTATGGAGTTTCAAGTTTAACTAAAGGATTTAAACTACACCTGTGGGTGTAGACCCTGAGCTAGCTATTGTATCAAGGGAGATTTATTTCTTAATGTATTTCCTCTGAAAACACCAATAGCATTTGAATCTCTGAGAAATTTTTATGCACTAGAGAAAATGTGGAGTGATACAAGGAATAAAGTGGCTCAGTAAGAAGACACCTGCCCATGGGAAGACAGAGACAGGTCTTTTTCTTTGGGTGTTTTCTGAGACCAGCAGTCTTTCAATGACAGCTCCCTCTGGGCTTTGTTTGTATATCTGCTCTTCGCCTTTCTCACCAGTCTACTGGCTTTGACTCCTTTTGCAAGCCCCTTGTTTGCTGAGATTTCATGCTTTTCCTGAAGATGTTCTTGCTCAGATGCTCACAGTAAGGCTGAATCTCCCTGTCTCCTCAGACCAGTTTGCCTGACCCACGGTTCAGCAGGCAGTACCATCCTACCCAGACGCATGTAATACTCTATTCTCCACAAAAAGCATATCATGAAAACATATTACAAACAATAAAGAAAAAGATATTTTTGCCATAACTGTGAAATAACATTTGTCTGTAAAATCCTTCTAGCATAACACAATTCTTTTTGCTTAACCCCTACATTTTGTAATTAAACGTGGATGGCAAAATTAAAGAATAAACCTATACTTAACTTATATTATTTAAAAATATTTTTCATTTTAAAATGGCATGAAATATTGATGGTGAAAAAGTCTGAAACTCTTTGAACTTTCATAAGATGTAAAAGACCTTAAAATAATATACATCTTGGTATGCAATTCTTAAAGGTTTTGTTGTACTCATATAACTCCAAAATAAGACAGGCATGAAAATACAGTACAACTCACCTAGAATGTTTTTCTAGCTGAATAAAGTTAGTATTCTGAAAGGTTATAGCAGATGAAGCTTTTCGTATTACAAGCCAAGTAGGTTTTCAATGTTTGTGACATTTCAAATACCTTTGTGAAGCAAAACCAAAAAAATAAGACTTTTTGCTGGATTTGTCTCAGTTGTGTTGCTGAGTTTCAGATACAACTCTTGTGACAAAGCTCTAAAACACACTTGCTTTTCCTTTAGCCTCGTTGAAGATCTTTAGATTGTCTGCTACAGTCTGTCTTTCAGGAATTCCTTTCTAGACAGTCTTTTGGGTTTCCCTTCTATGTAATGCCTCTCACCCAGGCATCTAGTACAAAGCCTTAAGAAGTGTCAGGTAAACACAGGCAATCCCTCTTCTACTTCAGCCTTTGGTTTCTATCAAGGCTCAGGTTCTCCTACTGCTTGCACATAATTTGATAGGGATAAATCTTTCCTTGTCTGACCCTGACTCTTTTATTCTCATCCTCCAGGCATTTTGTATGACTTCTGATACTATCAGACATGACATTCTTTCAAGTCCCTAAAGCCAATGTGCAGTTTTAGATACCTTGCTCTGTCATTTCCTTTTCACCTTACTTATCTAATTACTTCTTTCTGTGCCCAAAAGTCTCTATGTTTACACTTGAAGTATCTTGCTAGAGGTTTATTCTACCACAATGTAATTTGTACCTTTTAAAAAAAGCATTGTGTCCTGAAGCTACGCTATGTTTATCTAACTGCTGAGTTTCTTATTTCAAGAAACAAATAATTTAAGAAGTATATTTCTTAAGTGGATCCTAGTTTCTCCTTAATTTAAAATGTAAATACACATTGTTGTTTACATTCATATTTTAAAGCAGAAAGGTCAAGATGAAAGTCTTGCTTGCATTCATCTTTCGACTTTGCCGAAGAATAACAGGCCTGGAGGTTTTCAAATAGCTGTTGCTGCTCCTGATTGTTCGATTTTAGGCAAAGCATGAAAAAGTGGCCTGACTATAAGGCATTGCTTTGTTGTTTGCATGAAATCAGAGAAAGGATGTAATTAATGACTGAGTTAGGTCCTCTTACCTGCAAAATAACATTAGATGCTATTGTGCTATAAAAGACACGCTCCTTTGTGTCTTTTATAACCTCAGTAATTTTCTTGGGCTGTACAGCCGCTCAGTGCCAGCCATTGTTGAATTACTAAACACTCAAAAGTGTACTACTAAAGCACCTTGTCATTCTCCTGTAAAGCATATTGGCCGTAATAAAAGTCAAGCCCTTAAGTCACATAGCACTTTTTGAATATCTACGGTAAATACCTCAGGAGAACAGCTCACACTATTACCAACAGCACTGGCGATGTTTATTATCATTTATGATGCAACACATGTAGAACAGGCAGACCTTGAATTCCAAATTTTGCATTAGGGTGCATGTAGCAAGCAGTGCATAAGACTACTATAAAAACCATGGACATATTGAAGAATACTCAGCCTTTTATTAGTGATCCTTTAGAGAGGTTTTTACATTCTTCCATATATATTCATGCAGAAACTGCCCTCTTGATCTATTATATCCAATAAAAAGACCTTGTTTGCATTGACATCTACAGTCTTGGAAATAGATAAATGGAAACTATCGAAATTCATGTATTGATAATAGTTATCTTTACATACTTCCTTTAGTTCTGGTGTCCATAATCTAAAAATACAAATTATTTTAACTAATTGAAGGAAAGCAGACCTTTTTGTTTATGTAGTAATGCTGCAATGCACTGCACTGTAAACCAGAAATGGATTCTTTCAAAGGGCTCAGTGCCAGGCTGTCAACCTTTCTGTATAGCAGGGGGCAGCTGCTCACTGGGATAGGCTCTCTGACTTCAAACAGCGGTAATAAGCAAAGAGTTGGTCCCCGTAAGGGACTAAGGACATGAGGAAGTCATAAACTTTAGTTTGTCTGAGGAATAATACCATAAACAGTTCAAAATACAATGCAAACCTATTAAATAATACCATAAACAATTCAAAATACAATGCAAACCTATTAAATAATACCATAAACAATGCAAAATACAATGCAAACCTGTTAAGTAATACCATAAACAACTCAAAATACAATGCAAACCTATTAAATAAAGGACAGTTGGAAAGAGTTCTAGCTATATCTCCTGACCATGGCTGTGATGCTTTATAAAGTGTTTTTAGAATGGTGGAACGAGCTCCACTGTGACTGCAACAACAGTGTGAGCTATTGACTATGTCTCGGGAGGTTACGTGGGTTTCAGGTCTCTCTCACCTTATACTTAATACTGAGCATGTCTCTTTAGGTCAAATTTTGTAAAGGCTTTATATGTTGACCTTGTTTTATTGCCATCTTTTGCTTGTATTACCTGTGAAGTTTCAAATATTTTCAGAACAGAGACCTCTGATGAGATGCAGGTATTGCAAGGGTATGAATTGCAGGTATAGTGGCTATTCCCAGCTTCTATTGTCAGATAAGCAATAGTAATTCCAATTGTCCCTGATGTAGTTAATTTCAAGTAAGCACTGAGTCATTTCACCTTAATCAATTTAATGAATCTCCTAGCAGATCTATGTCTGATTGAAAAACAGTATTCAGGCTGGGCAAGCATAAAGGGAGATCTATAGCTAATAATAAGTGACTATGTGGGAAGGCATGTTTAGGGTTATGAGAAAATTGCAGGGTAAATCTGCCAACAAGTTGATGGTTCTGGTTACTTCAAACATTTGGTGTTTTATCTTTGATAAAATAGACGAGTTTATACATGCTGTCCCTGACTTCCAGAAGTCACCATAGATCTGAGATCTGAGGAAGATTTTGGTGCAGAAAGTACTTTAGGGAGACGTGGTAGTGTCACATGGAGTATTCGTCATTGCAGTAATTATCACAAGCAGTAATGACCTCCGGGTCAGGTAGATTCTTACAGTTAATAACATTGCCTCAGACCATTAACTCCTCCAGACAGTTGTTTAAGTGTGGCTTCACTGCCAGTCATTCTTGGCCTGCATTAACAGGTGCTCATAGCTAATTTCCCAGGCTTCTCCTATCATTCAGTGGTAGGGAGTGCTACACCTTCTTCAACCAGAAACAATTGAAAAGCATGCTAGTTTACATAAAAATTCCTGGAAAAGTGATTGTCAGGCCAATATTTCACAATCGACTTGGGCTGCAGTAAAGTGGGTGAGGTATTCACTCATTTCCTAAGGCTTATTTTAATTTTATGAGAAAATACATGCTGGGACTAAACCATTAAGTAATATTGCTCTGACATTATAGTACAGAAAATAGCTGCAAACTAAGCTGCATTATGACAATACATATCTATTCGTATTTACCTGCGTCCACAGCAACAAATTTTATTGTCATAATATCTGAAAATCAGTACTGCCTGAGCTCATTTAATTGCTGTTTTAAAAGGTGGGTTCAGGCACCAGTCTTTTCTGCTGTGTGGATTTAAATAACAGTTTAGCATATTATTTGTTCCATTACATTATCTCTGCAAATCTTTCTAGAAATCTTGAAAAGGTCTAGGTTGCATAAAAGAGCTTCATTCTCATTCTGCAGAAAGCAAATTGATTTCAATAGACTCAGGCTTAGATGATAAGATAACATTTTCAAAGGTCATTCATGGTATCTGACATGGAAGAGTTTGCAACTGAAGGCAGTATTTCTCATATTATTTCAGCAGTTCAGGATCTAGCAATTGGGATATGCAGCTCTATGTACCCAACTAAAGATAAGTAAAAAATAAATCTCTCTTTCCTTGTTTTTAAAGAGATTAAGTCAATCATCTTCTTTTGACAGCACAGCTAAATAAACCACTGGAAATATGGCTAGCACAAAATTCAATAATGTGGTTAGAAGAGAAATTTGATCACTTTTTTCTATTTTGGCGAGATCATTGCCTTGTGGCTTCACATCTTGATGGGGTTGATGGAAACAAGAATCAAACCCAGTCACACTAGCTGGATGCTTCAATTCTGTTCTGTATAAGAGAACCAGGTACAATTCTGCTTCAATTTAAAAAATGTAGTAAAATTTCTCATTGTCAATTTTAGCATATGTCAGATTTGATTAAAGAAGAATCGAAATGGACTGTAGAGCTTTTGGGAGTCTTCTGAGAAGATTTTGGGTGCTGACATGAGCAAAAGGTACTGAGGAAAAAGCAAGTACTTGCATTAAGGAAAAAAGTAGATTTCTTTTATGTGGTGAGGATTGTATGAAACTGAGGTTGACAGTGAAACTTTAAACAATTTCTGGCTTAGAAACAGTTGATATGGAAGATAACCTCTTTGTCCAAAAAAACCTCATCAGCACTGTATTAACAGATGGATTAGTGTGAATCTTTTTTCATGTCCCTTGAACTTCCTATAATTTGAATCTATTCAGCAGTCATAAGTAAATGGCAATAGCCCTTAAAAATGCCTAAAAGCATAATATAACTGTCACCTTAATTTTTAAACTAGTCTTTAGAAAAATTGTCAATAATGCAAATGGCCAGAGTCACTTACCTCTACTTTCACCCAGAAGAGTTTGATTTAACATTCAAGAATATCAGTCTGTCACCCTGACTTGTGTTCCCAAAGCATTTGGGAACACTAATAATTATACCTGTCAGAAATCATGTCCCTCACAAACTGAGTGTTGATCAGCACCTGCTTCAGAAGTGAGTGATGTTAAACACACCAGCCCCAGCAGATTTGTTAAGCGGTATTGTCTTGCTTTAAGCCTACTACAAGTGCCTTTTTCTGCAGGCCTGCAGCTGGAGAAAATGGGGATGAATAATGTCTTTCAGATCAGTGATCATCAGGCTAAGCCTGCTAAACCCCTTGGTAACAAAAGGTAGTCAAGGTCATCCAAAATAACTCAATCCAACAAGAATGCAGTGTCATGAGTAGTAGCTCTAAGGGAGCTCAGGAAGCTGTTTTGCTGAAAGACACTAATTATTATATAGTATTGTACTGTATTGTGCTAAGTTTCAACTGCTTGGTTTTGGTCCCCTCTGGTTCAAGAGGCATGCTGTGTAACAATAACTATCTGGCAATAGTCCTTCCACTGTACCAGTGATTAATGTGTGCACTCCACACTGGGTATTCACAGGTCTAAGGTCTAGAGGGTGATAGAAATATTCTTCAAAGTTGGTATTGATTTTTCTTATCTTTATGTTATGGATTTCTTTCTTCCCCATGGTTGCTCCAGACTTCCTTCTGAAAAGTTTAGAGCTGGACCAGTATTCTATGGCCGCATGACAATGTATTCCTATTGTGGTGTGTTTGGGAGGTAGGTCAAGAGCAGTCCTCTGGAAACAGGACTGCTGTTGATATGAGAGGCTACATGAACTGTATTCATGTGTATTTACCATACCTCACTTAGAGATCTATTTGCTCTGGCTTGGCTTTCAGATGCCCCACTTGCATGGCAGCAGGTAATTTCTGGAACAACCCAGCAGAAAGTGGGCTGCTTTATTCAATGGGTTACTATTACTGCAGGTCAATTATGCCTGAGCATCACCTGAGAAAAAGGCTGGATACTGAAAAGAACATGACTACTTGGCACTAACTGAACTTCTAGATTGTATGCAGTTACCAGGAGTAAGCAGATAAGACTGTAATGATTTTACGAACCAGTCTTCTCTTGCCCATTTGAGTGTTCTTAAGATGTTATGCCTAACACAACTGAACATAGTATGAACTCACAGTGTAGCAGCAGGCCCATAGGATGCAGTTCTTACTGCCAGTGTGGGCATCATTTTTACATTAGCTGAACTAAGGTGCATCTTTTGTGTAGCATTAAAAGTAGAAGAAATTTATGTATGTATTCAAGAGCAGGCAGTGTACACATTTATAAAAACAGAATGCTGAATGAACAGAGAGTTCCTCTGTACCCTGAAAGTTTGGGTCACAGGCTGTGGATCTCTCTCTGCAAGCCTCCTCAAACATTAGGTTGTCTCTTTCCTAATTAGCAATTATGTATTTTTATAGGAAGTTTTGTGATTTATATAATGTTTAGATAACAAAAAATTTATTATTTATATATTTTTAATGAAATATTTTATAAAAATTCATGGGGTTTTGTGGAGCGTTATCTGTTTCCAATAATTTTAAGATGACATGAAATACACATCATGGACGTTTTAGGTATGAGTTGTAACAGTAACCAATGGAAACAAATATACATTGTCAGTTATGCAGTATCCTAGTCCTTTGCAGACCTATTTGACACTTGACTGTCCCTGTACTTGTACCTCACCTGGCCGTTATTTTTGTATCTACATCTTGCTATGTCATGTACCTCATCTGCTAAAACTTTTATCATGTTGTCTTGCAGAGTGTCTGGCCCAGGACTATTCTTATTTTATTTTCTGTTGAATCTCCCTGGCAGAACCACTCATTTGTTTTCTTGTCTGTATGTGCTACTCTCAGCCTACACCTTATTGCAGTCACCTTCACTTAACTGCCTTTTTTTCTTCTTCTTTTTCTGTTTTGGTTTGAGGTTTTTTGTGGCGTTTTGTTTGTCTGTTTGTTTTGTTTTGTTTTGTTTTAAGAGCCCCTGTTCTTCTAATCCATAATTCATTGCTAGAAGGACACACTGATTGAAAACCTCTCTCTCCAGACAGGATGGTAAATTGCTTTTCAATATATGATTCCAATTTATTGAAGTCTTCAATTTTAACTAGATCCACTTTTATTGAAAAAGCCCACAAAGATGACAAAAGCCAAATAAAGGCACACACAAAATCATGATCTTTAAAGATGACGTTAAAAATAAATATTTTAATTTGCATATCTTTAAATGAAATTTCTTGCAGGAGTGCAAAACTGTGATCTTTAGAGGCTGAGTGTAGATATATTTATTGCTAAAAGCACCAGGGTGATTTACTGGAAGGGCAAAGAAAAATGCAGAATTTCAGTGGTAATATCTTGCATAGCAGCAAGGAGGATTCTGTCTAGCCTGGTGTTCACAGTTTTGCTTGCAGCAGTCAAGGAGTAGCTGGCTATGATGTGCCTGATGCTCTTTTTTGTAACTCGACTGTGATAGAGAGCCCCAGTGACAGTGTACTAGAATCTGGCTTTCTGGAGCTATGTGTGTGAGCAAAATTTTTCCCTTAGAAAGATGTGTTTCTCATTTTCTTCCATTGGTGAAGCGCTAATGAATTTCTTTCAAAAGATTAACTCACTTGATAGGGCCACACTTGAGTTTTGATGGTTTATTTCTTAGTCATTAAACCCCACACTTACAATAAATTCATGTTTTCTTCATTCATAAGCTGACAAAGGGTATGGAACAGCTTTTCACGCAGTAATGATGAAATTGCTGTCAGATGTGGAAGGGCTAGAAAAACACATTTTAGTTGCTTTCCTAATGTCTTTCTGCAGACACATGCTCAAAACCACACACACATATGAAGGTCAGAGTCAAGCCTCCAGCAACTCTGGAAGTTAATTTTCTTTGCTTCATTGTCTTCTTTTTTTTTTTTTTTTTCCAATTTGCTGCAGTTGTTGAGCACTTATCCTCTCTGTAAGAGTTATGGAGGCTTTAGGCAGAGAATCAGTTCATAGCTTATGTGGGGATTGCCATGTTTCGTGCACATATCATGCATTGTCTCATGTCCTCAGAACTTGTACCAATCTGTTAGGATGGCATAGTTTCAAGCTGGTCAGACTCGGCCTAGGAAATTAAAGACCCTGATAAGATTAGTATGAAGCAAGGAACAGGATACTAGTGAAAATTTTCCTTCTCAGAACAACTCATATCTGTAGTTATCAGTGTGCTGGAGGCACACTGGGTTAACTTCTGCTCTATGGTGCTTCTGCAGAACTGGAAGAGCCCCTTATGTATTCCCTTCAGACTTTTCAGATGATACATGCACTGATCAGGCCTCTCAAAGAGAACCTCAAATTGAACTCCAATAATCTCAATTGATTGTAACAAATATCTCAAATGTGCAGAAGTTCAGGTGAAAAACTACTTTTGTCTGTCTTTGTTCAAGCTCTTGAAAACGTAATCAATAGAGGGCTGAGTGACTATTCAGGATCAGACTCTCCACATAAATGTTTTTATACCTACTACAGGTTCATGGGTTGTGGGAAGCTTAATGCTTGACACTCAGAGAAACAGCTTTGCTGGGCAGGTGTTATTTTTTCATCTTCTGACTTTTAAAGACAGACAATGCATATAATAAAAGATTAGGTATGTGTCTGTGATATAATGTATCTAGGAAACACTGCAGTTAGCAAAACCTCATGACTAGTTGTTACAACCCCAATCTATTCTTCGTAATAAGTGTAAGGAATTGGTAAAGCTCAAACTGCAGGTAATATAAATTATTTTTTGATGTTGCCTGAAAGGGTGGGTTGTAGCAAAGTTCCAAAAAACAGAAATTCTCAACGTTTCTGGAACGTTTCCTACAGTATTTGGGATACACTGATAATGACAGCCAGAGTTCAGCTTCTACTTCTTGCCAACAACCTATCCTTACCAGAGTCTTCGTGTAAGAAAGGTAAAGAAAGCAAATATATAGATGTGTTTTCCTGACTTATGTGAGAGAAATATATACACGTATAGTATAATAGAAGAGATTTAACTACTTTAAATACACATCAGATGTGTAAATCTGTGTTTTCCCTAGCAGGAGGAAAAAAAAGCTTAGCTAGACAAAACCATTACTTTGCTTACACTGCTATGAATAAGAGATAGCTCTGATGAGACCCATGGATTTATTCCAGATATATGTTGGTATAACAAAGAACAAAACCTGGCCTAAGTTGCTTATCTCTTCAAGTAAGGTGATTTACCTTCACTTAAAGTAATTTCATTCGTAACCTTTCATTTTTATTTGGGAGTAAATCCATATTGTTCACATGTAAAAGGGAAGGATTTTCCAGTACTCAGGAACTTGAAACTCTCAGGTAAGGCATGTCTCCAAGAATACTTGGCACTTTAGGAATCCCCAAACCAGTGTATTTCAGACAGTACAGTAACAAATGTCACATCCCCTGCTGACCAGAGCAGACACTGCTGCTTCCCTGCTTGAGTGGGTTCCAAACTTTGCATGCCTATACCTGCATCTTGCATGTGGGAATTAATCCTCAACCTGACTATATTAGAGCTGACAGCCTTCCAGGCATCTCCAGCTGTCACCAGAATAAATGCTCCACCAGCCTTTCTGCCTGTCCAGAATTCCTTAGGCAATAGGGGATACATTTTTCTGGTTTGCATCCACCTGTGGTGACACAGATCACAACATAGCTGCAATAAAGCTGAAGCATTCCCTGGCAAGAAGAACTCACTGGCTTGTCGTTTTTTCATCGAGGTTAATTCAGTTTTCATGAGGTTTGACTCTGACACTGGTTGTGTAGCATGAAGCTAAGAAGCCTGTCGGCTTCACAAATAGATGCTGCAGGTTGCAGGAGGAGTTGTCAGTCAAGGTTGGTGACTGGTGTTTCATAAAACATTCACATCCTGGAGAGAACTGTAGGTTGTTTTACTAGCTTTGATGTGGAAGTGGGACTGACTAGCATACCACTGACTCATTTCACGGAGGGAGCAGATAGATACAAAAAATAACTGCTGAGACATCCCTTTAAAATGGTAGTAAACTTTACAGTAGTTGCTCCTTAAGCTAGGAAATCAATGAATTGTAATAATTTGGTTTCTGATCATTATGAAATTCCTTTGATGACCTGAATGGCTAAAGGTTTTTTTGGAGAGGCTCTTAAGACAAAAAGGCAATTTTAGCAGCTTTACTTAAGTCATCCTGTCCCTTTCCAAACTATTTTAGACTTTCTGTTTTCTGTTACAGTCACCTCAATCTTCTCAGTGCATTTCCTCAGGCAGCAGTCCAGCAAATAAGAATCCACAACAAAGCCCTTAGTGATTTCATCATTCTTAATTCTTCAGAAAAGAGGATCTGATATTTAATTCTTTTTATCTGCTAAATGACTGAGACAGTTCACTTTGTTCTCGCATCCTTGTGTTTAGATAATCAGTACTACTGTCAAGAAGGTATGGCAGGAAGGTCAATGGCAGAGGCAGAGCCATCAGTTTTCTTCAGCACATCACAGAGAACAGTGCCCATCAGAGAGTAACATACATCCTTCATTAGTCTTAGGCCTGAGAGGAGGATGGAGGAGTAGAGACTTCCCTCGTGATTTATAATGAAAACTTGCACTAGATGATCTTCATGCTGGAGTGCAACAATGCTATCTGGTTATCTCTTCTTTGGGATCAGATGAAGGTGAATGAGGGTGTACAATGGGAGGATACACTGGAATTGGGATTTTTTTTTCCCCCTTCTCTTATCCAAGGGAATTACAGTGTGGCCAATTGCCTCACAGCTATGTGGGTCTGCAGAGGAAGAAGGATGTGGAGTTAGGTGCATCCCTACACTGAGGTCAGGAATTTAAGGCTGGGGGATGAAACTACTTCAGTACTGATGGAGAAGAACATTTTGACAGATTCCTCCTGAATCCATCTCTGGCTTAGGCTGTATTCCTGGTGGAGTTTGAGTATGGGAGGGCAGCAGTGTACAGCTCCTAAAAAGCTGTGAGAAAGAATCAGTTTCTGGAAAAATGATCAAGAGGGGCATGCCATGTCCTGGCAGTGGGCAGTAATGTTGCTGCTGGGCCATCTCTTCTGTATGATACCTCTTCTGGTTTCAGTTGGGGTAGTTAATTTTCTTCCTAGTAGCTGGTGCAATGCTGTGTTTTGGCTTTAGTCTGAGAACAATGCTGATAACACACCCACGTTTTAGCTGTTGCTGAGTAGCACTTACCCTGATCAAAGACTTTTCAGTCCCTCATGCTCTGCCAGTGAGGAGGGGCACAAGAAGACAGGGGGGAGCAGAGAAAGGACACCTGACCCAAACTAGCCAAAGGGGTATTCCATACCACAGCACATCATACCCGGTATATAAACTGGGGGGGGGTTACCTGGGAGGGAGCAATTGTTGCTCGGGTCAGGCTGGCTATTGGTCAATGGGTGGTATTATGCATCACTTTGGTTTGTTTTTTTTTTCCTTTCCCCTTTTAATTTTATATTCTGTCCCCTTGTTATTTCCCTTATCATTATTATTACTAGTATTATATTGTACTTTAGTTATTAAAGTGTTCCTATCTCAACCTGTGTGGTTTACATTCTTTCAATTCTCCTCCCCATCCTGCCCTGGGAGGGGGAAAGGGAGGGGTGAATGAGTGGCTGCATGGTGCTTTTGTTGCTGGCTGGGTTTAAACCATGGCACCTTCCCTCATTTGCTGTGGCCTGGCATCCTGCTATGAAATAAAAAAAAACATTGTGAGCTCTCTTCTGCTGTTAAACAAAGGAAAGTCAAGCAGCTAGCATGTTTGTATGCTTCAGACCTTGCATTTAACATGAGTGGTGGACACAGGATCACCTGAAGTATATACTTTCTCCATCCCAGAACAGGCTCTGGTGGCCTTGAGCAAAAGATTTCTCAGCCCAGCCATTGCATTTCCCACTGCATTGTAGCTCGGCTGCTGTTGGTGGGCAGCAAGTAGCTGCAGTGAGCGCAGGGCAGGAGTCTTGCTGTGAAGCCATTGGGGTACACTAGGATGTGTGTTCACCCTCCCCCTCAGGAATAAGAAAGCAAGTAAAATGAACGAATTTGTCATTACATCAATTTTAGGTACTCCAATAGTCAGTTGTGGGTAATAGCAATATGACGTAACACTGTTATTATCTTAAAATAATATTCCAAAATGTTTATCATCTAATATGAAAACAAATATATCACCATCCTGAAATATCATTCATGCAGGCTTTCATAATTGAATTTTAGTAAGTGGTTAGCATTTTTAAAATGAGATATTTTGAAAGAATGGAAAATATTTTAATCACTCACTTTAGCTGTAAAAATATCTTTCTTAATCAACAATTTAATGAATGCTTAAACCAGTCATCAAGCATGTGTAGAAAGGCAAGCTGAAAGTTTTGTGAAAGTTGTAACTGTATCAATATTTACCCCGTTAAAGACTAAAATCAATATCTAAGTTACAGCACAGGTCACAAGTAGTCAAAACACAGCCATTAAAGAAAGGTAAATATGTTCTGTTGTATTTGGGCTGTGTGATAAAGTCAAATGTGGACACAAGCTGACAAGCATTTCCAGATAGAGCAGCTGGTATGGCAACAGCTACTTAATTACCTGAAATACATACATTCAGACAGGTTTCCTCAAATAATCTCACTTGCTCAGTACTTTTGCCTGTTCCATGGAAGAGATCCTCAGTGTGTGAGCTGCAGCCTGTTAAATTCCAAATATTAGCTCAGGAGATCCATCCTTGCAGAGCTGAAAGGATTTGATGGCATGACAGCTGCAGGAGCTGGTAGTTTTTGCTCTTGTTAGCGGGATTGTCACCAAGTTAGAATGCTCATGGGATGGCAGTGAATGGGTAGAATACCAAGTGGTTAAAAAAATAACTGGATTCAGGGAGTTTGTGGGTTTAGAGATGAATTATAAATGCAGCACTGCAGGGGTCTCTTCTGAGACCTGTCCAGTTGAACGTTGTCTAAGATGCCAGATAGTGCATTCTTACCAGGTTTGAAGAGGACATCAAACTGGGTTGACCAGTTGGTTTGTCCAAGCTGGACTGCCATGCAAAGAGACAGGGGGGTTGGGCAACCAGCAGTCTGCAGCAGAGATGTCCAACAGTTTCCTGGGTTCTTTTTATTTCGGATTATTCCCAATCAGACGACATATCTTGAGGAATAAATTTTTTAGGGACTAGCTTTAGGAAAATACACCTCTCTATAAAGTCATCTGCTTATGTCTTTGCTTGCTGATACAATAGCTGTGGCACATTGCTGGCCAAGATTGGAAGTAAATGTTGTGGACTCAAACTTCCAAAACAGTAAAACCATAAAAAATGACCTGAAAGTCCAGGACTTTGTAGCAAAATACCTTCCAGCTGACTCCCAACACAAAATGTGCTATTGATTCAGTAGCTGCAGTGAGCTCTCTGGTGTCTTCAGCTTGCTGGAGTTTTTCAGAGTTCTCCAGTACTTTGTGATTTTATGTGGAAGAAAACTGGAACTTGTTCGGAAGAAAACTGTCTTTGTTCCTGGTTGTCTAACAGAGGTTGCAACCTCCTATTCAGATGCAAAAACCGGACCCTGTCTCTGGAACTCTTTCTGTGATGAAGGACATTTTCTCATTATACTGAGTTCTTAACATTGGAAGTTCTGATGCATACTTTGAAGGCTGTCGTCCTCAAATATGTTTCTTTATTAAAATGGGGGACCTTGATGATCTTGCTTTCCTCTACCAAAATTAATCAACTTCTTTATTGCTGTCCCAATTTTAGAAGAACGTAGGGTCTTAAGTGGCCATGGTAAATTAAAGACAAAAAACTACTTCAAATCTTCTTTTAATTCAATACACATAGTGATCTTTTTCTGAGAATTAAATTTCCATGTCAAAGTCTAATAGTCTTTTTTTTCACTTCAAATACAAGTAAATGTTATAATACCTTTTAATCAGCTGGGTAGTTGTCTCCAAAAGTTAGCCATCAGGTTATAACTAAAGGATGGTGCTGTGGCAGATGATTCTGAACCTTTTTTGGTTTTTTAAATTATGTATGATGGTACTATGTAGAGTTATTTCAGACCAAGAATTAAGCTTGGGTTTTTTTTGTTTTGCAGGCCTAACATAGAAAAATGTGTATTGTCCAAACATAGAAAAATGTGTATTGTCCTCTTTTAGAATGCTATTAAATGTCAGAAGCTAGCATGAGGAAGCTGGAAAATTTCCCTGTCCTACTCATTTTAGAGAGGTTTGAACCACCTTCTAAGTTTTAGGGAAAGACTGGACATGAAGGGATCAGACAGTATTCCTAATACTTGTGTAACCAGAATACTTTGTGTAACCGGAAATAAGAGCATCAGAATGTCAAAAGAGCACAAAATAGAAGTAGCTTGACTGTTGCCCAGTAGTCAGGAGAATCTCGTGGAATGAGAAAGCAAGACCAGTACCAGGTCAGTATGGCAAGCATTCGTATTCTGCATCAGTTCATTTGTGGCCGAAATCTTACACCAGCTCAAAGCATAACACTAATTTTCCTGGCTTCTTGAGTCCTGCATGCCTGGCTGACCTGTATGTGATCTTCCAGAACGTGCTTTTTCACAGTCTACTAATACTTAGCAGCTTAGGTTGTCTTGAGTTGTGGGTCCTTTATATCTCAGGATGATGAGAATCTGGGTAATTCACATACAGTATTTAGAGGTCTAATAATCAATTGCAGAGAAGATGAATCCTCTACTACAACTGACATAAATATTCATAAGGGGAGCAGGCAAGGTGGATTCTGAGTAAGTAGTGGCAATATGTGATACTGAGGGTACCTATAACATTCATTTGAACTTGGAAAACCTGACGTTAGACCATAATTCCATGCCTCTCTGGAATGATAACTAGAGGCTGGATATCCCAGAGCATCTCAGAGAATCTTCCCCTGCAGCTGGAGTCATGTGTCCTAACACAAGCAAATCATTTTAGGAGCAGTGTGGGGTCCTGCTTGGGCCAGAAGGGTATAGATCTCTCTAAAGTTTTTTTAGTATCTGCAAATGTTTCAAAAACTGTAGGACATCTCATATTAACTGCATCCTGCTTCTAGCAGCAGTTAAGCTAAATTGGTCTTTAGCTTCATTGACTACATTGACCTGTTCTCCAGTGATTATACTGGGAGATTAGACATTAGCTCACATGTTGATGACTAAATCTAGCTAAATCTGGTCCTAAATTTAGGAAAATTTTATTGCCTTCCAGAGGCTTTTAAATTCTCTGTGCAATCAATGGCAAGATGTTAGTACTTAGAGAATGGCTGGGTCTTGCTGTGCTTCAGAAGTGACTCCCTTTTTCTTTAGGTAATGGGAAAAACCTGGATAGCTATGATAGGCAGAGTTAAATTGCCCTGCAGAGTTCTGTTCTTGAAATATTGGCGGACAGCATTTTTGTTAGAATTCTAAATCAGATATAATAGATTCTACCTGTCTGTCTTTAGAAACCACAGTGAATTCTTGCTAGATTTAAGAATCTCATTACTAAAAATAGACCTCTAATATCTTTTTCTAATACACAGTTCTTGAGAAGAGCAGGAAATAAAATGTTTAAGTCCAAGGGGACACCGAACAAGAAGTTGAACATACATACTCATCAATTCCAGTTTCTTTTTTACACTGTGAGGTCCTTCAGACATCACCTTTTGCAATTTCCTGAGTCAACAGCCTAGGGACATAATGCAATAAATCATTGAACTGATAATGGGAAAAAATAATAGCTTGTTGCTGTTCTTAAAATAGGATTCCGGGAACCAGATTTTGAAAAGTATTTCGATTCCTAAAGGTTTGATCCGCAAAAGGACACAGATTAATTTTTTGATGGTCAGCATTACACCACATAGGTTTAGGTGCCTGTTTCCTGAGCTTGACTATATGTTGAATGAGGCACATTATCCACTTATACAATGCACACAGACAAGTAGATATCTCGTATAATATTATAATGTATATATATATTGATATAATGTATATATATTTTTATAATGTATAATCTCCAGCTGGGCTTCCAAATAGCTGCCCAACCTAATCAACAAGAACTGTTTCTTACAACCCATGCCTCTTGAGGTATAGGTGTTTAAATCTTAGTCACAGTGATGAACAGTCATGAGCAGCAGCTTTCAAGCCCTTCCCTAGCTAAGATGCCTATTAACTTAAAATGTATTTAAAGCAGAGAGTCAGGAAGTGAGTGGATGTCACTCTGAACACAGAGCTAGAGGCAGGAGGGTTACAAAAACTGGGAAAAAAGAAAAATGCTCACAATTCAGCACACTTTCAGGATGTGGGAAACAACCACTATTACATCCGAAAGGATTCATATAGCTCTTACTCACTTTCTGACTGTAAACCCCAGCCAATGGGCTGTAGATAGCTCTCTACCCATCTTGCTGCAGCAGTGCTGCTTAACAAACAGAAGCGGGAAATTATGATTACTTAAGAGAAGCTGCCTGGTGCCCATCTCTTCCTCAGTGAGATGGTATTGTAGTTTCCATTAGAGCATTAGATAAAAAACTTTAAAGTATTTTTGAGTTCTCTTTTTCTTTTTTTTCCCTACTAAATAAAAAAGGAAATTTAGAAGCGTCCTAGTTGAGTTTCTCCTTTTTCTGCAGGGATCAAAGAGAATACTCTAATGAGTTCAGGATTTACTGAGAATTATTTAAGAACTTGGTTAGTTAAGGAGAGAAGGACGGTAGAAATCAGGGAAGGACTTCCATGTGAGTATGAGTACTAAGTGAGTGTGGGTTTGTAATCCTGAAAAAGAGGTAACTGTGGGGCCTATAACTGTATAGTCAAGAGAGGAAGTTGAAATGGTGATAGTTATTAACTGTTCCTCATACAAAATAGTAAGGTATTAAACTAGTTCAGAACAAAAAGAGGAGCAGTACTGTAGTGCAGCTATTTTGAGTATTTCATTGCCACATGATGGTCCAATGCAACCTAAGAGAAAATTTTGTCAAAATCAGATAAATGGCTCTTTCTTTACTTTACAATTGTAACTGATAAACAGAACATAACAGTGGGAGCTAAGGTTAGTAGTCATGCCTGTCTTATCAGAAATTGAATTTTTTTTTTGTGAGGCCTTTTTTGCTTTCCTTGCAAAGAAAGATTTTTCTAGAAAGTAAGTAGAAAAGGTTACAGCATTGCAGTGACTGAAACCTGGCTCAAAACAAATCACAGCTCCCCAAACACAAATTCAACTGGGTAGCTCTCTTTTTACTTCCCTCAGCATATGAGAACAAGCTTGATTGTACAAGAGATCCATATAGCACTTTTTGAGAGAGGGAAATAAACTTGCTCATACAAACTGCTGCTTGTGGCTTATCCAGAGATACAGCACAGCTTTGAGCTAATGCCTGAGGAACTGAAGATCTAGTACCAATACACAATGTCTCCATCTGCTGATTGCTAACACAGAGTTTTCCATATCCTTTCGCATAATCCAATGGAAAGCACACTGCTGATGCTGTGACAGATGGATGCCTGCTTCCAAGTGGGAAGCAGACCGTTTGTTAAATCTGGTATCTAAGTACAGCATTGCCTAGCAACTATGGGAAATGGAGGCAAATCAAAACATCAGAGAACATTCCACCTGGTGCAACTTGGGGCATGGAGGTTTTTTGTTTGGTTGTTTTTTTGTTTGGTTTGAAAAGAAAATACCCCACTTTAATCCCATGTAAAACAGTGATTATATCTTACTATCACAGAAGCAAATAATGTTCTCACTGTTCTCACAGGAGTGTCAGGACATTTCCCAGAGAAAAGCACTGATTTACTGATTATGAAGAGATTCAGACCCAGTAATGAATGAAATGGAAAGACCCTTATCTGTTTGTGGTTTTTATTACAACTTTTCTTGAATCTTCATCATAAGAAGTCATTAGTATTACATATATGCCAGCATTAAGCACATGACACTCCAAAGGTGAATCAGCAAGGCAGAACTGCTATTCCACCTCTCATCCTTTGTAGCAGCACTTAGTCTCTCTTTCGTTCTTCTTTCCAAGAGATATTGTAGAATAAAAGCTGAAGTTCAATAATGACTAATTCATAGTTTACCTCCACAGGAATTTCTGGGTTAAAATAACAGCACTTTGGCACGGGCAAATAACTTTGTTAGTACTTTAATGCCTGCCTTGCATGCAGCCTTGGATGTGAAATCATGGATATCCTGAACTGCTGTATAAGTGATCTATGGCTGCTCAGCTAGATTTCCTGTGTGTACTGCTTCCCTATATTGAAAAGTCCAGGCCACTTTTTGTTTACCATTAACTTTCCAGAAAAAAACTTTTTCAGAAAAAAATGTAAGAAGAACACAGAGGAACTGCATATGGATTTGTACAATTACCAGTGCGTATTTAAACTGTTGAGAAAATGAGGCCCTTCAAAAAAAAAGTATTTGTTTTTTTCTATACACATCTAGGGAATATGCATTTTAAGTTTGTTTTTTTAATTTGGATCAAGGTAAACTCTAGGCTGAGCCAAACTGACTCGATATACCTTAGCACCAGCTGCAGCAGCACTGATTAGCTGGGCCCTAAAACACCCGAATAACCCTCAAACACCTGAATCACTCTGTAACTACACCTGGATGGCAGGTTAAGTAGCATAAGGCACATCAAATGGCACCAGCCAGCCCTGGCAGGCAAATGTAGGGTCCCTTTTCATGTCTGCATCTAGTATAATGTAGGGAGTTCTGACTCAATTTTTATTTGCATATAATGTAATACTAAACATCTTCTCAGTACTCTACCAACATTTAAGCCAGTGGACACAATTTTGTACTCTCCTGCTGGATTCAGTCTGGCTTGCATCATTTTGGAGACATTGAGCAGCAGACTCTAAGTACATGGCAGCCTTTGGCTTGTGGAAATCAAGCTCTGATTTAATATGAAGCAGCAAAATCAGTAGGCAAAACCACTGGGTTTCAGCCTGTTTTTAGTATTTCTAAATATGAAATACATAAAAAAATAAAAATATCTAGAACTTTCTGGCCAGGGCAGTACAAGCTCTAAATAAAGAACCACTGAACATTGCTGCTCATACACTGAAAGCACATCTGTGACTGCTGTGTGGCACATAAACCCCAGGCTAGTGCTAAACCTGAATCAACTGGGTTATTAATAACAGCACTGGGCTAGCAGTGTATTGAGTATAGACTGATCTGTCATGCTTCCTGGGTAAGTTTACAGCCTAAGCTAAGCCTTCTGCAGTTGTAACTAGACCACCACTGAACAGGAGTTTGGTGATATAAAGCTTATGCAAATAATCTCTGCATTATGGTTATTGAAATACCAAGATGCTATGGATTTATATTATGTTTAGATCAATCAAGGAGGATGCTAAGTCTTACATCTGGATCCAGGGGCCTAAACTTCCTTAGTCTCAAGAATTAGAAATTTTGTAAAACATGTTCTGCTTGAGAGATGCCTACCATATTGAATGAAATCTTCTAAAAATGTGCAGTTTCTGTTGTATCATTACCTAAAGGGGAAATAAGTCCCTTCTAGATTAGAACTTGATGTAAAACAAGAGAAAGGTTTTTGGTCCACTATTTGATTTCAGAGGTGTGACGTTAGCAGGTTGTATAGACAGTCTCCTTCTGCACCAGATGTAAGGGCTAGTTCTGATTGATTGATGTACTGCAATATAAAGCACTACATCATCTAACTTCTAGGCACTTAAACTAGTTGACAGACTTGATATCAAGTTGTTAGCTAGGTATTTGTATTTCTGTAAAGATTTAGATACTGAAGCATTAAATTAGAGAAATCTGCACTCTGCATGAGATGCTCACTCAAAGCCAGCAAAGTCAGACTACTTTTCGTGGCTTTACCTTATTATGACCTGGAGAAAGAGTTTACAGAGAGAAACACTCTCCTGAAGGTTGGTCTGAAGGTTGATCCTAAGTACTTTCTCTCCACAGATGATATCCTTGTACCAATGTTCTGGGTTAAGTTCTCACTGACAAGTCTCTGTTCTAGTCTTTTTTTGTTCCTAAGCAGATTGGCAATCACGTTTTCTTCCTTTCTAAGAGCTTTCCAGCTAGCAGGCTGCAGCATACTCAATTCTGTATAGCAGAAACCAAAACAGTTTTGAAAACTTTGTGTTAGAAATATGGCATCTGAAGATTTGAGATGACATTTCATCCCTGCCCCCCCTCTCCAGCTCTGGTGTAGATGAGGGAATGTTTTGAAGATCTGCATCTTGTTCTAAGCGTGGAAAGGAGGATTTACTCTTTCTATTCCTAATTGTTTAACAGTATTTTCAACATAAATCATGCTCTGCTCTTGATTTATAATATGCAACACACTTTTTTTTGGTCTAAAATAATTCAGATTTTTTTATCTTTAGAGTCTTTTTTGTTATACAGAAACAAGGCCATGCAGAAGATGTAATGATTCTAAATCAACATTTTCTTTGGGTGCTGTGCTTTAGAACTTATTTTCCATTATTTGTCTTTCTGCAACAAGATAAAAATTCTTTTAGAGCAGAACAGTTGTAACAGTATTCTGACAAGTCCAATTTATATGGTACATTGTCAGAAAAGAATATGTAAGAAAATGAGGAATGGCAACATAAACCTACTCATACACTTTTGAAACTCCTTGCAAGAGCTAGAACAACATATTATTAAAACTCCAAATATGTATTCAATATGTGTGTTTTTAAATAAAACTTCATAAATATGCAAATTTAAGATAAACAAATACAGAATAAAATACATGACGAAACTGATATGTAGACAAAGGTTTATTTACACCATACAACATTTTAAATATTTTATACACAGCTGCAGCAGAGAAAGCTACTCTGAGCTTTCCAGAGAAAACTGCAATAATAAAGATGTGAAATATATTATTCATATAAAAGTGAGATTATTACTTTATTGCATTTAAAGCAATGAAGAATGTAGCTCAACAGACATTCATTTAATGACAAAACCTTTGCTTTTATATTATAAAGTAAAAAGTGTAGTAATGGCCAAACAGACTGTTATAAACTTTAAAAACTGCATAAATATATACATTGTGCTTCATGGTGAAGTTTTTTGAAAACTAAACCAAATGAAGCTGTTACAACATGAATCGTTGCTTGAGGTTTATCTATAAAGATTACCTTACAAATCCATTCCACGGGTACTTACAACACACGATGGTAAGAATTGTACACCTGGTTCTCCACTAGCTGCACTAGTGGGAATATACTGTACGAAAAAACCCACTGACATTTGGCACAGGAAGAGCCTGACGTAAAGTAGTCACAATGTTCAGACAGGAGTGTCAGGCTTCCCAAAGTCTCTTTATTGTCAGTGCAATGAATTATTTTTTTTTTTTTGTTCAGTTTGTTTTTGTTAAACTTCTGTTTGAAAGTCACCTTCTTGCACATCTAAAGGCAAGTTCAGACACTTCTCCCATTCTGCTGGTCTGAGTTCTAAAGCATCTTTTGCCTCTGTGTCTAATACATTTATCGTTGTATAGTGTTGGTAGTCGCCTGTGGTTTTGAAACTCTCCCATGGAGCCTTGCTTGGTGCTGAGTTCTCCTGAAGACCAAAGAAACAAGAATTAAAACCGAGAATGAAGTAAGGTGTTTTTCACTTATACAGCTGATTGTTAACGTGGTCTCATGAGACACAGAAGGCAGAGAGGGGAAATGGATTTGCAGGGAGCCAGGCTGGCAAGTGTTCAGCACCCTTGTGACTGTCTCTGTGAACAATCAACACTCTGGCAGGCTCCTCACCTGAGCTGCCAGCTAAGCCCTTTCTTTCACAAGAGCCAATGTATGTGAGGAATGGCAGAGTGATCCAGTACCAATAGCCATCTCTTTAATAGCAATTGTCTAGAAAAGTAGGAGAAGAGAAGGGAAAGGTAATTGAAAAGAGCTTGCTGCCTGAAATATAGAGTGGTTTGAAACAGAGATTGCCAGCTGGATTTTAAACTGGGTCAGGTCCATGACAGAACCACTGAAACCTAGTCCTTGAGAATGCTGTGAGAGTCACCTTGCTTTACAGGCTGATGAGCTCATGTATATTAGGATTAGCAGGCTGAAAGCTGTTTATTTTCAACTGAATGAATTTTTTTGAATGCTAAGTTTTATAAAGTAAAGGACATCATGGACTAAGACTAATTTAATTAGTCTGCTGTAAAATGTTGGGTGGGACTTAGTTGCCAAAACCTATAATTTTTACTCCATTTTAGATGCCTCTGAATTTTCTGCTGGATCTTGATCTTTCATGAGAGGTGCAGGTCTCCTGTGTCATCACTGCCTGTATCATAATGTAGATTAAGACACTTGAAGCCATCTAAAATAGCCTAAGATGCCTATATTTAGGTACCTGGATCACTCTCTGATTCTTAGAGATAGACCATTCCTCTAGACAGCTTTAATTAGCAGACCTTTCAAGAACAGAGCGCTGATGTGAGACAGAGTAAACACAGCTCTTCCACTGAGATTCCCTTTGAGATTTTGAATTAATTCAAGCTTTACATGGATGGCAAATCTCAAATAGGGAGGCAAATACAGACTTTAGATGTCAGTAGGGGGAGTGAGTGAGAACTGGGTGCAAAATAACACATATCACAGCTAAAGGTTCATCAAAGAATCAGGGCCAAATTTCTGCTGGATTAAGATGATGTAAATGATGTATATCCATTGGCCTCACATCTGCTTAATACCTCTTCTTCATGTCTGAGAGCAGCTCTTCTGAAAAAGTTATAGAATACAATGATTCTAGCTCAGTTCCATTCAATATACAATTTTTCACTTTATAAAATTATATATAAATTTATTACTAATGATAATATTACAGCTAACAAATATGTCACACTAAATCAGCAGTTTTAATTAGGCAGAATCAGCTATTTCCTTGCTCTCGTTATCAGATGTAGTCAGGGTGTTATGCATGTGTGTATGAGTGTGTGTGTATAAATTTGAGTTACGATGATAGCAGAGTCAACTCAGGATGAATTTAACTTTTGCTTTTCCCATGGTAAATATTTATAAACCTATTATGGAACAGATGCAGCTTTGCAGAGACCCTGTGTGCTTTCTGGACCACCTCATGCACAGGTAAATCTAGCTGGACTTGTTTATAGTAGCTAATTTAATATCTGCTTGTCTAGCTAGAGGAAAAGCCCTATTGGCCAAATTACATTAGTGATCTGTTTTCTCTGTACAAAGTCCTGTAGACTTGGTAGGCACATACAGATTTGAAATGTGTTCCCTACAGTTCAATTACTTGTCCTCTATAATGGTGTCAGTTAGTTGTGGTCTAGTTGTAAAACTTAATGAGTGTTGTCATAGGTTAGATTACTGAAAATATCCTTTGTTCTACATTCTGAGGCTATATAAAGGTAGCACAGAGTGAGGTCTTCTTGGGAAATACACTGGATTCAAGGGACTCTTGTCAAGGATACATCATATTTTAAATATCTAAGAAGGAAAACTTACCATACTGCCTGATTTTGGTACATCCCGAAATCTGTCCAGTGTCTGAAATTTCTGATTTAACTCTTGAAACAATTCCATGTGCCTCTTTCTTGTATGCATGACCTTCTGCAAAATGAAACATAATTGCTCATATTTATAATTGAATCTGGGCTTTTTTAAGGGAAGCATTATTTTCCCCAGCATAATAAAGTAAATTGAATTTGGCAGGACCATCTTTTCCCAGTAGACTCAAACAATGGAAGTGAATTGCACCAAGCCTTCTCTCTTCTCTGTTTAATGTTCTTCCCATACACAAGAGGCTGGTTTTACCCCACATTTATTGGGTTGTTGAAACTAAGGCATGCTGGGTTTGTGCTAGCCTAGATGTATTTTGAAAGTGATGGCAGTTTCTCAGATGGATATTTCTCTTGCACATTAGCAGTATTTTCTAGAATTTCTGTTTTCAGCATGGATGCTTATTTTTTAATTTCTATAGGAATACAACAGATGTTAGTAATGGTTCCTATGGGAATAATTTTTATGAGAGCACTGAACTTGGACATCCTGGTCCAAAATGGAAAAGCCCAAAATGTTATGTCTTTTTATGACATCTTCTCTCATTCAGATCATCCTAAAATGCAGTTGGAATGGCAGAGTTTTTCAATTTTACTTGATTTCTTTTTCGCGGTCTGGCCAATTGGAAACCACCTTCCTTCCAGCCCATACACAGGGCACTTTTCCACAGAAACTAATTATATGGCACCCATATGCAAGAGGTGGGGACTCCAGACAGTGCCCACAGTTGGAGGAGCCCTCAGCCATGTACCTGCCTTGGCAGCTACATAGAGAGTGAAGCCAGTTTTCAAGCCTACAACTGACAAGCATGCTATGTAAGTTGTTTCCAAACAAGTTCATGCTCAGCTATGGATTCAGACCAGCCTCTGGAGCGAAGCTGAAGGCTGCTTACTGTTCAAGCAATCTCATGGTTCTGTGGTCTGGGTGGACAGGGGGAACAGGAGGGACTGAGGATGTGTCACCTCAGCCCAACAGCAGACGGACTTAACTTGGTTTTTCTTAAGCTTTTATAATGCTTAAAGTAGAGTTACAGCCAGGGCAGCAGCCAATAATGTTGATAGAAAAGATGCAGGACACCGGTCTCTATGCATGTCCACTAATTGTCAAGCCTGATTTTTCCCTGACATTGTACATGACAAACCCTGCAAACTTAGGAGGTGCTTGAGTGTGACCCTTCCCAGCAAGTAATGCTTCTGCCAAGTCTGGGTTGCTACCTTTTAATATGGAATGGCATAAAATAATGCTTTACCAATACCAGTTTTAAATTTTATCTTTTATTTGCATTCTGTGTTTATAAATCTCATGAAATGTGGCTGCTCTCTTGGCCATGCATTTCTACAGCTGTGCTGTAATAGCCATATAATCCTTAATATAGCTACACCATAACTTCAGAACTTGTTTCACTTCTGAGAACAGGAAATTGGCAACATTATTCACAAAAGAGACATGAGATACAGCAGCAATTAAAGACCTATTAACTTAACAAGAGTTGTGGGGTGAATAACGGAAACAATTTTGCAGGATTTGGTGAGGAACTCTTTGCAAAATGTAATTTAACTAAAGATAGCTGCTCTAAATTTATGAGGGGAGTTTCACTTAAGTGACTTCCTAGGGATTCTTTTAAGCTATTGCTGTTATGGTAGACTTGGATATGTAGCAAATTTCATATACATAGAATTGAAAAAAGAAAGGTTCTGCCTCAGAGATTATTATTGGCTGAAATAAGGAGACATGCTCACGGGGATAAAATAGATTTGGTAGGTTAAAGTACTGGTTCTAAAAGTAGGAAATAGCCTATGACAGTGAAACAAGTGTCTCCAGTTGGAAGCTTTTTAATAGAAGGCTAGGAATATAGAGAATGCTGCTTTCTGATATTTTTCTGAATCGTGTACCCAAGAATTTGTTAAATAGCAAATATGAATAATGCAAATGTCTTACTCAGTTCAATACATTATTCCTGAAGAGAAGCAGGTGGGAGGAGAAATTAAACACTTGCAGTGGGAAGTCTGCTAGAAAAAGGCTTTAAATTTTATTCTTAATAGCAGAATGACTTGTATGCACATGTACCTATGGATCTTTTGGTTTCTTCGTGTTTTCCTGGCTTTCATTCCATAATTCCTACCCACTGACACCCACCTCTCCCCACTGCTTATAAAGAACGATCTGAACTGAAGGTGCAGTAGCTTAAATTTCCTTTAACTCTTCTAGATTCCTTTTAAATTCCTTGTTAGAAAGCACCATGTTATCTCCTTTTTAGAAAACCATAGAATCATAGGATCACAGAATAGTTAGGGTTGGAAAGGACCTTAAGATCATCTGGTTCCAACCCCCCTGTCATGGGCAGGGACATCTCATACTAAACCATGTCACCCAAGGCTCTGTCCAACCTGCCCTTGAACACCGCCGCGGATGGAGCATTCACAACTTCCCTGGGCAACCCATTCCTATTGTGTAACTCCTTCTCCATTATGAGGAAACTCATAAAGCGTTTGTAGGGGTTTAATCTGTTTTCTCTGTTACATGGTTTATGTGGAAAATACAGCTTTACTAATATTAGAAATACATAAGTTTTATCAATACAGAGCTAGAGATCTAGACCAATATATACTAGGATGATTGTTGTAGCATCAGAACCTGAACAGAATGTGAAGATGCTTCTAATGATGTCCTTTGAAAGCACACCTCCTTTAGGTGCACCTGGGGATTTGTCCATTAATGACACATCCCCTGCAGAAGCACCCGAGTCAGCAAAATGAGTTAGAACAGACACACATCTTGTGGTCTTTGCTGCAGGTTTTATAACTCTTGTGCCCCACACCTGTAAGGGCGTCAGACTGAACTGACACCCCCTCCACGTTTCTATACCCACTCACAAGTAACATCAGATATGTGTTTTGAAAGACTAAGCCTTAGTGAGAGCATCCACTTTCAGAAGAGGATTCAGTGTGTGAATGGCTATCATCAAGAAGAGGCCTTAAATATGACTCTGTACCCAGCTCCCTTTTTTTATTTATGACAGGGTTTTAGCTGAGCTCTAGCTCTAGCACAAATACTCTCATGGAGATTTGTGGTCAATCTTATGAATAACAGTAATAATAATTCTTCTTCAATTTGACTTGGAGATTTTATGTATCGTCACAGGTAAAAATGCTCTCAAATATTGTATGAAACAGCTAAGAGAAAAGAACAGATGGGGGAATGCCTTCCCAGCTCTACAATGGAAACCCGCTGTGTTTTCAAGATGTTATAGGTATGATCAGCTGCCAAATTTAGGAACAGGAAAGGATTTTTCCCTGAAGGCATTTTTTTTTCACCTTTATCTTCAAGAGATGTCTTCAGGTTTGGAAGAGAATGATTTTATAACTGTCGTGTGAGTTTGCAATGTTGTTACAATAAACAGCTATTGCAGACAAAATTCTGAAAGAATGCGGATCTGGCCATTAATGACCAATTTAGTATTATTGCTGGTGAGAGGCTACTGCTCTGCGGAAAGAAAATAAGACATTCTGATATTCACACTTGTCCTGTGTATCCTTGCTCTCCCTCATGGGTGGAGCACAAAAAGAGACACAGATTACTTGAATCCTGGGGAGTAGGGCAATAAAGCACTTTTCTGTATTATTTGGTATAGATGTTATTACCATAATAGATCCTATGAATGCCTCATAGAAAGGGGATGGTGGGGGAAATCCAGGATTCAGATCATCTTGTAGAGTTTAATGGTAATTATGATCTTGAATCCTCAAAATACATGCCAATATTACAGTTCAGCTCTCCTGTGTGTTTTTTAAGTGTCACTACACACCTATTATAAAGCCCTCCTGGGATTTTCCACACCATCTGTATTTCTTTTCAACATAATTAGAATGAATTTTATTTGATTTGACTGCTAAGTATTAGTGCTAAGACTTCATGAAAGAGCTACCTCTCCAGCTTTAGGAAAAAACACACCATAATGGCTGGGGTTGGAGGGCACTTCTCTGGGGTTACAGCAGGCAGAAGAATCAAGTATCCAAAAAACCCAGACTGCCCCATTCTGGTCAAGTTTTGGGTATCAGACTGCATGTATAAGTCTAAACTAACCCTTGATAATAGCAACAAAATAGCTGTAAAGGAGTTGCATGTTGACTGTTCACTTTAGCAAACTTTGAAGTTCAACTATATTAGTGTTTTGCAAAATCTAATAGTGTATTACGTAGCAGAAATACCGTGTGCCTACAGACTAAACCCAGTATGGCACAGTCTGTCTTTTTTTTTTTTCCCTCACATAAAGAGATAATTTAACTATTTAAAAAGAGAAAACAAGATACAGGCCCAGTTTTTGATAGCTTCCTCTTTAACCAGCTTCAGATCTATGAGAAGGGCTGGCCAGTTTGGATATCATCTTTTTCTCTCTCTATTTACTTTGACTGGAGACATAAGTTTTCTATAACACTACTCAGCACAGTTACACGACTTCTATTATTTATAGTTCATTGCAAAGGGCCTTAGAACTGCATCTGTATTTCTACATATATTGGAGATAACAGAGAGTATTTTATGGTCTTGAGTACAGTTGTAGTCTGCCTGTGTTCACACTATATAGCACCTGGCTTTGAGTTTCATCTGTGGCCCTCAGAAAAAAATGGCTTTTTTTGATTTCTTAGTTTTTACCTTGGATTGTCTATATTGAGTGTTGTACTACAGCCCACTAACACTTTATTTTTTCTTTTTTTATTTTTTTTTATTTTATTTTAACTTTGAAACTGTGACTCTACAGTAGTAAGTCAAACATGTTCAAGACTATTCTCTGGCTCCATCTAGCATGGAATGTTCTCTGTGAATGCCACTAAATTCTCTTAGTCGCTAAAATAAGAAGCTTACAAGCAAATTGCCTAGTTTGAACAGTACGTAGGTTGCACTGGTTCCCTAAGGACATTACAGGAACTGTTTGGAGAGACAAGGGTGGTCCAGAATAAAGATAGTGAAGATCATTCTAAAATTTCATCCATATAAAATCTGGCATTTTGGCAGCCAGGAATATTTCTCAAAATGTCTATTTTAGTCAGATTGGTGTAGCCTGAGGTTTTGTCTTGTATGGATGTAGAAAAACGTGTGAGAAGTTGAGGCTGTAGAGGCTGCTGAGTGTTAAAAGGAAAAAGGATGAAGGGAGCCAAGCTTGACACTGTCTTTTCTATACTTTATACTTAGCATTCATTATCTTCAGAACCACATCTACAGCATATGTTGTCCTCAGAACTGTGGAAGGATGTTATCTCAGAGAGTGCCACCTGGCACTGATCAGAGACACAGCAGAGAAAGTGTTAAACATTTAAGTAGTATGGCAAATCACTCTAGCTCAACCTCACCTCCAGGTTCCATTTTACTTTGCAGTCAAGCTGCTTTGAGGTATCGGTATAGCAGCATTTTGGCCACACAACACTGTCTCAATTCCCTTCCTCAGGATGCGGCTATTTGAACATTTTGTAGCTTTTTTATTTTGCTTTACCTCAGAGAGACAGCCATGCTATGTGTAAGAACACAGGAAAGCCCACAGGCTTAATCAGAGGACCCATAAAACACGGAGGTCAGATAGGTTTAGTCCAAGTCAGTACTTCTAAAACACAGCAGCAACTGGCACTATGTCATTGCCACTCTCAGTTCCACAGCAGTCACTCCCAATGGCCCCATCCTTCCTTTTTTACAAACAAATGCATTTTCCTGCATTATAATCATATTTCTGAAAATATTAGGCTATGAAGCAACAACAGTGCAAGCAAGGCAAGAAAGAGCAGAATGTGCGCTGCTTTGTTAGTGTTTACTTCATGTTGGATTATGCTCTCCTGAGTGAGAACATTCTCATGGTCAGTGGCATGATATTCCTACCTTTCAATAAAGAACAGTAAAATCCAGAATTCTTTATATCACTATAATTATAAAACTTTTGTTCACATTGCTTAGTTTGATTTTAGAATTGCTTTCATCTCAGATTTTTGCTTTTGATTCATGTTTTTCTTCTTAATTTCTATGCATTTATTCTAAAGCATATTTAGAGTAATCTTTGAATTTTATTTTCCTTAAACTTTCTGTGTATTATTTGAGATGTTGCATGTTGGCTTAAAGTAGCTATAGCCTCACAGGGAAAACTACATAAGAGTTTCAGGTGTGATGTTAAACTAGCAAGAAGCCACAATCAGACATGGATGGTCAGCATTTCAGCATTGGTCAGCAAAAGCAGATCACCAAAGCAAACCCTCCTCTCATTGCAAGGCTTCTATTACTACTGCTATGACTGCATTTTGGTAGTTCTGCCTCTTTTTCTTATATGGACTAGAATGTAAAATCTGAAATTACATTTGCTGTGCTTACAGCCCAAATAATAATAATAAAATGTGCCTTTGTTTGTACATGCAAACAGACAGGATAATTTTTAAAGTTATGGTTGATATCCACTGACCATTGGATATTAAAGTTTAACCTGAGATCTGTAGTTTCCATGCAACTATGATCAGCTTCTCTGGAGTCACCCATAATTTATATCAAACTATTAATACATATGAACAGACAACCTGTGCAAAACCCCCAAATAATTAACATCCCCTTGAAAACTAATTCCTGTATTCTTCTGGTAGAGAGTAGAGAGGAAAAACCTCAAATAAACAAAACTCTAAGAGACTTAATCGTACTTACTGAGATAGAACAAAATGGTCATTAACTAACACAATTAAACTTTCTCACTCAGCAGGAATTGTCTGGAATTGTGGATGTCCGACGTAAGAATCTTACTTGAGCTTGATTTTTTTATATAGCATGTGATCCATAAACTTAAATGACAGCAGCACTTCATAGTTCAAAATTTGACACGTTCATAATCACTATTTGTATTTGGATCTCATATGCCAGTAAATAAGTATTGCAGAGAGATAGAACAAATTATTGAGAATCTCTTGAACAAAGCCACCTTCTGCAACATGGCCTGTCCTACAGAAGTGTCACACTTCAATTGATTGATAGCCAGCAAAAAACAAACCAAAACAAAACCAAAACCAACAACAAAACAACAACAAAAAAAAAAACCTAGATGAAAATGAAGAGGCAGAAAATTTCAGAACTGAAACCATGATGGTTAATATTGCAATATGACAGTTTGATCTCAGAATATTTTACAAACAAGTTGCACCAAAGTAGTTTTAATGAATTGTTCATCATTTTCTGTACAGTACCAATTGAACAACCCTATGACATCTACTACGCTGAAGACTTCATGTTTACTTTTAGGGAAATACCTTTAATAGTCAGGAATAATTCAGTAAAACTTACTTCAAAGTCAAGGTCCGAATAACGTGATTTTCTTCTCTATTAAGCAATAAAAAAGAAAGAAAAAAGAGGTTGTATTAACAAGGGGACTATTTACCAAATTATATTAATGAGTCTAAATAACATTCTCGTTTTCGTTTCAGATATGTTAGATATTTTCATAAGAGGCTGTAGATTTTATCTTGATAATTTAAGATTAATGCATGACTTTGCATAGAGTTTATTAGACCACTATCATATTCTTTTTTCTGAAATAAACCAGACTGCATTTCACTGGGATGAATAATATGCATGTTATTTGCATGCAATTGAACCTGTTGGTGTATAAAATATCTCTCTATGCTTTCTTTGGTATTTGCAAATTAACATCTTATCTATATTTTTTACACAGCTATCTATACATATCTATGATGTAGATTTTTATAGATACACAGAAATTGATTCTTTCCTACATCAGGCTTACATTGGTACAACTCCATTGATTTTAATGGAATAAATGAAAGCAAAATCAAGCCAAAGCCATCTACACTTTCTATAGCTTCAGCTTGTTTGTTTGCAATGACAATCTGGATGGAGAAAGCAATGATATTTTTACAGTTATGACAAATCTGATTCAAAGCATCTGATATAAAGCAAGAATGATTTACTAGTGAAGTAATCACTTCTATAAAATGCAACAGAATATGATTGCTTAGACATATCATAAATAATTTAGCACATTTTTTGTACAGATTCTAAAAACCCCCAATTATAAAGTCAAATTATATCAGAAAGAAGCAGAAATATTATAAAGAACAGATAAAAATATATTTGTTCTCCTAAGGTTGGAAACTGAACAGCTTGCAATAGACTAAAAAGATGTAGAAAGAAGCAGCTAAGTTGGAAGAGCTGAGAGGAGTGCAGAGACCATGCAAATGGAAAGAAAAGATACATTCCACTTCAGGAAGGATTGTTAAAGGAAAGGAAAAGTACCCTAAAAAAAGAAAAAAGCTTGATTCTACAGTCTAAGCCTAATTTTTGTGGTAGGATAGGATGACTTTAAGCCATGGTGAAGGAACCTTTTCAAAAAATTGCTCCTAATTTCTGCAGTGACGTACAAGTCAAACCCGTTAAGTCATGATGAATAATGTTACTGACTGCATTAGACTGATTTTGTTTGGCTTAACAAACATAGATCCTTTAGTAAGCTGTATTTTTTTCCTTGCAATTCAAAGAATAATTTTACAAGTCTTTCAGTTGCAGAAAATGGATGGTCTCTGAGCCGTTGATAATACCACTTTGTCACAGGTTGTCTGGTTTTGTACTAAAATTTTGATGCTCCAATCCACAATAATATGAAGAATAATATTGTAGCACTGTTGACAAACTCTGATGCCTAAAGAGCTGGGAGGCAGTATAAAAGAACAGCCTATAATACAATTAACACTACCACCAACAACAAGCTTTGGAGAAGTTATATTTAATCAGCAAGGCTTGATTTAACCTAGCACACTTTAAAGAGATTATTTTAGAAAAATTAATTTGCAAAAATAATGAAAACACAGAAATGAAAAAGGTCTTGGTGGTAAGAAAAATACGAGGGCCAGAGTCTCAAAAGCCCAGATTCTCAAAGCAGCTATGATCTTACTTCTCATTCATAGTAAGAAGAGCCACAGTACAAGTATACCTTTGACATCTGCCTTCATCATCCATCTGTAAATCAATACCTGAAGAAATGTATGTATTTCTAATGATGAAGGATCTATTCTTAAGATGCAATTAGAGCACATCTACCACTGTAAAGGCTCAGTAGTTACAAAAGAAATGCACAGCAGATGAAGTTTACAGGAGCAGCTTTGAAAAATGCTTGTAAAATCTATTTTTGAGCTACAGTTCAGTAATAAACCTGATATAATTGAACTGTCTGACTGAGAATCCTAAGTGAAAACATGGAAGATTTAAGAGAAATGTGTAGTTTGCTAGATACTGTGATTTATAAACCTGGAACTTTTGTATTTTGCCTTAGATCTCCTTGACCATAGTGAAAATATTCCTGGCACAGTTGAATTATTAGGTTCTGCACCAGACATCTCTAACACTGTAAAAAGACATATTTAACAGTCTACAACATATTTAACTGTGCTATTGTCAGAAAGAGGCAACTATTGCAATTATGCTGTTAGATCACACCAGTTATGACTGAGCAGGTCATACCACAGGTTTATCTCAGTGGGGATTTTTCTAGGGCTCAACAAGAATCTATCACGTTTATTTTAAATTTATATAGTGAAGGACATCTGTTCTGTGCTTGTGCTTCACTTTTTTTCCATGGCTGCATACAGTGAATTGGAGTACAAGTGCTGTCAGAGCCTATTCTCCTAAGACATGGAAAGTATGTAACTGCCACAGGTCCGAACAGTAGCAAGCAAGTTCTATGAGTTCCTGGAAAATAAAGGATGCTGGTTATGAAGGTGATCCTGCACCAGTGAAAGTTATTTGCAGTATTGTTGCTGACATCATGACATACATGATCAGGTCCTCCTGGCTTGGTTACTACTCCTGGCCTTGAAATAACTGCAGTGTTGGTTTTTTGGAGGGGGTTTGTTGTGTTTTTTTTGTTTGTTTGTGGGGTTTTTTGTTTTGTTTTGTTGGTTTTTTTTTTTTTTTTTTGAGAGAGAGGGAACATATTCAGAAGCATTAAGTCGTTGGGAATCTTACAAGGATGGAATAGTTTTCCTCCAGTCCCAATCGGAAATTGTCATTCTACTCAATTCTTCTAGTTTCTGTATGATACGCGTAAACCATGCAAATCGTTGCTTTAATTGTGATTGTAGATAAACTTATTTTCTTATATGAAGTTTATTTGTTATGTCTCTTTTGTCTGAGAAAAATGGGGTTTTCCACACATACCTAAATGATTTCAGAAATCAACCATCTGGCTCATTCCACAATTTAAATTAATAAAAGGCAGCAGCTGAGTGGAGTAAGGGGTGCTGGGGGGAAATCTCTTGCGTCAAATGAGCTGCTGAACTGGCTGCACCAGAATGTTTCATTTCAAGAAGCCGTTCATTTTACCCACTTGCAAAACTGAGAATTATTTTAGCCAACATAAAAAATTGACCGGAAGCCAGCGTTTTGTTTCAAAGATCAGTTTGAGGTCCACTTCAGTATTAACATTAGTAGAATATAAATAAAAAATATCTGTAAAGCATAATATCCATAGTTTGCCTCATTTCTTATTTTGTATTTGACCAGATTCTGCAGTGGTGTTTCAGGGATGAGTAGAGGACAAGTATAAAGAGACATTTTGCTACAATACCCTCCCTAATCCTTCAGTACTTTAGGAATTTCCTTGGGAGGAACTTACTCTACTGAGTTTAGTGACACTTTTTTACAGCACTCTATTAGTCTAATCATGTTTTGTAGTTATTCTTAATTATGACACACAAAATATGTTGGGGTAGTGAATTCCATAATTTAAATATGCATAACATGACAAAGGAAATTACATTTTTTTTTTTTATTCCTTTGACATTTCATTTGATGCCTCTGGTTTTTATATTATAGGAAATATGAATAACTGCTCCCTATTCACTACTCAGTCATCTGTTTTTCAATCTGAAGAGCCCTAAATGCTGGAGACCCACAAGGGTAACAAATAAAGGGGCTACCTAAAAAGCTGAAGACAAATGCAATTATTCAGCAGCCGAGAGCTGACTGGTATAATTCTGATTAAGAAAAAAAAACCAACCAAGAGGTATGGGTAAGCAGTGAACTGAAACCCATGCACAATTATAAATGCAAAAAAAAAAAAAAAGTCACATCTCCATTTAAACAGGCAAGGCTGGGAACAGTCCCTTCTGAACAACTCCAGCATCAGTTCTACACTGACAGAAGCCAAGTCATGCCTCTAAACTGGGAAAATTTCAGAGGAGAACAGCAGAAAGTTCTTTTAAAGAGTTAATAGCACTGGGTGAAGAGGAAAGGATAAAAAAGTGATACAGCTTGTTTAAATATTGGCTCTGGAAAAGGAAAGCACAGAAACCTGTTCAGAAACCTGAGAAGGTTTCCGAACCAATAAACAAAGCTGGTGTGAGAAAAACCTGAAAAGTTGTAATTCAGAGAGAAGTTTTTTTAAAAGGAATAAAGACAATTTATGCAACTATATCATAATCTTCTAAGGAAAAGTTGAAGCCCTTCATTCTAGTGTTGAAGTTTGAGTATGTATTAGAGAAACACACTGTAGAAAATGTTCTTGCATTGATAGAAGACATGACCAGACAGGATTTTTTCCATCTCTGATTTCTAGAGCTCTTTGATCTTAATTGATAAAATCAATTTCATGGGGCAAAAAACCAAAACCTGCACTTCATGCCAGGACCAAAGTGAAATTCTGTGAATAAAGGTTTGCAGTAATAATTTGTTTTAAATCAATTTTACTTTGCGCTAATCATATATAGCTTCCGTGTGTAATTCCAGAGCAACTTTAAACTCTGCTCACTGAGGGACGAAAATAGAATACTGAAGAATAATTTCCATACACCAGCATGCACTAATCTGCTGGCACCAGGAAAGAGCTGCTTTTACTAAATGACTAATAAAATTCCTCTCCATCTCTGTAAAATGACAAATGCCTGGTTTTCTCCTTATTCTAATCTGCATTACAGCACTACCTGATTAATTACATGAGATGCTCCTGAAGATATATTGCATTGTGCAACGTATAATTGAAACCAGAGATACTGTATTATAGTGAGGGCTATAACCATGCTTCCATTAATATAAAGCCTTATTATCAGCAGTTTACAATTCAGTCTGAGATTAGATTTGACATACAAGATCTTAGCCTGGGGAGGACTTTTTCCGAGAACAAAATTAAGGGAAATTCTTTTTTGGCCCTCAGAGATATAAAAAATGGAATGTGGATAGACAGTTTTGATTTAAAATGTCTTTTGTGTGTATATAACTGAAAAATCCCTTAGTTTCTCAATAGAAGATTATGATGGCTATTAGTTCATAACATGAGCTAGACATAAAGCAAGCAAATTTTCATGAAAAAGTGAAATAGCTCTTTAATGTGGGAATATTAATTCTAAAAACTACACTAGTGAATTCTGCACATCAACACACAGCACAAACGTAATTTCAGAAATCTCAATTTAAAACTAATTTAAAATTATTCTGCTTTGCTGCTCCCTTTCTTTATACAGTAACCTGCAAATGTATTTAGTCAATCAGATGAACCCACTTGCTTTGTGTTTCTGAAGGGGAAAAATGTAGCATTTTTTAAATATACAAGCAATCGAAAATATGTTTCTTAAGGATCATATGTAGTTAAGTTAGCTGCTTATAATGTAAAGTCTGAAATATATGCTACACTTCACAATACTGACTAAAATTTTAGTCCTTTATATCTTCAGTTACGAGAATCAACTCTGCATGATTCTGCCCCCACGCCTGTATGGTAACCTGAAAATAAGATGCATCAATTTCTGAAGTCGGAGGACTCTGCAACCTACACACTCAAGTGAAAGAAAGAGAAGGTTGTTATAGGGCTAGATTTCATTTCACTGACAGTCACAAAATTGGCAAGAACTGCCTCCACAGCTTACTGAAGAATGAAATGGGGAATGGGAAGCAGAGAAATCCGATATACCAAATGCCTGAAAATAAATGCATTGTGGAAACATGACAAAGGAAATTCCTGTGGTGCTCGTCTCTCTCTATCTGTTCTCTCTTTCTCTCTCTTTTTACTTCTCTTATCAAAATCAAAATGACATCACACCAATTTACTTTTGTTCTGCCTGATGCTTTGGTACCTTATTGACCAGCTTGACTGTTTTGACTGTGTATTTACTCTCTCCTTTCCTGTTTTTTTTAGTTTTTTGTTGTTTGGTTGATTGGTTTTCTCCGTTTTTTTTTGTGGATTTTTTTGGGGAGTGTTTTTTTTTCTTCTTTTGTTTTTTTTTTTTTTGTTTTTTTTTTTTCATTTGCTTGTTTGGGTTTTTTATTTGTTTGTTTTTAATTTTAGACCATTTATCTTCTCGGCTGTGGCAGTATTTTTTTTCCTGAAGTCCCTTGCCAGTGATATGGCCAAGGACCTCTGAAGCTGACTGCCTTTGAATGTATTAAGTGCTCTCATGAATGAATACAGAAGGATTATTTTGGTCAGACAATCAGCTTCCATTCTAAGGGCTTTATGTCTTCCTCCACATAAAGATCTCATAGCAGAAACTCAGAAAAAAGATAAGGAAGGAAGATATGAGACTGGAAAGAAAATTCCAGCCATTTACATGGCAAACAATTTGGGAAGTGCTTTCCTTCCTGTTCTTACAGAGCAGATGCTCTTTCTTCCCTTTAATAACTTTTATAGTCTGCCTTTGCATAGCCTTCATCTTAAAAATAGCTAAAAGTCTTTGTCTCCTTTCATTTCTTTTCCATTTCTGCTCACACTACACTAGCCATAATTCCTGTGAAGGAACCCTTCATTCTTCTTCTGCAAAGGGAATGATGCAAGTCTCCTCGCACACTCAGGCAGCAGGTATCTACTTCCTCTTGTATTTTTTCTTTACACAATAAAAAGAAGTTAATTATTTATCCTGGATCTCTATCTGTTGCACAGATCACCTTTCTCCTCTATATTTAAACCTCCTAACCTTTCTCTGCATCTAAGTGGCTGGGAATGCAGTACTTCACTTCAAAGTAATTTCATTTTAATGAGCACACCACTCTGAGTGTACACTTCCAAAATAAAAACCGTTCCAGAAGAGTGTACAGAGAGTGCTTTCTTCATTAAAATTGAAACACTTTGAACTGAAGAAGTACACTCCACTTTGATGCCAAGGTAGCAAAGCCAGTTTTAATCCAAGCATATAAGGGATGTACAGGAGATTAGCCAGATGTTCAATTACTCCTCCTAAGAAACTCCATGATGTATTAATATGCCTGTCTTTGCCTATAATTGCATGAGTACTCTTGGGTACATACCAAATAACATAAAACCCCACTGATTTGCACGTTTGGAATTTGCAGATCCTTAAGTTTACACTTATCTGGGCAATACTTGCGTGTAAATATTATGGCATTCTCAGACTATCTTTTGAAAGTATATATGTAATATACACTTCAGTGTATATGTAATATGCACCTCATATGTAATAAAGCATTTGATTGTTCCCAATGAAGTATTTTCTTGAGAGAAAAATATGCAGATATAAAAACTAGGAGAAAGTTTGAGAAGAAAGTTTGTGATGCACTGTAGGATTCAACTGACTAAATTTAGGACATCAGCATTTTTTATGTTTATATCTAAACTACTCATTCTGGCTTCCTTTATCACACCTGAAAAGAGATATCTGCACTGAGGGCATGTGATTTTCTTTGTCCTGGAGTAGATGTCTAAAAGTGGTCTAAAAGTGCATATTTCTCTCTTTGACCCTAAAGGGGATCCGAATACGTAAAGCTCTTTTTGCATATCAGAAGGGGAATGCCTACATTTAGATATCTAATGGTAGGGGTGACAGAACCTCCCTGCAGAGTTAAAAGTCAGGACATATATTCTTGCACTGATACTATGGTTCTATTCCAAAACATCCATCTTCAGTGATCATAATTAATACAAAGTTTAAATAAAAGAGAACATAAAAAGAAAACATAAAAATAATTTAGCCTTCACTTTACACAGCTTTGTTTTTTTTGCTATGCTTTTATCTCTATATACACTTTTTAATTATTTAAATAGACACAATGTTCTAAGGGCTGATTATCTCTTTGAATGCGCAAAATACAGAAAATAATTGATTTAATGAATGTAGAAAGGTAAAGATATTACTCAAAAGCTATTTTTTCCAAACGTACTCGATTCTTTGAATTATAGTGCACATAGGTCTGTAAACTGGTTCCTTCAAACACAGTACTCCGGTATTTCACTAGTAAGAGGGAAATGAAATTTTAAAGAAATAATGCAATTTTAAGATGTGAAAAAACTTAAGCTTTATATTTTTTGAAGGGTCCTCTGACTCTGCTGGTTTGGTTTTGTGGCCACAAAGACTACCATCCACCACAAAGGGAGTCGGCAAATAAGAACTATTGTATATATGTCAATATATTGTATTTTACTGGGTATCCGGTTGCAAACAGTTATGCCTGCAGCATTTTTGTGGCTTGAGATATTTGGGGCTTCATAAGTACACTTCTGAAATCAGAAGCTGGGTCAGATCTTACGTGAAAATGAGTCACACAACATCTTAGGGTGTTCTGATAACCTGATAAATTCTCTAACTGCTACATAAACTATTCCCATTATTATGTTCTTAATAGTTACTGACCTTAAATTATATTAAAAGGAAGAATCGTGTTAACAGAGGTCACAACTGCCTAAGTACATTTTACTCACGTGGTAGTTGACAATTAATGTGTAGTTACATGATAAAAAAAATAGTATTATGCTAATTCCAGAGAAAGCACCTGGAAACATACAGTGGAAAACAGTGGAAGAACCCAACTCCCTGTATTATGCAGAAGACACAAAAGGAGGCCTTCACCACCTGTCTCGGGACACCTCTGTTTCTTCAGAAAAATGAAAGGGGAACTGTCCCTGTAGAGCAGAAATCCATGAACTTTGATGTTGGAGTTCAGCTGGGACAGCAGAATGAGTAGAATGGGTGGGAGGATTCCTACTGCTCAGCATCATCCCCTTTACTTTGTCCTGTCATGCTCTGTCTGCAAAAACATAGGCAGAATGATCTGAATTTCCTGCTGCAGTGTTTGCTGTTCCATAGCGGCTGATAAAGCCTTGTCTTTTGAAAGGTCTTGAAATCTTTTAAAGTTATGTTGTACTGGACATAAAAAATACTTTGACAATTCCTTGCCCTCCCTTCTTTATTTTGTTTATGGCAGCAGTAAATTTAATCTAGCTGGTCAGTTTTAGCCAACTCCATCTGGGGTCTTTACCTCAGGCCTTGCCTTTTACACACTGCACATATATAAAATGCAATCACAGCTTTTATCTGGCTGGATCTGTTCGTCTGAATCTGCTTGAGACACTGATTTTCTTCTACGTACATTTTTTTTCATGTTCCTATCTTCAATTCATTGCAGTGCATCCTTATCAAAAGATGAAGTAATGCTATATAATCAAGTAGTGTTGAGAACCACAAAAGCAGACACAAAAGCCAAAACAGTTCCTTTCATTTCTGATCTGCCTAATATCTGTTTTTTTCCTAATTCTTTGGAATTATGCTAGGTTCAATAAGGTTTAATAACATAACTGTTTACAGCTTTCTAGACCAAAATACAGCTTTCTAAACCTAATATTTTTACCAAGGTAGAAGAGGCTAAATATTTGCTAGCATATTTTACTATGTTTTACTACATATTCTACTTCATACTTAGTGGTCCCATCTGAGAATAAAAATTACATGCAGAACAGAGATTCAAATTCGATGTCTAAATCTCATCTCAGAGGCAAGTTTAAAATATGAGACAAACGTAGTAAAAAAATGAATAACTCTAAGGAGCAGTGCACTATACTCAGAGATTTTCAGCCATGTTTTCCAGCGGCCTCGGGAATTGGAATTCTGTGTAAGATGAAGTAATTATTGTCCCAATTTTTACAAATTAACTAATGTCTTATTTTTTTTAGGCTTGCTAGATGGCCTTTATCACCAGTGGGAAGAGAGAGGCATCACCAGAGAGTATTCAGACCTCAGGTAGAGTGGATGATACAGTGGCACGTTTATCTTGTCAAGGAATTATGAATCTTCCCTAGATACCTCAACCATATGTCCAGTCTTAACTGGACTGGATTTGAGCCCCTATATCTGACAAAAATTAACTGAAAGACAGTATTGTAGATAGGTAGGAGAGGATACAGTATTGTAGATAGGTAGGAGAGGATACTACAGGAAGGTGATCTTAGCTATCCTCCTTCTGGGGTTGCATTAAATTGGAGAAGCACTTCTTTGTACCACATGAGATCTATTAACTAATATACCTGAGCTGATGGAAGTAACTTCTTTACAATGCAAACTTGCTTTGAAAGAGTCTGTCTGTCTGAGCACTGAGTGGGCAAGTACTTGCACTACCTTTTAGAAATAACTGAAAATTTGCCCCAAGATTTTACATATTCACTTTAGCAATAAACAAAAAGTAGATACTATTTGACTACTTGCAAAGCCCCATACTTCATTTTTCATTTTTTTTTTCGTTAAATTATGTCTTGTAAAAACTTATGGTAATACACACAATATAAACAGCATGGAGAATATTTCACATTCAAAGCTGGTAAAGGCATCTCTTGAAAATAAACTAAGTTTGATCTTCTGCCCAAACTCTCCAGTCAATCCACACACAAAACTTCAACTCCATTTAAAAAGAAATATACATAAATATCCCCTATTTATGAAGTATTTGCTACAGTTCTGTATCTAACAGTTGAAAAGTCAGGTATAGTCTCTGTTTCCCTACACAGACGGGTCCAAACATTGTTGAGTAATAGCTAATGGCAGTAGCTTTGCATATACAGTAGCTTTTTTTTGCATCTGTAAGTTCTTTCAGGGAAGACTATGTTCCATGTTTTTCTCATTTGTCTTTTTCTTTCCCACCAAATGCTGGTGAAAGGTATTTCCAATTCTTAACGAGGCCGAAATAGGAAATTAATTCCACCTCACTGGTGGTTTTGCATAAGTAAAAGCTGAATAGGAATGGCAGTATTTGACAGTTAGGTCTGAAGAAACAACATGAATTGTTTTCACTTTTATAGTGTTCAAATCCAACAGAGAGATTGTAGTAATGAACTGAATCCCTTTCAAAGGTTTTTCAGTTCAGTTTCACAATCTGACTGGAATATAGGATATGAAGTCCACTTGTACCTATTGCACACATCAGTTGTACCAATGCCTGCACACACATGCAAACAATATTTAATCAGTAAATGGTAAACTATTGGATGGAAAAATCCAAGATTTACATGAGTGAGAGCAGAATCAGACCTATCATATCTGAGAGAGATATGATTGTCAGCAATAAAATGGCATATATTTTCAACTGCATGTGCTTGCAGGTAGGGTCAGTGATTATCACTTGTATCTTGCAGAAACAGATTTTCTTCTCATAGCAACACAGTATTTTCCAGTGAACTTTACCTGGTAGGTCACGAAATCCTTTGCAGTCGTGTGGAATGTTAAATCTCCAGGACTATAGAGTTTCCTACAGACTGGCTCGGAAAATTTAATCTTGTTTTCTAGGTATAAACACTTCTGATAATAAGAGAAATAGGAACAGCAGTGTATGATCCCAAACAATAATTTATACTGAATTAAAACATTAGCTTCACCCCTTAGACAAAAGACACAATTTATTGTCTTATCAAATAATTAGAACAACAGAGCATGCAATTTGTTTATGCACCACTGACCTCTAAGGAGCTCATTGATATTGTGGATCCAGTTTCACTTCTTGATAATCCCGTAGTGTCATCTAGCTCAGAGGCAATGAAATTCTTCACTGCTGTGCGGGGCTCAAATGGTAAATTCTGCATATGTTCTTGGGTAGGAAGGTGCTGGTCTAAATTGATATTAAATTGGTCCATTACAGAAGGATTCATATTGAACTCTGGATTAACTTTGTAGTGCAACAGCCTTTCATGAGGCAATGTATCCATGCCTATATTAATTTTGCTCTCATCTTTCAGTGATGGCTGGGTATTTACTGAGCCCCGGGGCATGACTATATAGTCGCTTTCTATCATGCGTTCTTGAGGATGGACTATGTCCATATCTGCACCTCTCAAATTATCATCAGTGCATAAATACACAGTCCTCCGCAACTCACTGTTGTCTTTTTTTAAGCACTGATTGGCCAGTTCACTCATACTCATAGGCATATGGAGACCTGTTGGTTGCTGGATGATGACTTTGGAGATAATATTTCCAGGCAAGGTAGAATAGCTCATTCCTTCAGGGTTTGGTCCCTTCTCCTCCTCTTCATCATTTAGTGAAATTCTAGAAAGTGTTCCTGTTATAGTTGCTGCTCTGCAAGGTCCAATGTCTTTATGTAGAACTGTGGGTCAGAGAACAAAATTATTGCAACAGGACACCATGTCTGCCTAACACTGCTTTTTCTTGTGGCTTTATTTAGCAGTGCTCTCTTTACCAGTGCATCTTCTTAAACTCTTTTTCTGTCCATTTAATAACTTTTATTCCATAAACATTGTTATAGGAAGGTTTGGTTTTATTGTCTTTTGGGGTTTTTTTTTAGATCAACATCTCTTAATCTACACAGTATAACTAACTGACAGATCTCTGACTAAGCCTCCATCATTTATATAAGTTAAAAGCACTCCTTCATTTATTGCTACTGCCTCATATAGATCTTAGGTGACCTACAGCTTAAACAAAGCCTGCCATGTGGAACCCGATTAAGGATAAAAAAAAAATAAAACCAAAACACTATGACATCTGTACTGCCATTATTAACTCCACATAACCTCCTCCAAAATGTCAAACAGATTGTTAGGCAGAATAATCTTGTCAATCCATTGTAATGACCTACCATAAGATTATAACCATGAACATGTGTTTCTGAGCTCCTAAATGTTTCTTTTTAATGACTTTTAAAATTATTCTGTGTTAAATTATTATTTTTTTTTTATAAAAGTGACAAAAAAGTAACTATATTGGGAAAAATTGCAAGGACTTTTTTGTCCCAGTTGAAAATATTTAAATTCATACCAGTGCTAGTTTGTGCAATAAAATCTAGCTCATGGGCTGAGACAGTAAGACAGCTTGAAGTATCTTTGGTATTACATTTACACCCCTTTTGGCAGCCTAAGGGATGTAATGATCCAGATCCCCCAGTACCTGTCAGCTTAGTGCCATGAGGCTTCCTACTCTCCTACCTCACAAAAAACTTCCTCTTGTGTTTCCATTATGAAAAGAACAATTTGCCTTTAAACAACAGAGTACAAATACCCGACTTCATTGTGGCTGCTCCGTTGTTTCCAGTAGCACTTATTAAGACACTTAAGTGATCTGTTCTTAAATGTTTTATTAAAAGAAACCAAGATTAAATGTTTATCTAGGAAAGCCTGATCCTAACTGCATTCTAAGTCCATCTCCTTAAGGATGCCCTTGGCAAGGCTCTCCCTACTGCAAGGCCATGTTGGCAAAGGTAAGGAGTAGGAGCTACATGGACCAATGCTGGATTTGCGCTTGCTTTGGATGGTGACAGACATGTAATAGTGTTGCAATGCACTACCCTGGTCCCTTCAAAATACATGTGCATATTAAAACTAATTTATATGGAAGAGCTATTACTATGTTTCAAGAACTGAACTGGCAGTTTTTTAAATGTGGGTGACTGGAAATTCAAACTTTACCTTAATGAGATCAGCCTTCTTGGCTCCTCATATAGCCAGTGAAGAGAGACAGCACGTTTCAGGCAGGTGACGCAGATCAGCTTCTGCCCTGACACACCCTATGGAGAGGGCCACCCTCTCTTTCTTTCTCTCTTCATTCAAAAATGGGGGTGTCTAGGTAGGATTGCCTCCCTAGGAAAAACTGTTCTTTGGGAATATATCCTACATGTAAAAATTTCTATAGGATTGAAATGGTAATTTATTTTGTCCTGTACTTTCTGTACACAAGGTTGGAAAATAGTTTTAAATGTGTTATTTATGTGGAAACAGACATAGCTGATTACTAAGTAAAAATTACACTACTGACGTCTTAAAGGACCCCAACTCGTTCCAGTAAAGTGGAATCAAATTTAATTTTCCTGATACCATGCTGCTTAAGCTACTGTTGATTTCACTTAGAGTGTTAAAAAACTTACCCTTTTAAAACCTAACACCAATTGATGTATCCTTTATAGACATAGCTGTTAAGATACACTATGTATATATGGTCGATGAGAAAATGAACATGAGCTGGCAGTGTGCGCTCGCAGCCCAGAAAGCCAAACGTGTCCTGGGCTGCATCAAGAAGAGCATGACCAGCAGGTCGAAGGAGGTGATTCTGCCCCTCTGCTCTGCTCTTGTGAGATCTCACCTGGAGTATTGTGTGCAGTTCTGGTGTCCTCAACGTCAAAAGGACATGGAACTGCTGGAACAAGTCCAGAGGAGGGCCATGAGGATGATCAGGGGACTGGAGCACCTCCTGTATGAAGACAGGCTGAGGAAGTTGGGGCTGTTCAGCCTGGAGAAGGCTGTGTGGAGACCTCATAGCAGCCTTCCAGTGTCTGAAGGGGGCCTATAGGGATGCTGGGGAGGGACTTCATCAGGGACTGTAGTGACAGGAGAAGGGATAACGGGTTAAAACTTAAACAGGGGAAGTTTAGATTGGATATAAGGAAGAAATTCTTTCCTGTTAGGGTGGTGAGGCACTGGAATGGATTGCCCAGGGAAGTTGTGAATGCTCCCTCCCTGGCAGTGTTCAAGGCCAGGCTGGATGAAGCCTTGTGTGGGATGGTTTAGTGTGAGGTGTCCCTGCCCATGGCAGGGGGGTTGGAACTAGATGATCTTGAGGTCCTTTCCAACCCTAACTATTGATTCTATGATTCTATATTTTTTTTTAATAGCAAAATGATGGTTTCACATTAGCTTGTGTAGCAAAGAAAGTTTTGTGTGTTAAGACTGATCATTTTTCCATTTGCCTTCAACAGATAATTACTTCCCAGCTGCTGAACTCTAAAAGGCTTTTGTGAGAAAATGAAATAAATGTATACAGTAGTATCACTTTTCTCTTTACATTTATAAATATGTGTTGTAAACAGTTAAGCCCTGATATTTTTCTAGTTTTCACTTCACAAGGAACTAGTACAAGACTTCTTTGTGCTGGCTAAATGCTCTCTTGTTCTTACCTGACCGACAAGCAATGTCCACGTCCTTTTCAAAATCAGTCTGTAACAAGAAACAATGGAACAGGTCAACCATTATTAACTGAAAACTAAACCACAATATCTTTTTGTCAACTAGCACTTCCAAAATGTCCTACTTACAGAGTCATAGTCTCTTAAAAGTGGTTTCTTGTTGCTGGGAAGGTGAAGTGTATTGTTTTACAACAGCAGAGCTTTACAAAGTTTCCTAAAGTATAAGTGGGTGGTTTTCAAAGTATGCTGCCTGACCAGAAAAAATAAAATAAAATAGGTGGAAGTAGAGTATATACTTTTAATAAAACGATACAGTGTATACATTTTTATGTATATGGAAGAGTAACTTCTTTATCTCATTGAAGGATCATCTTAAAGGAAGCTTTTCATAATGATTTTATAGAAAGAAGTATGGAAAATAGTCTGCAATACAAATTACTGTGAATAAGTGCAATCCAATTAGTCCACCCTGTCTGAAACTTGATTAATTTGTTATGAAGTGGTTATTTGTTATGCAACATTCTGTCCACCCTTGCTACTAACGTAATCACATAAACCTTGTACTCTCTGAAAACAACTGTTATTTATTTTATTGGGCAAAAAATTAATTCTAAGAGCTAAGAATGATTTTTAACAGTTGAAAATCCAAGCACACTTTTCCCAGTGAAACAAAACTGTTTATCATGTTATAGAATTCAAGTAATTCTTAACGATGTTTTTATTTCCACAATATGTTTATTGCATGAAAAATGTTTAATAAAACTGATCTCTTTCCTCCTTGAGAAGTCCAAACACTGGGTTCTTTTTGTGTCATCATTTTGGAAGGGCATCTTCCTGCTGACACTTGCATTTTTTAGGGCCTAATTCTGTCCCCATTATAGTCAATGAAAAGCTGTCACTGAATTGAAGGAACCAATGTGTTGTCTTGGTATACTACTTAACAATATTAGTAAATCCAAATTGGCATACTGTGCCATTCACTATCATCTCCTTAATTTAAGCCGCTAAATAGATTGCCCCTCTAGAATTTCTACCACTTTCTCCTTGTCTGACTTAGTTTGAGAGGAACATTTTTCCAGGCCTAATGAAGAGAAAACTCTGAAATCCATCAGTTCTCTTTGCATCAATAGTAGAAAAAGTCATGATATATTTAGATTACTTTCTCATTTTCTTATGTAACAACTTTTTGTCATAAAGAACAATGGTGGAATTCTCTGTCCTCCACTAAATGATCACACCACTAATTTAAAACTTGCTAAGTGTTTAAAGCAAGCAGATAATGACCTAAAAAGGCTTATGCTTAAAAATGGTGTTGATATTTAAGCTGTGCATACTGTGCACTGCATTGTATGTGCTTGCCACGTACAACACAGTTTTTTTCTTTTGCGTAGGAACACTAAATTAATAGTCAAAGAAGAAATAAAAGCTAACCATGATTTGAGCATGTCCATTAGGAAAAGAACTTGAAGAATCTACGTTGATAGGATCCTGGCAATTTCTCAGTCGACATCTAAATGCGTCTTGAACCTGTGAAAACAATACCTTATACTGATTCTTGTGCAACATCACACACTCTACTCCTGTTAAATAATAAATTAAACTGTATGTAATACAATGCATGACTTTTCTTTGGCATATTTAATAAAGCAGAAGCAGTAAACATAAATGCCTATTCCTGCCAGTTCATACATTTTCTATATTTTGTGGCTGCTGCAAAATCTGTCAGTCTATCACATTAAGACCACAGAATTAGATTTGCTGGGGACAGAATTAACTAGTAGTCAGTGATGATCTGGTACTTGAATCAAATCTGTCTCAGGTGATAGTATTTGTCTTTGTCTTCTCATTCAGTTTGGCACAGGTCTGATAGCAGGATTAGTAGATATACTATTAACCATTGCAAAATTAAATATGTCTTCTGCTTAATAAAGGTAAGATTCTTGAAAGACAGTTCTTAATAGTTACTATAATCAGATACATAGTGCTTCCTAATTATACTTTAAAGAATAAGTCAGTTTGAAAGACGGTACTGATTCCAATCAAAATTTCTATAATTCCATGTATAAGGAATCTCATGCACCTCTTCAAAGAGTAAAAGTCTTCAGATCAGGTAAATATCTTCAATGCGATCACAAGAAGAAGAAAAGTAGACTGTTTGCATAGAGTCTGGGTTCTCAAAATTAAAAAAGAACTTTGCAGAAATTGCTGTTTACAAGTATGATCCATAAAGTACATTTTAAGACTTGTCCCTAAACCACAGGTATATTTGAGGAATTATCTTTTCATAGGAAAGTCTATTTTTACTTTGATTTTGGGCAGAATGCGTGTCTAAAGAAATTGCAATACTTTTGTGAGAAGGATGTGATTCAACATAGAGGCACATTCAAAAGAAAAATCAGTTCCTGTTTGCTGACAGGAGAATGCAAACATATTTTGCTGCTTTCTCATGCATACCACAGAAAGGACAGCAAGGCACCTTTTGGAATGGAAAGTTTTAATTTTTTTTTTTTTCTAGAAATGCAAGTATCCCTATTAGCAACCTGACTGCAAGGTGTGATTTGGAAAAGAGGAATATGGTTTGGTGACCTCCAATCAAAACAAATAAGTATCATTTCTTGTTTGAATATGAAAGTACTTTCAATAAAATGCCTACAACAATCTACATCCCATTCTTTATCCATAGAAAACACTTGTTATCTTATTCAGAATTATTAAAAGGAAAAAATTTGTATTCTACTCATGGACATTTTGTGAACAGCAGAAAAGGATAAATCATTAATTGTTGCTGGTGAAAAGCTGTCCCCTTTCAATACATCATATCGTACTGCAAGCTATTAAGAGCTTTTACAGAAGGGAAAACAAAATAAATTAAAAAAAAAAGTAATTAGAAAGCATTATTTTAATGTGCTCAGCCCTTAAATGAGTAGGAATGCTCTGCAGTCATGATAAGTGACTATTGCAGGTTGAGGAAGACTAATATAGAGCAGGAAGAAGAATGAAGCAAGGTGAGAATGTCTGGGCTAATT